>NC_052154.1:166335558-166656561 GCF_902713615.1 Scyliorhinus canicula | reverse complement strand
TGTCTGTGTAGATTTTATACATTGTCTGCATGGGTTTCCTCCAGATGCTCCGGTTTCCTCCCAATGTCCAAAGATGTGCAGGTTAGGTGGATTGGCCATGTTGAATTGTCCCTTAGTGTCCAAGGATTTGGTGAGGTTATGGGGGTAGGGTGCAGGAGTGGGCCTAGGTAAGGTGTTCTTTTGGAGGATATGTGCAGTCTCGATGTGCCAAATGACCTCTTTCTGCACTGTAGGGAATCTATGATTTAGGACTGAGATGAGGAGAAATGTCTTCACCTAGTGAGTTGTGATCCTATGGAATTTGTTACCACAGAAAGTAGTTGAGGCCAAAACATTGTATGTTTTCAAGGAGTTAGATACAGCTCTTGGGGCTAAAGGGTTTGAAGGATATGGGGGTGTGGTGAACCACTGTTACACCTGTATTAGGTGATGTAAGGTAGGACCTGTATTACAGGCTCGCCGGTAGCCCCTGCCTGCTGGCTCCGCCCAGGAAGAGGAGTAGAAATATGCGTGTCCTCTGTTCAACTGCCATTTAGCCAGCTGCTGTAGGAGGCCACGCAGCTGACTGCAATAAAGCCACAGTTGTACCCAATCCGAATCTTTGTACAATTGATCGTGCATGAGGGGGAAAGCAGGAACAGGCACTTCAGTTGGATGATCAGCCATGATCATAATGAATGACGTTGCCGGCCCGACTCCTATTTTCTTTTTTTGCTATGTTTCTCTGGTGAGTTGTTCTTGGCTGAATTACATAGTGCCCATCCAGTTGTACCAAAGCTGAAGATACTTGTCAGTAGTTATGTTTGGTGGCCTGGCATAGATGCCAATATTGAGAGGTTAGTAAAGCACTGCGATCAGTGCCAGTTGCAACAGAGGTTACCTGCTACTGTACTTTTGCATCCTTGGGAGTGGCCTTGTCAGCCATGGGCGCATGTCCACATTGATTATGTAGAGCCATTTGTGGACACAAAGTTTTTGCTCCTGATTGATGCCCATTTGAAGTGAATGGAAGTGTTTGAAATGAAGTCTGCGACATCGCCGGCCACAGTTGAGAAATTGTGTCAGTGTTTCGCATCCTATGGGATGCCTAAAGTAATCGTGTCGGACAGTGGAATGGCCTTCCGAGTGCTAAATTTCAGAATTTCACCTCCACAAACATTATAAATCTACTATAAACACCCAGCATCCAAAAAACTGGCTGAACGAGCAGTCCAAACTTTCAAGGCAGGTCTTAAAAAGCAGCCAGGTGCGACTCTGGAAATTAGAATGTCTCAATTTCTTCCAGGATACCGGACATCGTTGCACTCTAAAACAGGAGTGCCACCAACGGAATTATTGATGGGCCAGCGTCTTTGGATCAGACTAAGTCTGGTGTTTCCAAATTTTCTGGAGAGTGTAGAGGTCAGGGCAGTCAGAAGAAAAAACACAATTCAGGCAAAGCAGTAAGGGCATTTGCAATAGATGAACCAATGTATGTTAGAAATTTCAGAAGCGGACCAAGCTTCGTCCCAAGAGTTGTTGTAGCCAAGACTGCTGTCTTACAAAGTGAATGTACAAGATAGAATTGTCAGGAAACATGTGGATCACTTACGTGGACCAGTCATCCCAGCAGCCAGTGCTACAGCCTGAAACCTTATTGCCAGCAGGAGACGTTGTTGGTTGTCCAAGCAATGAAGTACAGAGTCAACCTGTGACAGGAGAGCCTGCCGTCACCACAGAAACAGATGAAGCTGAGTTGCCTGAGGAGATACCAGGTACAGCGGTTTCTGCAGACACGGCCCCAGCAGAAACATTCAAGTTGGTGGAGATACACCGCTCTGCCAGAAAGCCAAAACCACCAACGAGACCAGGATGGACTGGTTGAATGGGTTAAGTGTTACATTTTTTGGCGACTGTTTAGCTGTTATCATTGTACAAAAGGATTTAGAGGGGAGGGATGTGGGGCTGGCCCCTTTAAGGGGTGATTGGCTGAGAGGGTCACATGACCCAGAAAAACCAATCAGGGGACATGGGTGGGAGCCCACCCTTGCAAGCGCGGGCTTTTGCCTCAGATCGATTCCGGACACTGAGTGGCAACAATGAAGCTGCAAGGCTCTGTAAGAATGTTGTAAATAAACATTCCTTGTTTCATAACTAGCTGGTGAACCAAAGTTATTACACTTTGAGAAGGTGGTGAGCTGCCTTCTTGAACCGTTGCACTCTGTCAGATGTAGGTACAAGTTTCAGGGTTTTGACCTAGTGACAGTGAGCATGTACTAGTCTGTCAGTTCACTTCAGTATGAGTGGATGCAAGACACTGGAGCAGAGTCTATTTTTAAACTTCTACTAGATACTATTATTCGAATAATCAATTCCGGTCATACAGCAACCAAAATCAAATAACATTAAACGTTTACAACATCTGTTATCAACAATGCACACTACTGGTCTACCAAAACCATCATTTCAGAGAGGGGAAACCATGTCTCCTTGAGAGGCCTGCTGGCTGATAGGACAGCACAGTGTAGAACCATAGAATCCCTACAGTGCAGAAGGAGGCCATTTGGCCCATCCAGTCTGCACCAATCCTCTGAAATAGCACTCCACCTAGGCTGACTCCCCTCCCCTATCCCCATCACCCCACCTAGGGGTAGTTTTTGTTATCATGGCCAATCTACCTAACCTGCACATCTTGGACCGTGGGAGGAAACCGGAGCACCCAAAGGAAACCGACGCAGACATGGGGAGAAAGTGCAAACTCCACACAGTCACCCAAGGCCGGAATTGAACCCAGGTCCCTGATGCTGTGAGGCAGCAGTGCTAACTACTTGTAGTCTCATAGTAGGGGAAACAGACAAGCAGGAGATCTTGATAACAATGAAACAGGAAGAAGGAGGGTTAAATTCTGACAAAACTTCCCTAAAATTTAATTTATGAAATGAGGAACTCCTGAAACATTTAAACAACTTGTTAACTTACAGAGAAGAGCTGGAGTGAATTGAAAGAGTTACGGCAGTCCTAGATATGGATTTCTGGAGATAAATTAGGTAGAATGTAGGTAGCAATGCATGATGTAGATGTGGGACTCACAGTTCTGATAAAGCTACATCCATACGGGTTAAATCCAGAAAGGATATCACAAGTACAGAAGGAAATTGAATATAAGCTCCAAAAAGACATTATTGAATTGGGTTCAAGTGATTGGAGCTCCCCCATTGTACTGGTGCCGAAGCCAGATGGAACACAAAGGCTTTGTGTGGACTACAGGAGATTGAATACCGTCACTAAGAGGGATTTGTTTCCTATTCTACATTTGGAAGATTGCATCGAAATATTTAGACAGTCCCAATTAATCACTAAGATAGACTTGCTGCAAGGCCATTGACAATTAACTTTGAACGAGAGGGCAAAGGAGATCTCTGCATTTGTGACGACGAATGGACTTTATCAATTCAAACTTATGCCATTCGGGATGTCGAATGCATCTCCAACTTTTCAGAGACTCACGAATAAAGTTATTCAAGGACTGAGTCACTGTGCGGTATACATTGGTGATTTTGTGGTTGTCAGTCAAAGTTGGGAAGAACATCTGCAGCACTTAAAAGAACTGTTTGACTGCTTGAAATGGTCCAATTTTGTCATGAATCTAGCAAAGAGCAAATTGGCTAAAGCCCAAATTTCATATCTGGGACTCATCGTGAGATATGGTCTAATGGCCCCTTGAGATGCAAAAATACAGACCATTTGCGATTTTCTGAAGCCCACCAAAAGAAAAAAGGTTTTACGGTTTCTGGGAATGAATGGATTCTATTGCAAGTTTGTGCCGAACTTCAGCAGTGTGGTAGCACCATTCACAAAACTTTTAATGAAGAACAAGCACGTTAATAGGATGGAGGACTGCAAAGCGGCATTCAAATGTTTTAAAACTGTGTTAACAAGACCAGTGTTAGCCACACCAAATTACGACAAGCAGATTAAACTGGCCGTGGATGCCAGTGACATTGATGTGGGAGCCATGTGCTACAGGAAGACCAACTTGGCATTGAGAAACCTGTGCGCTATTTCTCAAAGAAATCAAACCATTCCACCATTGAAAAAGGGACTTTATGTTTGGTACTGGCATTACAACATTGAGATTTACAATGCCAGTAATCCCACAGGAAAAATCATATATACAGACCATAACCCCCTAAAGTTTCTGGAAAAACTTTGAGATTGGAACACCAGGTAATTCTGATCAAGCCTGTTGTTACAACCATTTAATTTTAAAATCATTCATGTCGCTGGAAGAGAGAATGTCATTGCAAGCACTTTATCATGACAGTAAAATAAACTTTTGGGAACATTTGGTATAAATTCTCTGGAGTATAATTCTATTGTTAATGCATTCTCCTAAATCTTTGTAATTCTTGATAAGGTAGAACAGCTAAGGAGTGATTGAGAAATGAAAGCGTCTTTTGGGAAATTAATGAGATTAACAGTGAGATTGAGGTGACAATAAATTAACAGAAAACTAACAAACTCAGCAGGAGTCTGGAGACATTGAGGTGCGAATGACCATATCAAAAATATTGGTTACCAAGAGTTCAGTGGGCTACATAAATGGTAACTTCTAAAGGTAAGGAATTTGAATGAGATAGGCAGCAGAATCCACAAAGGGGAATATCAAAGAGATTGAACAGTATATCTGCTAGCACCCTCATGAGGAGGGGGCTAGTTCTCAATCCAACAGCCGGAGAGGTGAGTTTCATCTATGATCCGAGCCATGAAGGCCTGTTCCAGTTAACATTTAGAACCACTGCAGATGTTCCTCTCAAAATGACGCTCACTAAGATGTTCAGTGCAGCAGTAACTTTAAGGCCCACAGGCAGCCAATGTCCCCCCATTCCATGTGTTGCCTGTTCTTGCAGGACCTGGTAAAGGTGGTTCACCGTCTCCCAGGTCAGACACAGACTTCTCCAGCACTGAAGCTCCAACATCTGCAGGTTGGATGTCTGACGTCGGACGATCCTTTGCCAGTAGTGTCTCCTATGAGGCTCCACCATCTATGATGCTTCTTCTGGAACAGCTACGGACCCATCCACCCCATCCTCTGCAGTGCACCGGCCCTGGCCACCTGCAGAGGCATGGCGATGCATGTGCTGCTGCTCGATCGCGATGAGTAGAATAGCCAACTCAACTGGCTCTATGACTCCCCAGAATCATGCACTGAAAACAAGAGAACACCAAAGTGGGCATTAAGGATTCCTGACAGAGTCCTGACCCTCATTCCTCTACCCCTCTGGGACATCCAATCGTGCACTTCCCCCTTACTGAGTGTCTCTCCACTAAGCCTCGCACACCCCTCCTCTCACACTACAGTCACTTTCCCACAGCTGTCTTTCTCAAGTCCAGCTGAATGAGGCAGGTGAAAACTCAAGAATCTCAATAGCACCTTACTCTGACCATTCCTTCCCCCCACCCCCCGCTCCCAACCCTGGCGTTATGTGAAAGAGCAGTTGAGTGGATGCATGAAGCCAGCGTGTGCATCCTCACGGGGTCCTCAAAAACCCATCATGAATTTGAACAGGGTGGGTGATAATAGACATCATCATCACGCCTTGCATAGTGATACACACCAGTGTCATCACGCATTGCATAGTGTTACACACCAGTGTCATCACGCATTGCATAGTGTTACACACCAGTGTCATCACGCATTGCATAGTGGTACACACCAGTGTCATCTGTGTAATGTTCATGCTTGTATGAGCATTGGAGTTCAATGCTTGATGACAATGCTTCCAAGGCATTAAGAACCTGGCTCCAATCAGCGACACTGATGTCAAGCTCGGCAAATTTCATTGGCACAATTGACCAGTCAAGGAAGAGTGAGGTAGCATTTCAGGCAAATTACTGCATCTTGAGGCAGGTGAGGCACAGCTGTTTTGGGTGAAGACTGCAATTAGCATGACAAACACATCCCAAGAGTACCTTCTTTCTCCCAAGTCACCAACGATGCAGAGTTGACAAGTCTTTCATCAACCACAGCCATCCACCCCAATATTAATTCCTTTTGAACATCCATGCAGCTTAGGCCTTTATCATAGAACATAGAACTGCTGCCTGAGTCGGGTTCAGCTCACATTGCAGTTGTTCCCCGCCCCCCACTAATGAGAGTGCCTTCATTCCTCATGAGGCAGGGGTGCACCCTATACTTGAGCCCCCCACTCTGCCCTTAAAGCCAGGTCTCTCGTAGAGGTAACCAGGTACCTCACAGTTGATCCCAGTGCGGACTCTCTGTGTCCACCTCCTCACATCTACTTTGCAGCTCCCACAAAGGAAGGGCACTCCCTCAGTGGTGATTTGGGCACAAGCCCTGCAAGGAGGACCCAGGAAACAATGCCTGCATGCCAGCCTTCAGACCCTCTTAAAGCAAGGACACCCTGACATGAAGAGAAGGCCGAGGAGCGACTCCTAGATTGAGAGGCTGAACTACACGGCCAGCCCGAGTTGAACATATTATTGTCCCCCGCGTCATTCCGAGTGCACCCTGAGCATTTAACACCCTGGAGGGTGGTGGCTGACTGAGAGCTCACCTCCAAAATACATCTCGAAGGTGAGGCAGCAAGGTTAACGTTTATATAAATCTATTGTAAATGTTGCCAGCGTGACGTCAAGCCGACACCCACTGAATATTCAGTGAAGGGTGAGGGGGGAGGTCATGGAGTGAGTGCTAGCTAATGACATTCTAATGTCATTAGAGAAAATCCATCTCTTTGTATAATTTTAAAACAGGGTTGATAGATTCTTGGTAAGAAAGGGGAGTACCAGGTTATCGGGTTTGGGTTTGGGTGCCAATTTGAGGCTTCTGTCATATCATCCATGATCTTACTAAATGGCGGAGCAGGTCCGAGGGGATGATTGTATGTATGTTTGTATGTTCGAGACCTTTACCCTTTTTTCTTCCCGTTTTGTACATTCCAACAAGAACAAGCACATCTGCTTGTCCCTTTTCTCCCCATTGAATTCTCCACACCCATTCCTTAATACCCTCTGTCCAGGCACCAGAGAGGCAATACCATGAGGAATTCACAATGGAGGTTGCAGAAATATATGTTTATTCCCATGTCCTCTGGCAAATCATTTTCCCATTCATTCCATAAAGAAAATTATTAATATTCACGTTCCATTATACATAATTCTCAGGCCTGAACTATTCATATTATTACATATATATTTAATATTCTTAAATATTCTCTCAGGCTCTATGGTATTGGCCATTCCTGTAAGCAATTTCAATGTCTTGCATTCATATTTGTGCCCATACTGTCCAATATCTAATCAAATGATAGTACACTCCAGAGGCTTAACACTGGGACTAGGTATTATGTCTTTCATATGTGTCTGCTCAAGTGCTTATCCAATCTTTCATCGCTGGTCTAAAAGAAAACGCTGTAGTGAGTCAAGGCTGGATATCAATCACCAAACTACATTATTTTATAGATAGCAACTGGAGTCCAGATTGACAGATATAATTCAAATGTTTTTCACTTAACTTCATAGCACTCCTTGTCAGGACTAAATACATAGCAAACCTTGCTACTTTGACTTTCTGGTTCTAACCAGCTCTGAACTTCACCTCATTTTCCCCTGTGTAGACCAGACTTCCTTCCAAGCCTAACATGACTGATCTTGCCCATGTGTCTCATAATTTTTTTATATCCTCTTTTCAAATGAAGTCCTCCAGCCTATCCATTGTTAAAGGTTGGCTAGTATGGGTGCCAATTAAACTTGTACTATTGTCCGCAAGAGGACATCTGCAGCACAGCTGCCATTGAACTGATGGGCAAAGCACAGATAGCAACCAACTGAGTGTGAATGTAGGATGGAATCATCAAGGGGCGGCATGGTGGCACAATGGTTAGCACTGCTGCCTCACAGTTTCTGGGACACAGGTTCAATTCCGACCTCGGGTGATTGTGTGGAGTTTGCACCTTCTCCTCGTGTCTGTGCGGGTTTCCTCCGGCTGCTCTGGTTTCCACCCACAGTCCAAAGATGTGCAAGTTAAGTGGATTGGCCATGTTAAATTGCCCCATGGTGTCCAAAGATCTATAGGTTAGGTGGGGTTATGGGGATAGGGTGGGCGAGCGGGTCTAGGTGGGGTGCTCTTTCAGAGGGTTGGTGCAGACCTGATGGGCCGAATGGTCTCCTTCTGCACTGTAGAAATCTAAGTGCATTAACAGTTCATCTACTGGTCTTGACCTGATAAAGATGGTGGGTTTAATAGCCAGCCCTTTCTTCTCAAGACAAGCCATTGATGCACCGGACCTCATACTGTTTGAGTAACTCTAACATTTTTCCTATGCTGGAAGTGTGTGCATTGGAATCTTAGAATTTTGGATTCAGCATCATTTCAAAATGACAAAGGTCTCTTTTGGGTAAAATAAACAGGAATCCTGAAACACAAAGGCATCTTTTAGAGAAAAGAAATGCATTTTGATTCCAGATATTTCAAGATGAATATGCAAGATGTTATCACAGTAATCTCAATGATCTGAAAAATGCTAAACAATTTTATATATAGTTTTGACAGTAAAAATGTTTTCCTAATCTTCAAAAGGTGACCATTAATACCATCAATACTTAAATAATGTGCCTTTAATGAAACATGAAGTAAACTCCTTCATAGGATTGGCTAGCTGGCTGCTACCTTTTCGCTGCAGCCAGTGGAAAAACGTTGTATGGATATAATTGAATCTTATGAAGATTAGATTAAATTTTATATGAGATACTGCATATTAAGATAATAAATGATCTACATTGAACATGCATTATGTTAGCCATCAAAATGGAACATTGTCTCATTGACTAAATGCTTTTGTATCTAAGTAACTAATCAGAGCTTAGAGTAAAAGCCACTTGAAACAATGGATGACATTTTCAAAGTGAGCAACATCAATCGTTTTCCTGACATTTCCCATTTTTTTGATGGCTTCTGTGATTGGGTTATTTGCAATTGTAATAAAGAACCTCATTTAAATATTACTGCAATTAGGATTAACCCTGGAGAATAACTGTTCTTTTAAAAGCTTTGCTTTTAAAGTGAAAAGTTGTCAAAAATGATCTAATAGGATATTAATGTATGATGATCTCAAAATGCTGTCATCTAAATTGAATGTACAAGGAAGATAATTTCATTCACCTTTAAAGGAGAAAGATTAAGCAGATTGCATCTTGTTTGTTGCCCTGTTGTACCCATCGTTTCTCCTTCAATCACAATGTTCTATTGACAAGAGCAACTTTTAGTAGATGAATAAAAGTTACCTTACTGGGAGTGATACGGCCTTGACCATGGGATCACTTAAATTGGTGATTTCACCAGATAATTGGTCAGATTTACCTCATTAGATAATTGGGACTTATTTAAAATTCTAACTTCAAAATTATAACAAATGCATTGTTGCTTAGGATAGCTATGCTATCTCCAGGAACCAGAAATGAAACTTGTTCATTTGGCCCCCTTCCAGTCTTCAGGAATCAAAGGCTCAGGGGTATAATTTTAACTTGGAGCGATAGTGCAAAAGGGGTGACACCAGATTGGTTACCCCCATCTTCTGACTTTCGTTTCCATTGACGTCAGGAGAAGGGAAAATTGAGAGAGGTGTTTTGACATGTGACTGGTTTGATATTGTTTGTTTGTGAAGTTAAAAATGCCCTTGTGGTATCGAAGTGGAATAAAGGAAATTGCAATAGTGTTCAACCTATGGATATCTTCACAAATATCATAGGAGATAACAATTAATAAATATGCAAGTGAAGCCTAAAGGCAGATCATGAAGTATTTAAATTGCGCCTCTGGAAGGTTTGTTGTCCGAGGTGCAGCTTATTGCAAATTTGTTAACAAAACCCAGACAGGGTGTTCGTTCAGCTTTGAACAACATCAGGTATGCAGTAATGATTTATCCCTATACACTCTCATGGCGAATTGCAGATACAGTAGGAAGGTGAAAAATTGCAGTCTTATCTTTAGTTCCTCAAATTGTCTGTAGGTGTCGCTTCAGATTCAACTGTATCACAGCTTGGTTCACACAGGAAGGAAAAGGAGATAAATCGGCTGTGAGACCAGGACATGAGTTCTATAATAAGCATCAAAATCAATATCCAAGTGCAAATAATCAATTAATTTGTTAAACATACAACAAGCTTTCAGTAGACAGCTGGACTACAGTTAGTTGTCCACTGTTTGTCGAATAACTGTTCATATAAGGACTAAATGGACAGCAGGTGATAACTATTGGATACTAAATAATTCATCTTGTGCTAGTGCATTGCGTACAAATTATTAGCAATGATATTTCTTAAAAATTGAAAAAACATTTCCCCATTCTATTCATGTGAAAGATGTTGCAGGTTTTCTTTGACACATAAGTAATTTTCCTGATTGCTCTAAGTTATTATACAAACACTTAAGCCTTTATGGGGGTACAAAAATTATTGCAAAATCCACTCCTGAAATATCATCACGTAGGCTTAAACAGCGTTCTTGATTCATCATATTAATCGAGTAAACACAAAAAATTTAATTAAAAAATCTTAAGTATTGATGTTTCAAAACAGTTCATTGGTATTGTTGAGCTATGGTTCATTTGCCATTTCCTTTCATGAACATTGTATCGTCATCTCAAGCTGCCGTCTTATTTATCAGTCACATCAGAGTATGATACTACAAAAGGCCTGAGTACCTTTTTGCCATTTAAGTACAAGAGAACTAAGTACTAGGAATGGTAAATAACTAATGTTCTTGTCGAATGGCCTGATTTATATTACAAGAACACTTGTAGCTAAAGCTATAAATGATTTCTTTACATTAACTGTGGGTCAACTATGTACAAAAGAACAGATGATTAACATGCACAAGCAACTTCTCTCTTCCAGCTCCCCAGTCGGTCTGAGGTCACCTGACTTCTAACATTCACGTATATCAGGGGTGGGCAAACTTTTCCGTGCAAGGGCCACATTCAGAAATTCACAATTCACAAAGGGCCGCATAGTATATTAAGTAAAATAATTACTTCACCCGGTTATGATTCTGGGCGCCTCATATAGAACATAGAACAGTACAGCACAGAACAGGCCCTTCGGCCCTCGACGTTGTGCCAAGCAATGATCACCCTACTCAAGTCAACGTATCCACCCTATACCAGTAAGTAACCCAACAGCCCCCCCCCCCCATTAACCTTAAAAAAAAATTTTAAAAAAAAATAAAAAAATTTTGTTTTAAAATTTTTTTTTTTTTTTTTTTTAATGACTTGGTGGGCCGCAGAAATACCTTTGGCGGGCCGCATGCGGCCCGCGGGCCGTAGTTTGCCCACCCCTGACGTATATACTAATGAGACTCCAAGTGGTCAGTCGGTGAATTACAACACAACCAAGATAGCGCCACAATAACTATAATTCAAATCATTTGTATTTGCTTGCCTGGTTGATGGTACGATCTAGGATTCATTTCTTATTTCTCTCAATAAAATCTGTAAGAAAGACTTGCCTTTCAGCATTATCAATCCAGTAACACAATTACAGGAATACTCTATTAGAAAATGCAGTGCTTGAAATGAGGAAAAAGCAAAAGGTTTAAAGACAATCACAGCACATCATTAATACTGAACTTTTACCATTTCTCAAACAATGGGCAGGCCACTATACCAATATAACTTTTCAAACCTTATTGTATTGAGTGCACTTTTGGGTGAATAGGCCAGATGTCAAGTTTAAGATTAACAGGTTTACCAGCCATGCACTTCATATAGTAACCTTAGAGGCACACAAGTAGATTTCTGGGAAAGCAGCAGAGCAATATGTCACCCAAACAGTGAACTTGACATCAACTAATTGAGAACTGAGCCTGGAAGACGAGAATAAATTGAACAATGTACAGAAGAGCATAATTTAAGGCATAAGTGTTTCTATGAAGTCAGCACAAGGCATACAAAATGAGCGTTAAGAAAAGTAGTATTGCTAAGACATATGCAAAATACACTGCATTGACAGAATTATTAGCAGGGATGGGCAAGTGAAGGAGTAGATTATCTGGGCTGTGGAAATTAACTTTGGGTTCTGTGATGGGAAAGGCATGTACTATTAGGAAGTCATTTCCATGGATCAGTTATCCTCTTTCAATCACTGTTCTTGCCTTTCGGTGCAGCTTACACCTAACTAGTGGCACTGCCTGAAAAGGACCCAGGGCACAGGACCCAATTTCATGAGAAGTTCACTCTACATGATTGGTTTATTTGGGAGGAAGAACCTTGAAGACTTTTAAAATGTGGAAATTAGAGTTGAGTGCATAAATCTTGGTGTGCATAAACTAATCTTGGGCCAGATTCTCCAGTCCCCCAGCCGTGTGTTTCTCGACCGTGCGCCATTCGCTGGCAGCGGGATTCACTACTCCCGCTGCTTGTCAATGGGATTTCCTATTGAAGCCACCCCACACTGCCATGAAACCCACCGGTGGGGAAAGAGAATCCCAACAACCAGAGAATTCCAGCCCAGGTGTCCGTAGGGGTACGTGCATCCCATCGATCACCCTCTGGTCCCGGGGTATCACTGCGATGGCAGCGAACCCCAATGCTCGAGCATCCTGGTGGGCCTGGTCTACATTGAAGTGATGTATTGAGCTGCCTGTGCATATAGGGCCTCCACAATGGCGCTGATGCACCTGTGCACCGAGGTCTGTGAGATCCCGGACAGGTCCCCATTCTGTGCTTAGAAGGACCCCGTGGCGTAAAACATCAGGACGACCGTCACCTTGATGGTCACTGGGAGCAGGTGTCCTCCCCTATACACCCATGGTGCCAGGTGTGCCATCATCTGGCAGATATATCGCACTATTTCCCTGCTCAGCCCGAGTCTTCGACGGCATGCCCGGTCCGACAGGTCATCTCATGCAGCGCCTCCTTGGCACCGCCTCCTCCTCAGCCTGTTGGGCAGCCGGCTCTCAAACCTGGGTGGCTACCACCTGTCCCTGTGTGGCATGCTCCATTGCTAAACACTCCGTTGCTGCCCGCTCTGCTGCTGCAGCTTCCTCCTCTTCCTTAAGGGCATCTCCCAGGGCTGCGGCGACTAGGAGGAAGGCCACCATTGCTGGTTGAATTCCAACATCCATTATCTGCAGGGAGTGAAAGATCGACATGTTAGCATCGTGCATATCCCCATGCCCAACTAGGTCCAACGGGCTACATGGTGGCCCAGTTCGCATCGAGGACTCTGCCTCTGCATGTCCCTCCCCCCCCCCCCACCCCCCATCCCCACATCCCTGGCCCCATCGGTGGCTGGCACCGTGCGGGCCTCTGGCCCCGGCGCCCATCCCTGATGCCAGGGGTACTGTCGTCCGGCACTGCCCTTGCCAGGAATATGCTCCGCGGCCCCCATAGGGGCTACTGTGGGTCTTGCCCTATAGAGCGCTAGTAAGTGGCGGCCGAAAGGGGGGGGGGGCATGTGGCGGAGGGTGGGGTGTGGAGTTGGGGGGGTGGAGTGGGGGCACCCATATGGCCAGTGTTACTCTGCAGAACCAGGGGCTAAGGTGGGTGGCCAGTGGGGTGCAGCAAGATGTCCGCGGTAATGGTGGTCCGTGCCTGGGCATCCCCCCAGTCCCATGGAGGGTCACCCCGGCCACTCGGCCTGTTGCCCCCGTTCCCCCACCTCCCTCGGCCCTGGCAGGGCCCCCACTCCGGCTAACCTGGCCAGTGTGTGGCCCGGCAGCCCATAGACACTCCTCTACATGTCCGACCTTCTCGCTCTCTCCTTGATTAGCCGCAATGCCGTTTTCACGATTTTTAGAAGTACAAGTGAACCGCGCCGTTGGGAAATCAGCCCTTTGGAGGAGGCGAATCATAGAGGCCTCGGAGAATACCAGGTCCGGCCAGGTGATGATATGAAAACGGCATTTATTGTCCCTGCGTTCCGGTACAATTACGCCGCTGTCGAGGTGACGGAGAATCACGATTTGGCGTCAAATCCGTGCCCGCCGCAATTTTGGCGTCAACATATTCTACGCCCAATCGCATTTCGTGATTTCGGCATCGGCAAACGGAGAATCCCACCCATGATTTAAAAAAAATAAATGTTGCCCTTAACATCAAGGCAGCCTTTGACTGAGTGTAAAGTACCCAAGTAAAACTGAATTTAATTGGAATCAGGGGATAAACTCTCCATATAACTAACACGAAGGAAGATTATTGTGATTGTTGGAGGGCAATTATCTCACCTCAAGGACATTGCTGCAGGAGTTCTTCAGAGTTGTGTCCTAAGTCCAACCTGCCTCAGCTGCTTCATTAATGACCTTCACTCTATCATGCCTCAGACGTATGTATGATTGCACGGTCTTTTTCCACTTGCAAATCCTCAAATATTGTAGCATTCCTTGCCAGGGCAGCAAGACCTAGGGAACACATAAAAATTTAGCCTGATAAGTGATAACTAAAATGCATACCACAAAAATGCCAAGCATTGACCAACTCCAACAAGAGAGAGTCTCACTGCCTTCTCCTGACATTCAATTGCTTTACAATTGGCAAATTCCTCACTCAACCGCATCGATCCCCTGGTTTTACTATTGACCAGAAACTTAACTGGATCAGCCACATAAATTCTTCGGTCTCAAAAGAAAGGTCAGAGACTGGATATTCTGGGGTAAGCGAGACACCCCCTGACTCCTTAAGGACACAAGTGTGATGGAACACTCTCCATTTGCCTTGATGAGTGCAGCTCCAACAGCACTCGCAATGCTCGACACCATCAGATCAATTCAGTTTGCTTCAGTGGCACCCCATCTACCATTGATATACCGTGACTACGGTGTGTAGCAGCTACAAGATGCAGTGCAGCAACCCGCCAAGATTTCTTCAATAGGACCCCCCCCCCCAAACTGTGACTACTGTCTTGAAGAATGAGGACAGCAGATGTATGGGAACACCATCGTCTGAAAGTTCCCCTTCAAGTCGCACACCATCCTAACTTGGAAATGTATCACCATTCCTTCATTGTCATTGCAGCAAAATGCTGGAACCCCCTAACAGCAAAGTAGATGTACAAGCAGCATGTGAAGAGAGCCCCAGGCAGGCGGAACAATGGCAAAATTGGCAAAGGTATTTGAGCAGGTATCACAACTTCTCAGGGTTCTATGAGTGAAGAGGACAAAGATCTAGTTAGCACTGTGTTATACGGTGTTGGGAGCATAGCAGACGATATGCTGGCCAGACAGATGGTGAACAATGGGACAGCTTCCTACTAGGATGCCATTGGAGCCTTTGACACATACTTCAGCCTTTGTAAACATATTGTTGTTAAGAGGATCAAATTTAAGCAGTGCAGTCAAAATCAGAGTGATGGGGTTGACTCATTTATCAATTTAATTGTACCGCCTAGCCCAAAACTGTGAGGATGGAACACTAAAAGACAACCTGATCAGGGGTTGAATTGTCGCTAGATTTTTCACCACGAATCTCTCTGACGTCTTCCAATCTTGGGAAGGTTTTAATTCAAGCAAAGCTGTAAAACCGGTCAGACAGATGGGAGAGCAGGAGCAGGATATAGCTTTTGCCAGAGAAATCTGGGGATTTCCCAAGAATAGCCCGATTAAGTTGTTCAATTTCTGGGTTTCAAAATTAAACATACAGAAAGGCAGCAACCAAGAAGGGGTATGGCTGATCGGCAGGGGGGGAGTGCGGGGAGCCCCCCCCCCCCACCCCCGACCAGGCTGGTCACGTGGAACCCCTTCTTGGTTGGATAGGAAGACGAGGGGAATGGCGGTGTTGGTCAATAACGGGGTGGCGTTTGAAATGGGGAGCATTGTGGGAGATGCGGGGGGATAGATATGTGGTGGTCAGCGGGAAGCTGGAGGGGATGCCGGTGGTCTTGGTAAACGTTTATGCCCTGAATGATGTGGATCATATGAGGCAGGTGATGGGGTGGATTCCAGATGTACATACGCACTGGGTGATTATGGGGGATGATTTTAATATGGTCCTGGACCCAAGCCTGGAGCAGTCGAGCCTGAAGTTGTTGAGGGGGTCGGCAGTGGCTAGGGAGCTCAAGGGGTTCATGGAGTGCACGGGGGGGAGGGGGTGGGGGGCAGACCCGTGGAAGTTTGGGAGGCCAAGGGCGAAGTAGTTTTCATACTTCTCCCATGTACACCGGTGTACTCCCGGATCGAATTGGAAAAGGTGCTGTTAGCAGGGGTGGTGGATTCGGGGTATTGGGCGCTCACGGTCTGACCATGCGCCACGGTGTGTGATCTGCGGGTGGTCCAGGGGGCTGTCCAACAGCTGCGGTGGAGGTTAGACGTGGGGCTGTTGGCGGATGAGAGTGTATGCGAGCGGGCAGGGTTGCCATTCGTCGCTACGTGGAGGTAAATGATACGGGGTCGTCACAGCAGAGGAGCCCATAGGCACAGTTGGAGGCTATACTTCCATTCTTGCCCCCCTCAGAGTCCAGGAGCATACCAGGAGCCTCAAACCCAGTCATGATATTCAAATGCATGTCGATTATCTGTAATCATCTGATTGGGCCAGGCGCAGTGGCCATTATCTATCACCTTGGTGTATGTGGAAGCTTGTCGTGCCCACATACGTTGCTGCATTTCCTCCATTACAACTGTGACTACACTTCAAAGGCACATCATTGGCTGCGAAGCACTTTGGGATGTCCGAAGGCCATATACGGTACTTTATAAATGCAAGTTGTTTGTTTATTCTGAAGTATCAGCACAAAATTAAAATAAATAAATTGAATAGATGAGTTTTCTGCCTATGGGCACGGTTATACTGTGGGAATACAGCACTGTAATAGGAGGAACTTTGGTGATCCGGGATGCAAGTTGCATAGGAAATCTATAGGGATTGATTACTGATAATGTTGCAGGCAGTGCGTGCAATACACAGCGTTACCTGTCTGTTATTGCGGTTTTATCTCGGGATTCATTAGCTTCTTACTCTCGAAGATATTTTGCAGGAGACAATGGTTTATTGTTCAAAATACCTTTATTTACATCACTAATTATTGACAAGGTTATAGAACAATAGGACATAGATACAGCTACTCTCCGAAATGTGTCTCACTCATCTCAATGAGTGACGTCGCTGTGACCTAGCTCCTTATGCACATGAGTCACATAAGGTTGGTTTACAGGTGCAACAGGTGATTAAGAAGGCAAATGGAATGTTGTCCTTCATTGCTAGAGGGATGAAGTTTAAGACTAGGGAGGTTATGTTGCAATTGTATAAGGTGTTAGTGAGGCCACACCTGGAGTATTGTGTTAAGTTTTGGTCTCCTTACTTGAGAAAGGACGTACTGGCACTGGAGGGTGTGCAGAGGAGATTCACTAGGTTAATCCCAGAGCTGAAGGGGTTGGATTATGAGGAGAGGTTGAGTAGACTGGGACTGTACTCGTTGGAATTTAGAAGGATGAGGGGGGATCTTATAGAAACATTTAAAATTATGAAGGGAATAGATAGGATAGATGCGGGCAGGTTGTTTCCACTGGCGGGTGAAAGCAGAACTAGGGGACTTAGTCTCAAAATAAGGGGAAGTAGATTTAGGACTGAGTTTAGGAGGAACTTCTTCACCCAAAAGGTTGTGAATCTATGGAATTCCTTGCCCAGTGAAGCAGTTGAGGCTCCTTCATTACATGTTTTTAAGGTAAAAATAGATAGTTTTTTGAAGAATAAAGGGATTAAGGGTTATGGCGTTCGGGCCGGAAAGTGGAGCTGAGTCCACAAAAGATCAGCCATGATCTCATTGAATGGCGGAGCAGGCTCGAGGGGCCAGATGGCCTACTCCTGCTCCTAGTTCTTATGTTCTTATGCTCAGTAGCTAAAAAAGAGTTAACCCTTTACTCTACATCTCCCTGCAAGTTAACTCCTCCCGCAAGCTGTTAACCTCCTGTACTATTTACACTTCCCTCCCCACCTCCAAGTTACTTTTGCCAATGTTGTCAATCCCCAGTCGTGTTCCTGGTTCTCTCGGAGGACACAGGAGGTGTATATATTCTGCCATTCTCTCCTCTGAAGGCATACACGTTAGAGAGAAGCTTTTCACGACAACTGTCTGTTTAACTGCGACACTGGGACAATGACCTGATGATTCACGATGATAAAGGCGGTGAAGACCAATCAAGAAAAAATTGATTCAAGAGAGAGCCCTGCAGGGCGTGAACAATCACAGCCCCTTGATGAGGGAGGCGACAATCCGAAATTCTCCGCTCATCTTCTTCTGCGGTGCACACTGGAGAAGAAATTCAAACCCCAGCTTGACAAAACGAAGCACTTTCAGCTCCAGTGTAGAACTTGGCGGTTGTATCATTCACCGCTACTGTAATGATTAGTGAAGCATTCAATACCTGAATGAATCTGGTAGATGAAAAGAAGAGCAAAGGACATCCCGAAGACAGTGTTGGAGATGAGGAAAGGATCTGGACTTCCCTCCTACTCTTAGGGTAGGAATGTCTCTTTCTATAGGTAGTGATATCACTTCCATGCTTGGTTCAGTGTGGGGCTGCTCCACCCCAGGCAATGAGATCTCAGGGTTAGCTGCAGAAAGCAAGATTGCACTATTTATGCTTCTTTAAAATATTTTTATTCAAGGCTTGTCGACAAAAATATAAATATACAGGGCTGGATTCTCTGATTTTGAGGCTATGTCCGGTGAATGTGTCTAGTCTTACGATGAAAAAGTCGGTGCCGGCCCAGCACTGACGCTCCGCGTCGTGCGGGGCTAGCAGCCGCACCATGTAAAACCCCCGGTGGTCCCGACATAACCGGTTGTAGAATTGCCGGGTTCGTGGCCGCACGTGCGCACAGCAACGACCTGCTGTGTTCGCGCCGTACAACATGGCGCCAGCCGTGCGGGGACCCAGCCTGCCAGATGGCACCCCCCCCTGTCATCCTCCTCACCATTCAGGAACACGCCCACCAGTCCACCCAGCCACCACCGAAGCCCCACTGGCCAGCCAAACGGCTCCCCCCCCCCCCACCCGCCGACTGTCGTGGCGCTGGGGACAGACGCAGCCGCCGCGCGAGGTTGACGAAAACACAGAGCACAAGTGATCCACGCTGTCGGGAAGTTGGCCTATCGGGGATGGAGCATCGGGGGGAGGGCCTTCAGGTGACGTCCTGAGGCCGTCCCAATGGCATGTGGCATACTCACCGATGGAGTTTTGGAGGGGGTTGAGCATCAGAAAACATGCATCAGAAGGGATTCTCCGTACGGTTGCTGAATGCGATTTTGGCGTCGGCAAGCGGAGAATCCAGCCCACAGAATATTAGAAAATAACACATAACCCAATAAACGACCACAGCCCTCCTGCCCCCCTGAAACTGAACCCAGCCACATCCTGTCTTCCAAATTTTAGCCCCCTCACCCCCTCCAAGACCCCCCCCCTTTGCTGATCCACCAATCCTCCTTAAAGAAATCAATAAACGGTTTCCACTCCCGAGTGAACGCTGCTACTGATTCCTACAGAGTGAACTTCATCTTCCCCAACCTCAGGCATTCAGCCAGGTAGCTCACCCACACCCCTGCCTTTGGTGGCTCCAAATCCTGCCGATGCAGCAAACTCCGTCTCCGGGCTATGTGGAAGGCAAAGGCCACTATATCGGCCTCTTTCCCCCCACCCCGGACCCCCAGGTCTTCCAACACACCAAATATCGCCACCTCCGGACTCGGGCCACCCCCACACCCAGAACCTTGGACAAAACAGCTGAGAAGCCCTGGCAGAACCTCCTCAGTCTTGGACACGCCCAGAACATGTGGATGTGATTCACGGCCCCCTCCTCCCCCCCCCCGCATACAGCCCACACCTATCCTCCACCCCCATCCCAAAAAACTTGCTCATCCTCACTACCATCACGTGGGTCTTATGCATCACTTTAAGAAAGATGAGGCTTAACCTCACACACAACGAGGACGCATTCACCCACCTCAAGACTCCAGCACGCTTCTTGGCCCCACTTCTTCTCCCAGCTCCTCGTCCCAGCTCCTCCTCCACAGCCCCAAGAGGCTGTTTAGAACATAGAACATAGAACAGTACAGCACAGAACAGGCCCTTCGGCCCTCAATGTTGTGCCGAACAATGATCACCCTACTTTAAACCCACGTAACCCGTATACCCATAACCCAACAATCCCCCCATTAACCTTACACTACGGGCAATTTAGCATGGCCAATCCACCTAACCCGCACATCTTTGGACTGTGGGAGGAAACCGGAGCACCCGGAGGAAACCCACGCACACACAGGGAGGACGTGCAGACTCCACACAGACAGTGACCCAGCCGGGAATCGAACCTGGGACCCTGGAGCTGTGAAGCATTGATGCTAACCACCATGCTACCGTGAGGCACAGGGCTAAATTTCTGGCTTTGAAAGCAGACCAAGGCAGGCCAGCAGCACTGTTCAATTCCCGTACCAGCCTTCCCGAACAGTCGCCGGAATGTGTTTTTCACAGTAACTTCATTCGAAGCCTACTTGTGACAATAAGCGATTTTAATTTCATTTTTCATTTCATTTGTGCTTAACATCCTCCACCAAGGTGCCCTCCCTCTCCACAAGTTCCTTATAAATATCCAACACCTTCCCCTCCCCTAATTCATCCTCCGACAAGAGCTTGTCTCGCAATGTCGGAGGCGGCAGCCCCGGAAAAGACGGCACTTCTCTCCTCACAAAATCCCGAACCTGCAGGTACACAAAACCATTCCCCTTGGGCAACTAATATAATTCCTCTAACTCCTCCAGCCCTGCAAATTTTCCCCCTATAAACAAGTCCCTGAAATACTCAATCCCCATCTGTCGTCACCACCGGAGCCTCGCATTCAGCCCCACGGGCACAAACCTATGGTTATTGTAAATCGGCGCCCACAATGACATATCCTCTAACCCCATGTGTTGCCTACACTGCCCCCACACCCTCAAAGCCAACACCGCCACTGGGCTCACAGAGCAGCTGGCCAGTGAGAATGGAAGAGACACCAAATACAAAGCCCTCAGGCTTGTCCGCCCACACTGACCTCTCCTCCACGGTCCGTTTCCTCACCATCGCAATGTCTGAAGCCCAATAATAATTTATCAGATTCGGCAATGCCAGCACCCCCCTCCGCTTCACCCCGTACCGCACTTCCCCGCCCACACAAACACCGAGATCAACCCATTGACATTCCTAAAAAACAAATTCAAGACAAAGATAGGGATGTTTTCATTGTCTGCACCCACCCAGCCAGCCACAGCGGCAAAACATCCCGCCCCTTAAAATCCGCCTACATTACCTCCATCAATCGCGCCAAGTTCAATCTATGCAGCTGGGCCAAGCTCCGTGCCGCGTGGATAACTAGGTACCTAAAGCTTGTCCCCACCACCCTGAGGACATAGCAGGCCGCCATGATATGGGTGGCCCTCTCAGCATCATACTGGAGAAGCCCCAGGCTCCTGAACCGCTTCTTCAGGAGGCCGAAACACCGCTTAATCACGCTCCAGGTTGCTGCATGGGTGTCGTTGTAGCTGCTCTCGTCATTGGTCCTACCCCCTCTCTCTCTCCCTCACTAGCCACAACGCCGGTTTCACGATTTTTAAAGCACAGTGATCTGCGCTGTCGGGAATTCGGCCCATTGGAGGCGGGGAATCATGGAGGCCCTGGAGAATACCGGGTCGGGCATTTTCTGTTTGTGCGTACCGGAATGCAAGCGTTGCTGTTGAGGCAATGGAGAATTGCGCTTTGACATCAAATCGGAACCCACCGTGATTTTGGCATAGGATACCGGTCAAGGTGACGGTCGCCCTGAACTCTTTCACCACGGGATCCTTCCAAGCACCGATGGGGACCTGCCTGGAATCTCACAAAGCTCTGTGCACAGGTACATCCATGCTGTCATGGAGGCCCTATATGCTGGCACAACATATCCATTTTGTCGCCATCAACGGGATGGCCCGGGTCCAGGCAGTGATCGACAGGATGCATGTCCCTCAATAACCGCCTGCAGATGATTGGCCGCTCTACGGCATAGGAACTGATTCTCCGCCCAATCGCGTTTCCCGATTTCGGCATCGGCCGCCGGAACATTCTGCCCCTTGTGTCCTGTGCTGCCCTGATGCTTTTGCACCTGGTCCAATTTGAGAACTGCACCTCTTTCTTTTATCATGTGTGAAAGATAGAACTATTGAGACGCAGTTGTCATGGGGAAAGCTACAGGTTTGATTCAGTTATTTCAAATGGACATTGCATGGAATATCTAATTAATCTCCTCAGGAAACAGGGGCGGAATTCTCCTGTCGGCGACGCCGAAATCGCGTTTGGCAATCGGCCGTAGAATCACTGTTTGCGCCGAAATCGGTGGTGGCGGCGCTTTTGCGCTGCTCCACTCCCTCGAAAACACGCCGCACGCCGTATGGACGGCCTCAGGAAGTCACCTGAGGCCCTCCCCCGATGCTCCACCCCGATGGGCCGGCGCGGCGACTGCCGGCTGAGTCCAGCACCGCCACAGTCGTGCGGGAGCCGTTCCGCGGGCAAGGGGGCTTTGGCGGGGGCTGGCGGAACTGGTAGGGGGTGGTCCGCGCGTGGCAAGGGCGGTTATTGGTGGACAGTATGTGGCAGGCCAGTTCCGCGTGCAGCCGGCGCCATGTTGCACGGCGCGGTTGCTGCAGGTCGCCACCATGCGGATGCGCGGCCACGGAGCAGGCGATTCCCCAGCCATATCTGCAGGTAAAGCCGGGGGCTTTACGCTGCCTGCCTGCTCACCCCCCCCCCCCCCCCCCCCCCCACCAGACGGAGAATCGGTGCAGCTTTGGCGCCGTTTTGTCTGGTGTAAAACGCCATTGCTCCTACGCCGGTGTCAGCACTTGGTCTTCAGATCTGAGAGCCAGCCCTACGATTCTGGGGAGCATTTCAGTTACAGACTTGATCGATTTATTTTCCCGGCTTCTTGCTGCATCCGAGTCTGTCAGAGGTAAACCCACAGTTATAACTCCAAAAGATTGGCCGCATGAAAGATCTAAGATGAAAATATTCCTGCATTACTGTGCGACTGAATCATACTTCCTTTGGTTAATCTGAAAGAAGGAAAAGCGGGAAGTGTTCTTGAACGGCAACTTGGCGGCTGACTGCCGATTCGGGAGCCTCACACACCTGGCGTGTCCGACACAGCGTCATCCACGTTGGAATATTTTCTTTTTCTTTCCAAGTGGTTGAATTCCACCTCGGGAACGGTGCTGTGACAAGAGGGAAACTCACCAGTTTTCCCCACTTTGTTTTTATTCGGTAACTCTGGGCGAAATTCTCCCCCCCCCACGACGGGTGGGAGAATAGCGGGAGGGCCTTCCCGACTTTTTTGACGCCCTCCCGCTATTCTCCCCCCCCCCCGCCGAAATCCCGACACGAATCGCTGCCGCCGTTTTTTTTACGGCCGGCAGCGATTCACAGCTGTTAGAAGGGCCGAAGTCCCAGCCCTTTACGACCTTTTTACGAACGGCAAACACACCTGGTCCTGCCGTTTGTAAAAACGTCGTGACCACCTGGAAAAAAATAACCATGGCACCGATTGGCACGGCAGTACCACGGCCGTGCCAAGGGTGCCATGGGCCCGCGATCGGTGCCCACCGATCGCGGGCAGCGGGCCCGATGCCCGCGCACTATTTGTCCTTCCGCCGCCCCGCAGTATCAATACGCGGGGCGGCTGAGGGGCAACCCGGACCGCGCATGCGCGGGTTTCGCGCAAAAACGCGATGACGTCACCCGCGCATGCGCGGGTGGAGTCTTCCCACCTGCGCATGCACGGCTGACGTCATATGACGCGTCAGCCGGCGCTAAGTCCGACAAGCGGGCTTAACGATTTTCGTTAAACCCGACTTGTCGGAGCCTCCGACGTCGGGCTGCTAGCCCCGACGGGGGACCAGAATCGGTCCCCCGTCGGGAAGGGGCGCGATGCCGTAAAACCCGCCCGGGTTTTACGGCAGTTTGACGATTTCTCCCGTTTTGGGAGAATTTTGCCCCCTGTTTCTCACTCCACAGCCACTACCAGGTCTGCTGAGTATTTCTGGCAGTTTCTTTTTATTTTAACCAACAGATAAACTGTTTTAGTGATGCTGCTCGAGGGATGACTGTTATCCAGGGCCCTGGGGGAAAACCTCCCCAGGAATTCTTTGTAATAATAATAATAATAATCGCTCATTGTCACAACCAGCCTTCAATGAAGTTACTGTGAAAAGCCCCTAGTCGCTACATTCCGGCACCTGTTCGGGGAGGCTGGTACGGGAATTGAACCTGCGCTGCTGCCTTGTTCTGCATTACAAGCCAGCTGTTTAGCCCACTGTGCTACACCAGCCCCAGTTTCAACCCAGACGAGGGCCGGAATTCTCTGCCCATTGGAATTCTCTTTTCCCGCTGGCAGCGTACCACTGCCCGCGGGTTTCCCGATGGCATGAGGTGACTTCAATGGGAAATCCCATTGACAAGCGGCAGGAACAGAGGAACCCGCTGCCAGCGAACGGCGTGTCGCCAAGAAACACACGGCTGGGGGTCCGGAGAATCCGACCCAAGGACTCCCCAGTGGAGCACCGCTTTTTCTTCAAACAAACTGGGCCGGATTCTCCGGCTGCCTTCAATGCATCCTGGATATTCACCAGTTTGTTATAGTTGTTTGTGAGCAGGGCTATTTCCGAGACTGAGATTTGTGTTCCCAATTTGAGTTATTCCTTTGGGCGGGCCATGTGATTTGGTTGAGAGTGGATCTTTGCTGCAGCAGTTAAAGATCACTCATGACTCATTTAGCAAGTGCGGTAAATTATGAAGATGATGGTGGGAAAGTTTAGTTCTGATACAGCCTTACATCAATGATGATGCTTTTCAATGCCAGTGGGGACAGGTTTAGTTTTGAGACATTGGTTAGGGGACGGGGCTATGGGGGTGTGGTGGGTGGGGGGGGGGGGGGGGGGGGGTGGGTGGGGGACCGGGTTGGGGCGGGGGGATTAGGAATAGAGTCCAGGAAATGCTGTGACACAAATGAACCTACTTTGTCCACATTGGATTATTGAATCATTTCTTGTTGGTCTCAGCACGCATTGGGTTACAGCTGCTTCTGCAGAGAATGCACATTTTAGACGTATTGATACGTGTAAGTCAATTGTTGCCATTATTTTTGATTTGAGGACGCGTGGAACAGATCACTCAAGATGTTCGGTGAGATCAATTTGAATGTATGCCTCGTGGGGCTGTTTATAGAATTCATTTGCTTGCCAATTCTAATCAAGGACAAGTAATCCTTTTGATCCTGCCTGACCACCTCATCTGGTTATTGAAGATGAAATGGTTTCATGCGCCTTATGCTGGGATATCTTTACGGGTATTTAGCTGGTATTACACAAAGACAGTAGCCAACTTGAAGACAGAAATCTCCGATAGGGTTATTCAAAGGTTCCATGAAAATGGATGTCACATAAGAACGAAGTGACCATACTTCCAGGATTTGTTTCATGTTGAGCTTCTGTGGTTTCTGATATGACAAGAATTGTAAAGTTGGAGGGCGGGATTCTCCGTTGGCCGACGTCAGGATCACACAATGCGATTGGGCGGAGAATTGTTTTTGACGGCAAAATCGTGGTGGGCACCGGTTTCACACTAAATCGCAATTCTCCGGTGCCTCGACAATGGCGTCAATGGCGTTCCACTACGGACAGTAAACGGTGTTTGCAAATCATTTGTGGGTCTGACCCAGTATTCTCCGGAGCCTCCGCGATTCTCTGCCTCCACTGGGGAGAATTCCCGACAGCGAGGTTCACTTGTGCTTTTAAAAGTCATGAAAGAAGCACGGTTGCTTCTGAGGGGAGAGAGGGGGTACGGAATGTGTTCAGCATCACCATTGTGTGTTGGAGGCTGGGGGGCTTTTGGAAGGGCCGGGGGGGGAATAGCGGGGAGTGGTCAGGAGGCGGGCTGTGGGGTCGGGATGGACAGGCATGGAACGCCATTGCCGCTCCGCTGACTGCCCACTCTGAACTTGGTGCCACGGGTCGTATATGTGTCCCCCAGGCCACCCTCCTAGGTGCCCTCCGGCCCCAGCCAACTCATCAGCAGGATGTTGTAGGGCTGAGTTCTCCGTTGGCTGATGCCAGAATCATGAAACGCGATTGGGTGGAGAATAATTTTTGACGCCAAAATCATGGCGGGCACCGGTTTCATACCAAATCCAATTCTCCGTTGCCTCAACAGTGGTGTCAATGCGTTCCACTCCGCACGTCCAGTAAACGCCATGTCATCCTGTTGGCTGCGATGGTGTGTGTGAAGTGTGTATATGCGGCTGCAGCTTGTCAGCCTCCTGAGTGTCAATCACGAATCCAGCCAATCAGACACTTTCATTGTAATTGCTTGTGTTCCACGTGGTGCTGGTGCAAGCCCCTCAACAATCGCTGAATTAGTCCAGATGCACCAGTTTTCCTGTAGCGGAAGTCTTCAAATCCTGCCCAGGCGTCAACACATTCTCAGGAACGGTGGGTTCCGCCCATAATATTGCTGAAAGTTTGAACAGTCAAGCTGGCCATTTGATGCTGCTCTGAAGCAGTAGCAGCATGTTTGCTATTTTCCACTAACAGGATCCTGCCATCAAGCCAAAAAAAGCCATTCTGCCTACTACAGGAGTGAATGTGTCTATCAGAAAGCTGAGAGATGGGATGCTGCTGATCACCCACTGAGGAAATTGATATGTCAGTGGTGGATGACCATGAGCAGCTCTGTCCCATGAAGGATTTGTCTGCAGGTTGCTGTTTCTCTATGTTACCCAGGGCAGACTGGGCCAACTGGCTGTATGGAACTAATAAATACACAAGGTCAGAGGGTGGTAGAGCAGTAATGTGCGAGGACAGCATATGTACCTCTAATTTAATCAATACCACTGTCAAAGAACTATACCTCTACATTCTACACAGGAACAAGTGTGTGTACTAATCTTCAATCCATTCTGCCCAAACTCGTATCTATGCTTTATCTTTATGGATTGAAAGGTTGTTTAGTCAGAGTAATTATGGCAATGACTTGAAATCACAATGAAGCTGTCACCAGAGACTGTCGTCATTGTGGGTCTCGTTACAATTTTCTTAAAACTGTCACTGACTCAATGATCTCGAGGCTGTGCTGGATAATACCAAATTATCTTGAGTTGGGCTAGTCTATCTCTCTACCATAGCATGTTGTCCTCCTGAGAAAGCCATGATGTCACCTGAGGAAGGAGCAGTGCTCCGAAAGATCGTGTTTGAAACAAACCTGTTGGACTTTAACCTGGTGTTGTAAGACTTCTTATTGTGCTCACCCCAGTCCAACACCGGCATCTCCACATCATTGCTGCATGTAGACAGAGACTGCAGCATTAACTGAGGAGTTGTGACTGGAGCTAAACAGTGTGATGCTCAGCTAACATCCACACATCAAAGAATGGATGGATTTATGAAGGATGGTCACTCATTAATGAAACAGCTGAAAATAGTTGTGGCTTGAACACTGCTGGATTGCCACCTGCAGTAATGTCTTGGTGCTCAGATGACTCTTGCCTGCAGCAACCATAACTATCTTCCTTTGTCTTATATGTGACTCCAACCTGTGATGAATTTTCCCCCTGATTCCCAATGGCTTCAATTTTACTCGGGCTTCTTGATGTCACACTCGGTCAAAAGCTGCCTTGATGTCAAGGGCAGCCATTCTCACCCCACCTCTGAAGTTCAGTCCTTTGTTCATGTTTGGATGAAAGTTATCATGAGGTCTGGAGCCAGTTGCCCTGGAAGAACCTAAATTGAGCATTGTGAGCAAGCTATTGCTGAGTAAATGCTGAGTTTGATAGCACTATTGACAACACTTTTCATCACTTTGTTGATGACTGAGAATAGGCTGAGGAAGCAGCAATTGGTCAGGTTAGATTTGCCAGTCTTCTGTGGACAGGACACACCGATGTGACACATAGTCTTTAGTAGTGCAGCCGTTATAGTGCCAGGGCCCATCTCCTTTGCAGTATTCCAGCACCTTCAGCTTGATATCAGAGAGACTATCAAAATCACTTCTGTGGTGGTGTAAATCTCAAGAAGAGGCCAAGATGGATCCTCCACTTTGCACTGCACTTCTGACTGAACCTGAAGCAAGTGCTTTAGTTTTGTGTTGTACATTTTAATGCTGGACTCCACCATCAAGGAGGGTGGCAATGTTCATGCAGACTCCTTTTTCTGTTCGTTGTTTATTTGTCCACTACCATTCACACTGGGAGGACTCCAGACCATTGATTTGGCCTGTTGGTTGTGGGATATGCTTAGCTTTGTCTGTATCAAGCCACTTCCACTGTTTGATATACATATATAGTCCCCTGTAGGAGCCTCACCAGGTTGCCACCTTATTTTTAGATATGCCCAGTACTGCTCCATGGCATTCTTTTCTTTACTCTTCATTGAACCAAGATTGATCTCCTGGCTTGATAGCAATGGTAGAGTGAGGGATGTGCCAGTCTTGAGATTACAGATTGTGCTTCAATACAATTCAAATGCTGCTGATGGCCCAAAGCACCTCATGATTGTCCAGTTTTGAGCTGCCAAATCTGTTCTGAACCTACTCCATTTAGCACAGTGGTAGTGCCAGACAACACAACAGAGGGTGAAGTTAGGGGTTGGAAGACAGGATTCTATATCCACAAAGGTTAAATGGTCCCTCACAATAATACTAGCATGGATGCACCTGTGACATAGAGATTGGTGGTGAGTTTAAGTAAATTTATCCTTCATAATGGTTATCTGACTAACTGCTGCAGACGCACCCTATCATTCCTGGGGCTACTTTCTTCTGACTGTATATTACACTGCCAACAGCTCTGATAGGTCTGTCCTAGCAGTGGGACAGGGCATACCAAGGAGAGGTTGATAGAGGAATCTGGCCATTAGCTGAAAGGTAAAGATGTGATTCTGAATATGTCAGGCCGTTGCTTGTTTAATCTGTGGGTCAGCTCTCCCAATATTGGATTAAGTTCCCAGACATTAGTGGGGCGTGGTTTGCAGGTTTGACTGGGCTAGGTGTGCACCTAGCATATCTGAATCCAGTGCCTAAGTTTATGCTGGGTGGTTTGTCCAACTTAATTCTTATCCATACATTCTGTAGCAATTTGATACAACTGAGTGGCTTGCTGGGCCATCAATGAGGGCAGTTAAGTGTCAACCACATTGCTGTGGGTCAGACCAGGTAAGGATGGCAAGTTTCCTTCCCAAAAGAACATTAATGAACCATATTAATTTATTGATTTTTAACGCCAATCTAGTAGTTTCATGATCATTCAGAGCTTTTTATTCCAGATTTAATTCGTTAACTGAACTAACTTCACTACAATTATATTAAAGGCACTATCTAAATATAAATTATTTTTAGTTTTTTTGCGATATTGAACTGGAACAATTGATTCAAAATGTTGCATTGTCCCTTGATCCACATTGTGTTGATTATCTCCATTCCCTTCATAATTTAGAATAGGTCGTATCATCAGAATGTAGGATAAATGGCGAGCACAAGAGAATCTGCAGATTCCCTTTTAATTGCTCCTTAGCTCTGGGGAGGCAGTGGCGTAGTGGACTAGTCACTGGACTTGTAATCCAAAGACCCAGGGTAATTCTCTGGGGTCCCCGGTTCGAATGCAACCATCGCAGATGGTGACATTTGAATCCAATAAAAATCTAGAATTACGAGCCTAATGATGTCCATCAAAACGTTGCCGATGTCGTAAAAACACATCTTGTTCACTAATATCCTTCAGGGAAGGAAATCTGCCGACCTTACTCGGTCTGGCCTCCATGTGACTCCAGACCCACACAGCGATGTTCAAGGGCAATTAGGGATGGGCAACATGCTGGGGGTGCATCATGGATGCTCGTCCAAGAACGAATAAAAATAAATAATGAAGCCAAAAGTAAAGCAGAGAGGTGATAGCATGTGTTGTGAAACAGTGTAGGCTTGAGAGGAATTTTGAGAGCATTTTCAAAAGTGCGCTGATGATTGGTGAATTTTAAAAGAATTAATAAGACGTCCAAACACACTTAGTATCTACACTGGGGCTTATGCACAAAGTAATTTGAGTATTTTACTAATATGAGTTAAGCAGCATTATTTAAATTCATGGTATTTTTGTATTTATATCTCCTACTATCTATTTATATATATATGAATTTCTGAAAACCTGGAGACATTATTTGTTGATAGTTTGTCCCTTATATTAAATCTTTACTCTTGTCAGAGTGACCTGAACTCTGTGTGCAGTCCGAAAGCTGTAAACAGGCTGGTGCTTAACAGACCAGACCAACATCTCCTGACACATCTTTTGTGTTGCAGCCAGTCCCTAAGCTGTCGCTGGATGCTTCATAAATACTGCAGTTATCCATCCCATTCTACCTACTGGTACCAAATCGCCTAAATGTGATGATGGAATAGAAAGCTGGTGCAAATAATAGAGGAATAATGAGGGATCATTTTTTAATGCAACTAATGAGGTATTGTGTATAATCCCTCTATTATTGGAGTGTGAAATAGATGAAGGAGTTAGTAGAATGAAGTAATTTTGAGATAACGTGTGAGGTCTTAGCACTAAACTAGGTATGTTTTCTCTCGATCGCTTGATGCCATCTCTAAAATGGAGGTTATAAGAACATAAGAACTAGGAGCAGGAGTAGGCCATCTGGCCCCTCGAGCCTGCTCCGCCATTCAATTAGATCATGGCTGATCTTCTGTGGACTCAGCTCCACTTTCCGGCCCGAACACCATAACCCTTAATCCCTTTATTCTTCAAAAAACTATCTATCTTTACCTTAAAAACATTTAATGAAGGAACCTCAACTGCTTCACTGGGCAAGGAATTCCATAGATTCACAACCCTTTGGGTGAAGAAATTCCTCCTAAACTCAGTCCTAAATCTACTTCCCCTTATTTTGAGGCTATGTCCCCTAGTTCTGCTTTCACCAGCCAGTGGAAACAACCTGCCCGCATCTATCCTATCTATTCCCTTCATAATTTTAAATGTTTCTATAAGTTCCCCCCCTCATTCTTCTAAATTCCAACGAGTACAGTCCCAGTCTACTCAACCTCTCCTCATAATCCGACCCCTTCAACTCTGGGATTAACCTAATGAATCTCCTCTGCACACCCTCCAGTGCCAGTATGTCCTTTCTCAAGTAAGGAGACCAAAACTGAACACAATACTCCAGGTGTGGCCTCACCAACACCCTATACAACTACAACATCACCTCCCTAGTCTTAAACTCCATCCCTCTAGCAATGAAGGACAAAATTCCATTTGCCTTCTTAATCACCTGTTGCACCTGTAAACCAACTTTCTGTGACTCATGCACTAGCACACCCAGGTCTCTCTACACAGCGGCATGCTTTAATATTTTATCGTTTAAATAATAATCCCGTTTGCTGTTATTCCTACCAAAATGGATAACCTCACATTTGTCAACATTGTATTCCATCTGCCAGACCTTAGCCCATTCACTGAACCTATCCAAATCCCTCTGCAGACTTCCAGTATCCTCTGCACTTTTCGCTTTACCACTCATCTTAGTGCCATCTGCAAACTTGGACACATTGCCCTTGGTCCCCAACTCCAAATCATCTATGTAAATTGTGAACAATTGTGGGCCCAACACGGATGCCTGAGGGACACCACTAGCTACTGATTGCCAACCAGAGAAGCACCCATTAATCCCCACTCTTTGCTTTCTATTAATTAACCAATCCTCTATCCATGCTACTACTTTACCCTTAATGCCATGCATCTTTATCTTATGCAGCAACCTTTTGTATGGCACCTTGTCAAAGGCTTTCTGGTAATCCAGATATACCACATCCATTTGGCTCCCCGTTATCTACTGCACTGGTAATGTGTTCAAAAAATTCCACTAAATTAGTTAGGCACGACCTGCCCTTTATGAACCCATGCTGCGTTTGCCCAATGGGACAATTTCTATCCAGATGCCTTGCTATTTCTTCCTTGATGATAGATTCCAGCATCTTCCCTACTACCGAAGTTAAGCTCACTGGCCTATAATTTCCTGCACTCTGCCTACCTCCTTTTTTAAACAGTGGTGTCACGTTTGCTATTTCCAATCCACCGGGACCACCCCAGAGTCTAGTGAATTTTGGTAAATCATCATTAGTGCATCTGTAATTTCCCTAGCCATCTCTTTTAGCACTCTGTGATGCATTCCATCAGGGCAAGGAGACTTGTCTACCTTTAGCCCCATTAGCTTGCCCATCACTACGTCCTTAGTGATAACAATCCTCTCAAGGTCCTCACCTGTCATAGCCTCATTTCTATTAGTCGCTGGCATGTTATTTGTGTCTTCCACTGTGAAGACCGACCCAAAAAACCTGTTTGGTTCCTCAGCCATTTCCTCATCTCCCATTATTAAAACATAGGTTGATAGCTATTAGTTTACAGACTAATATAATGATTGGGATTTTCTGCTGAAGTTGATTCCCTTGACATCTATCTACAGTAGGCAGCCACAATTTATTTATACTTCATGTCTGTGTCCTTGTGTGACACCAAATTAGCTGTTGCAATTTTGTTGGAAAAGTTTCCCTGTCAGATTTGGTATACTCAACATTCAAGAGTTAGCATCACTCTTCACTGGGAACAGTTGTTGGCTACATTTACTGGTTTGCCATTTGAAGTGGTTTCTTGGGTGTGGCCACTTTCATAGAACCATAGAATCCCTACAGTGCAGAAGGAGGCCACCAATCGTTTTGAGGAATCACAGGTAAGAGCTGGATGTAATCAATCCACCCTGTCAGCGGTGTGGCTCCGTTAGAATCTGAAATACTGCTCTGATGCTAACACCCCAGCTCATATCTGAAGCCTATAAAACACTGTTCAATATTGGAATGGGTGTGCAGATGTTGGCTTTCGCTTACTATCTAAGGCCAGAAATTGTGACCGTGAAACCAGGTTGCGATTGTTCACCGCAGCCTTCGATGATGGGCCGCATTTGCTGCCGTGGCGCATTGGAAATATTATTTCAATTCATTTACATCTGATTATAAGGACTCCTCGCCGGGATCAATCCCCCCACGTGGACCATCCAGGCACATCAGCACACAATTAGAACGCCGTGCTTCACAATGATACATAAGCGACATGCACTTGGTGACCTGCACTTGGCTGGTGACTTTAAGGTTCATTCAACTACCTTACATCATGCAGTGCTGACGGGAATCAGCACCATGCTTCACAGACAGCACCACGTTGCTTTCAGTGGCAATCACAGGCAATCCTCTACTTCCCAGACCAGCAGTAAGGCGGGAGTGGGTTTTAATAGGCTCCAGGGCTAGGACACCATTGGGGAAGGGGGAAACGGGCTTCATGCATAGGAAAAGGCTGCAGGGCAAAGACTATACTGGGGAAAGGGGAACAATAGGCCACAGGCTTGGGAAGGGGCGGCAGAACAAGGCGTCCACTCGGGGGTATGAGTGGCGAAGATTACATACATGACTAAGGGAGAATATGGAGAGGTTTGTGTCCTCAACTCCAGGATGAGGAGAGAGAATTTTACAGATCGTCATAGGACAGTTGGAGTCAGAATAGGAGGAACGTTGAAGGACACAATGTTTTTGTTTACATTATTGATCTTGCAAAGACTGTCCGTTAAGGAGGACATTGAAGGGGGTGAGGACATTGAGTTCATGGAAGCTGAGGAAGAAGCCAGAACACAGGCCAGGCAAGGCAGACATGCACGGGAAGCCCTCAGAGCCACCATATTCCATGAGGAGGATAATGAGCTGTAGTGAGTGCCATCTTAGACAAGTTCTCTCCACGGGTGGGCCAACATGAACACCGGTATTTTTTTTCCTCTCATTTCACACATACGCTTCAATACGAGAGTGAATAGTCACACATCAGGCTCGCACTGTCCTGATCTTTTGAAGGATGATGAAGCCTCGGGAAGGTGGGTCTTTGCTGAGATGCGGAGCTAATTGGAAGAGGAAGTCCTGGTATCAGGCGCCTGTCTGCAATCCAGTCACAATGGCACCCAGGACCGGTTCCACTATCCTCAGAGAGCTCGTAGCTGTGTGCCTTCATCTGGCAAATGTCGATGGTGAAACTGAGGTGACACTTGGGCGAATGCAGCCGTGGACGTTCTGTAGGTGTGAATCTATTCAGAGATGACTCAATCCTCGGTGTCACCTTCTCTATCACATAACATCCCGCACCCTCAGTTAGGGATACTTTTACCCTTACCTTACTCAACCACTTGCATGCCAGATATTAAACTGCCTCTTCTTTAGGACACACAGTGTGCCCTCATGGCGTGTCCTGGTATTTGCAAGCTCCAAAATTTCAGACACTGCCTGGCACTGGCAGACAGGAGCAGACAGGAGCTCTAAGTATAAGCTCATAGCATGAAAACCCTGCTGAAAGACAGAGCATATGGAGTTACACAATATATCACCCGTCTCCATGCATGAACACATCTCTCCTTCGAATGCCGACGAGATGGGAGAACACCTCAACCTCTGCCTTACACAGCCAAGAATAAACATGGCACAACCCTGCAAAGCATGTGAATGGGGTTCCTTCCACATTCACACTTAGCATTAAGGTTGAGGCAACAGTAATGTCGAGAATCTTGTGAAAAAGGCCCCACACTGTGATGACATAGGAGCACACTACACAGACAACAGGCCCATTAGAGCAACATCAGCGGTAAGTGAGGGAGAGACCACAGTATCAAATGTGATAGGCAACAACACAGCTCATCACAAAAATGAGGCAGACACCAGAGGAGATGTGAAATGGGTGCCATTCTACTTGTATTTGTAAAATATTTTAAAAAATATTTCTGATTTTTAAGAATGGGTTAAAGGGATATGGGCAACAGGTGGGGAGGTGGATTTGAGACCAGGAAGAGATCAGCCATGGTCTGATTTAATGGCGGAGCAGGCTCTCGGGCTGAATTGCCTACTTCTGCTCCTAATTCCATTGTTACTATGTAAACTATGCAAGTTGTGAACACATATGCCTACTGTTGTGCTCCTAATTTTTCACTTTCCAAACCCAACTTCTCCATCTTGGTGCTTCCCCGACATCCACAGTGGAGCGGGAGGCAGCCTGCTGATTGCTATGCCGTGTTGTTTGTGATGACTTTGGCGGGCATTCTCTGGGTGTCTCAAACAACAGTGTGTAGCAGTCAGTAGGCTGCCTCCCGCCCCACTGTGGATGTTGGGGAAGTACCAAGATGGAACAATCAGGGACATGAACCGCATTGGAAATTAACACAGATGGAGATGTCCCTCAAGTTGGCAGCAACATGAGATGCCAGTGATTGTCTGATAGGTTAGCGAGTGTGTGACTTGAGAGTGATGATTTACCCTGGTGGATGAGATTGTTAACCTCTTTCTGCACGGGGTGGCTGATCTCTCCTGTGCTGCGTTGGCACTGACCACCCCACTGCCTCTCAAGCCCGATTGATGACGTTGGTTGACCTCCTCTGGCCATCACAGCAGGTTAAGGACATTACAGTGGGCCTCGACTGCGCTGAACAGGCGTTTCAGGGAGGCGTCACTGAATTTGAGTGCAGCTAGTGATCTTTCTTTTCGGGACCATCTCCCTCATCTGGAGCAATCCTGGACTGAAGATGTTGAAAAAGCTGTGCATGGATACTGTTTAAATATGGCGTCCAGAGTGAGGAAGCAATGAGCTCACAGCGGGGCGGGCAAATCAATCTGGCATGTTTCCCTTGTGCGCACGATTCATGTGGTAGAAAATGGGTGCACAAACACACCATTGCAGCTAGCGGGTAAAACGCCCACTCGTGATCTTTTAAAGGTGTTGCTAATTCATTTAAATTTCCCTCTACGTGTGTTTGTTAATGGCTTTTAGCGTGCTAATGTAACAGTGCTGCTATTCTTCTATACACAGTAATTATTAACCTCATTTTCATTAAAACATTTTAAAATTATTTTTTCCCTGGCATGTTGCAGTTACTGTCATATAACCCAAAATCAAAGACAGGCACCATCGGCAGGGGTTGAGGCGGAGGGGAAGGGTTTGAAGGACAAAGGGAGAACATACCGTAGCCATTAAGGTTCGGATGAAGGAATGATTTAGAGTTAGAACATAGAACAGTACAGCACAGAACAGGCCCTTCGGCCCTCAATGTTGTGCCGAACAATGATCACCCTACTTTAAACCCACGTAACCCGTATACCCGTAACCCAACAATCCCCCCATTAACCTTACACTACGGGCAATTTAGCATGGCCAATCCACCTAACCCGCACATCTTTGGACTGTGGGAGGAAACCGGAGCACCCGGAGGAAACCCACGCACACACAGGGAGGACGTGCAGACTCCACACAGACAGTGACCCAGCCGGGAATCGAACCTGGGACCCTGGAGCTGTGAAGCATTGATGCTAACCACCATGCTACCGTGAGTTGCCTCCTCATATTTCTCCCAGCTATGGGTGATCATATTTTATTGCATGCTGATTGTGTTACAGAAAATGTGATTCCCAGAGGCTTTTCATTCACGTAGAATTGGGAAAGGAATAGCCGGATATCAATTATGATAATTCCTATGAAGATCAAGCTTCAATATTAGAGGTTGAGAGAATATGAAGGAATGCCACATGGAATACCAATCTTTTCTGGGAATGACAGGAAGTATGGTGAGGGATATTAAATAGTTACCCTTTAATTCTACTTAATTTTGTTCTTTAGTGGCTGGTGCCTGTGACACTTCAGCCTTCCAGGATGGACGCCACTCCCTTCTTTCACTCTGCAGGAAGTTTTTGAAAATGTTTCTTAAATGAACCTGTATTATTAAAGACGTTATAAAGGGAAGTGATAAGTTTCCTATCCTAACAGGGTGCTGGGGAAAGAGCGGGTCAGTGGGACTAATTTGAATAACTCCTTTAGGGGGAGCACAGGTAGAATGGGCCGAATGCCCTGCTTTTGTGTTGTGTCAGAGTATGATCTTGTACAACCGAAAAAACTTTAGGTTACAGCCAATGAAAAGGAAGTCTGGGTCATGATGTACAGATTTACATGTATTATAAAATTCCTTACTATCGCTGTGGATCATTTCCCATACCTCTAGATGCTTCTCTCGGTACGAGAAGGCAATGCCGATGAAATCTAGCATCCACTCCAATGCACCAGTGCAGTCTTCGGACGCCTGAGGAACAGTTTGAAGATTGAGACTCAAACTCAGCACCAAGCTCATGGTCTACAGAACAGCCATGGACCCCGCCCTCCTGCATGCATCAGAAACATGGACAATGTACAGCAGACACCTCAAATCCCTGGAGACATCACCAACGTCACAGGGTGAAGCACTGGAGGGAGAGCTCAGAATCCAGAGGGTCCCACCACCCACCTCATCAAACAGCATCTGCCAAACCTATGGCAGAGTCTCCGGATCCAGGATTGGAGTATCCAGCCACTGTAGAACCCACCTCCCCAGAGTGGAGGCATGTCATCCTCGACCCTGAGAGTCTGCCCAAGGAGGAAGGACTATCACTGTCGACATGACAGGTAAAAGGAAAGCTAAAATAATGTAATCAAGAGAGAGAAATAGGAAACAGGTCGTAAAACATCAGCGGAAAAACATGAGATGTGGACTAAATTGAATGAATTGCAGGTACAAATTCAACTTGGAATGCATTTCATGGTTATAAGATAGCATTATGGACAGGAGGATGATGAATTTAAACAGCCCTGATTTCTCCCCTCACCATTCGCCTGTAAACAAAAAGATTTTTTGATCTTTATTAGTCGTGGCGTATTTTCCCCAACCCTTCAGTTTGGGGTGATCTCATCCCTTATTAATAACCTCACAGCAAACTAGAGATACAGTAAAATAAGGGGTGTTTCTTTGTTATATATGCATACAACATGCAGACAGGAGTTTTGCAACATCAGCCCGTTTTTGCACTCATACTATAAGAGAGGAATAAGGGAAATAAAGCGGTAGAGGGCAAGATCATAATAAAAATAACTTAATATTTCATCTGAGTCCAGAGTCCAGAATCAACAGTCCAATGGTGTATTCCTTCAGCGGTTAGCAGGCTGAACGTGTTGCAGGGTAATCCAGAAGTGATGGTTTCCCTAATGGAAAAAAGGCATGTTGAGGTGAATGGGTCTTGTAGGCACTGATACAAGTGTTCTGATGTTCCAGTAGTTTACAGTGTAGATGAGGGTCAAAGCTGGACATTTACCTGGACAAAGCTCCACCTGTTTTTACCTGTTGGGGATAAAATGGCAGACTACCTGGGTTCAGTTTCACGTGGCAATATTACAGGTTCTAGCAGCTTGGGGGGAGATCATGTGACATACTTCCGACTTCTCCTGGGTTTTTGGACAAACAAAGTATTTTTCCAGGTCTGGAAACTTGTAATATTGAATCGAAGAGTCAGTGTCCCTTTTGTCCTTACAGACATACTGTCGCCATGGGCCTGAGCTCTGCCTTAGAAATATAAAGGGTGTTGATGTTGGTCCTCCGCTTTGGAATTTTATTTTATGCAGTCACAGGGGCATTAATGCTTCTTTAGAGGTCCCTCAAAGTTTTCTGAAGGCTAGAATGGGCAGCACGGTAGCATAGTTGTTAGCACAATTGCTTCACAGCTCCAGGGTCGCAGGTTCGATTCCTGGCTTGGGTCACTGTCTGTGCGGAGTCTGCACGTTCTCCCCATGTATGCATGGGTTTCCTCCGTGTCATAATATACACCAGTATATCATGGTGCAGACACACACTGGTGGACACACACAGGGACCAATCAACATGTACAAACACCGCAGCCAATCACCAGTTAGAATACACACACTATAAAGGCAGAGGGCACCATGGTTCCCGCTCATTCTGGGTGCTGCCTCTCAGTGTAACAAGAACTCATCCAGCCCAGCACAGACTCACACCACGTGCTGAGAGAATCAACAGGTTCGGACAAGGCTTAGGTCTTTAGTTTAAGTTAGCATCATTTAGGCCCACAGTCATCGTGTGTTAGTTAGTTAGAAGTAGTTAATAAAATTGAGTTGAACCTTCATCAGTGTTGGAAGTGTCTGTTCATCTCTCAAGTCTACAATAGCCAACACTTCATGGTACCAGAAGTTGAGGGATGCTAGCACTTCTGAGACCTACCTTTCAGTGATCTGCCTTCCACCAGTCACGTGCCATCCTACAGAATGGACTCCGTTCGCGGCCGCCGCCTCTCCGCATTGCCGGGAATCTGGGCTCGAACTGGAAACTTTTGAAACAGCGCTGCCAGCTGTACCTCAAGGCCAAGGACCTGGAAGCTGCCTCGGACGCACAGAAGATTGCTCTCTTCCTCTTCACAGCCGGGGACCACGCTCTGCACATTTTCAACTTGCTCAGCTTCGATGAGGGGGAGGACAAATCGAACTTCAAGACCGTAATTCTAAAGTTCGACAGCCACTGCGCGGTTGAGGTCAACCAGAGTTCGTCGCCCATCTCAGAGACTGAACTTATGAACTCTGTACACATGTGGGCTTTCTGAAATGTTTTTTTTTCTATATCCTTTATTGTTGCATTCATTCTCCAGTGATTTGTAAATAGATTCGTTGGTTGTTCTAGTTAATGGTAGTCATCTGCACCAGGCACCTTCCTCTGTAAATAGTCTTGTTCCCTGTATATAGCTTTGTACATATGTCTTTGCACCTCACACGTAGCTAGGTACATTCTTCACACACCCACACTATTTATTATCACATGCTTATATCAACATTTTTTATAAAAGGGGAGATGTCATAATATACACCAGTATATCATGGTGTAGACACAGACTGATGGACACACACAGGGACCAATCAACATGTACAATAAACAGCCAGTTAGAATACACACACTATAAAGGCAGAGGGCACCACGATTCCCGCTCATTCTGGGTGCTGCCTCTCAGTGTAACAAGAACTCATCCAGCCCAGCACAGACTCACACCATGTGCTGAGAGAATCAACTGGTTCGGACAAGGCTTAGGTCTCTAGTTTAATTTAGCATCATTTAGACCCACAGCCATTGTATGTTGGTTAGTTAGAAGTAGTTAATAAAATTGAGTTGAACCGTCATCAGTGTTGGAAGTGTCTGTTCATCTCTCAAGTCTACAATAGCCAACACTTCACGCCGGGTGCTCCCGTTTCCTCCCACACTCCAAAGATATGCTGGTTAGGTGGATTGACCATGCTAAATTGCCCTTAGTGTTGGGTGGGGTTACTGGGTTATGGGGATAGGGTGGGGCTGTGGGCTTGGGTAGGGTGCTCTTTCCAAGAGCTGGTGCAGACTCGATGGGCCGAATGGCCTCCTTCTGCGCTGTAAATTCTATGAAATTCTATGAAATTCCTCTGGTATGAGTCATGGCTAGTCAGACATATCAGGGTAAAGCTTTTGTCCATTTAGAAAGAAAACAATTTTATAGAGTAGCCAGGTTGGTGTAGATATATTTCCCTTCCTATTTTCTGGACGGGACAATGGTTAAAACTAAACATACTAGGTCTACAGGGAAGATAGGGAAATGTTAGAATAGGAGGAGAAGTTTTAGTGATGAAATATAAGATCAATTCAATAATAAGAGAGGATATTGCAAAAGGTAAACAGGCAGTGGTGACTTTATGGGTAGAATTATTGGATGGCTGGCACTGCTGCCTCATAGCGCCACCGACCCGGATTCAATTCCGGCCTCGGGTGATTGTGTGGAATTTGCATTTTCTCCCCGTGGCTACTTGGGTTTCCTCCACGTGCTCCGGTTTCCTCCCACAGTCAAAATATGCGCAGGTTAAGTCGATTGGCCATGCTAAATTACCCCTTAGTATCCAAAAGGTTAGGTGAGGTTACTGGGTTATGGCGATAGGATGGGGCCTGACCCTAGGTAGAGTGCTCTATAATTCTATGAATCGAGAAATAGAAAAGGATTCAAGACTATGAAAGGAGTTGTGTGTAAGTCCAATGGAGATAACCGTGAAGTAGTCTAAATTCTAAAAATAAACAAGCATGTCAAAGAGGCAGCATGGTATTCATTGGGAAATGTAATTTTCAGTCGACTGGGGTAAGAAAATTAACAAATGCCAGAGATGTAAAGAATTTCTTGAGTGAGTCTTGTATAGTTTTCCACAATAATCTTTTCAATGTGGGCATTTCCATGTCCAGCCACAATGGTTTCAGAAATCCGCTATGATCTTTGCAGGTGTAACCGATTAATGGACCATCTCTGGGACTTGTGTCCCATCAAGAGTAATGGATGAAGTCCCAGGTGGGAATGTCAGTGGGAAAACCAAGAAGCCAAGGTTCTAACCTGCCAGCAACACACCCTTGAGACCCATATCAAGCTGCCATTTCGACGATTGAAAATCAATCATAACCACAGCTGCCAGGCTGTATAGAAAGAGATCCCCTCCACTGGTTGACTTGCAGCTGCTGCAATAGCTCTTGGACCCACTGGCTCCAGGGAAGGGGGAAGATTGAGGTTTAAAAGGAGGCCTTAATTGTGCCTTGGTCTGTCACTAGAAGGCCACCTCAGATCATCTGCTGGGTTTCGGACTCAGTGGGAAAGATGGCCACCGTCAGGAAGATCCGAGCACGAAAGCCAATTTGTCTCCTAGTGGGAATTTAATGACCACTAATTGGCTACCTAGGCTTGTACTCGCTGGAGTTTAGAAGAGTGAGAGGGGATCTCATAGAAACATGTAAAATCCTGATGGGACTGAACAGGTCAAATGCGGGAAGAATGTTCCCAATGTTGGGGACGTCAATAACCAGGGGCCACAACCTAAGAATAAGGGGTAAGCCATTCAGGACTGAGACGAGGAAGAACTTCTCTCAGAGAGTTGTGAACTTGTGGAATTCTCTACCACAGTAAGCTGTTGGGGCCAGTTCATTGGATAGATTCAAGAGGGAGCTGGACGTGGCCCTTGCAGCTAAATAGATCAAGAGGTATGGAGAGAAAGCGGGATTGGGATACAGAATTTAGCCGCTCAAATTCTTTTCTGCAAAACAGCAATTGATACTAGATCAATGGTTATTTTAAAAAAAATGAATTTAGAGTACCCAATTATTTCTTTTCCAATTAAAGGGCAATTTAACATGGCCAATCCACCTAACCTGCACATTCGTGGGTTGTGGGGGTGAAACCTGTGCAGACATGGGGAGAATGTGCAAACTCCACGTGGACAGTGACCCAGGGCCGGGATCGAACTCAGGTCCTCGGCGCCGTAGGCAGCAGTGCTAACCACTGCACCACCGTGCTGCCCCAATTGTTAATATTATAACTGAGAATGGTAGATCTTCATTGACAATTGTTACTGAGGGATGGGGCAAAGGTGAACAAATAGATGTAGGTCTCAGATCAACTGTGGTATAATTGAATGGCAGAACAGGCTTGAGGGGCTAAATGCCCTGTCCCGTTCCCATGTGGCAGACCATCATGAAAGGAATGGGATCTGTCATGTATAAAAGTAAGGGTGGCACAGTGGTGCAGTGGTTAGCCCTGCTGCCTCACGGCACCGAGGACCAGGGTTCAATCCCGGCCCTGGGTCATTGTCCGCATGGAGTTTGCACATTCTCCCCATGTCTGCATGGGTCTCGCTCCCACAACCCAAAGGTATGCTGGGTAGGTGGATTGGCCATGGTAAATTGCCCCTTAATTGGAAAAAATATTTTTAAAAGACTGCGTTTTTGGGTTATTTTCCAAGTCTTGTTCCACAATGTGCTGTGTTATCAAGTGTAGGGCTTTTTTAAAAGCAAATTCTTGGCTGCCATGTTGATTGAAAACAATTAAAAAACTTTTGTGTGTGATTGGTGAAATTCAGATTTTAATGCATTAATCAGAATATCTTACAAATTCCTGTCATTTTCAGTTAGTCTGAGAAAGAAACCTCGTTAGGAAATCTAGAGTGACATATTCAGGCATAGGATTCTCTGAGGTATCTAAAAACTATAATATTCTTAGTTTATTTGGATGTCATCAAATGATATAGAGTCTGCATTTTAGTTTAATTGCAGTGATGAAACTATTCTGGGCTTGTGTCATAAGAGCAGAGGCCAGCAATTGTCCTGCTTCACCCTTCTGGTTCTAATAATAATTGGTTTCGCTGCAATGCATAATTCAACACATGATTAATATTTTCTTCTGTGGCAACTGAGTAGTTCAGGTGTTGGAGCAGGAGTAAGAAAATGTTGATGATGAAGTGTGGCTTATCCAAGGGAAGAAGCATAGATGTTGTAAATCTCTTTCTCCTGGTATTTCTTCCTTCATGAGAATTGAGCAAAGCTCTGAGATCTAACTTGCTTTCATCGACAGTAAATCAAAGCTTCTTCAATCAGTACTGAAACATTTCAAGTGGGAGGTTAGTGAAATAAGGACCACCTTTTGACTTGCTGTCAATGCTTGTTTTATTTGATTTATTTATTGACCTGTGTACCAAGGTATAGTGAAAAGTATTGTTCTGCTTACAGTCCTGGTGGATTGCTCCATACATAAATACATAGAACATACTAATAATTAATAATTATAGAACAGACTGTAATAACAGTTATAAAAGATGTAGGAAGAAGATCTATAGCGAAGTGCTCGCAGAGAGTCGCCATGCTCTGGCGCCATCTTGGAACTTAAAAAAAACATTTTTTAATCTAGCTGTAGCCCATTGCTGTTTTTTTGTGCCCAATGTCAGTCAAGAAGAGGAAGAGTTGGTCCGATTCCCTTTAGTTGCTCTCCTTGGCTCGCTACTGGTGTTTGGAGAGTGCTTGAGCATCTCTTCAATCTCTTTGCTCCTGCTGTCCAGCCCAGGCCTGGTCAAGCTGGCCTGTTGCCACACTGCACAGGCCTCACTTCACTCCCCGATCCGCATAGCTTCCACCAGCCTCTCTCTGCAATGTATTGCCGGGGCTGCGGCCCATTGTCCCACTGCCACCGAACCGCTCCCGGCCTTCCCAGCGGCTCTCACCCGCCCAGCAAGCCAGCAGCAATCAGGATTTGCTTCCATTCCTTTACATCTCTGTCGCTACTCTGCTTCATCAATTACTAGTCTTTTTATGTTTGTGAGCTATATTCCCTCTGCATACTCCTGTGGTAAGGAGCAATCCTTTCCTCCCACCTGCTGGAAAATACTATGACCTTTAAATTGGGATAGGAAATTGTTACCTCCCCTGCTGATACCAGAATATTAACTTCAATGAATCAGTACTCCTCAAGTCAGGAGGTTGTGGGTTCAAACCACACTCTAGGATTTGAACATGGAGGGCGAGATTCTCCGGCCTTCCAGCTGCATGTTTCTCGGCAGCAGGAGGCGGCGCACCGTTTGCTGCCGGTGGGATTTTCTGTTCCCACCGTTGTCAATGGAAATTCCCATTGAAGCCATCCCATGTTGCTGGGTGGGGTTGGGCTGTTGGTGGGACCAGAGATTCCTGCCATCAGCGAAAGCCCACAGCATTCCGGCCATAATCTATGCTGCCACTTCATTGCAGTACTGAGAAAATACTTCACCAGCTATACTGTCTTCCAGACGATATTAAATTGATGGATGTAAAAGGTCTCGGGGCTATATTCATGTGTTCTGACCAAGATTTCCCCCTCAACCAATGCGACCAAATGTAGGTAAACTGGTCATTTATTTGACTTGCTACATATGGGAGTTAGTGTGGAACCTAGCTGCCACTTGTGACTTCACAACAGATGCCGCATTGTAAAAGAAATAGTGAATTAGTTGTGAAGGTGTCCTGAAGATGTGAGAAAGACTTCACTGACTCTTTCTAAATATCAGAGTAATATTATTGATATAATGAGTCCCTTGTAGGTATTTACTGTCCTTTGAATGTCTGTATGGCGCAATATTCTTTGGCTAGTTTACAGATTTATACTATAGTATGTATTTTATACATGAATTTACAGTGTGCCAGGAATTCATGTGCTTCGGGTGATTTTCTATTTATCAGTGTTCATGAATGGAAAATTATGGTGGGGGTGCATGCCTGAGTTCCTGGAATGTTCTCCAGGTGAACAGATCTCTGAAATAAATACAGAAAGAGCTGGTAACACTCAGTAAATCTGGCAGCGTCTGTAGAGAGAGGGGCAGAGTTAATGTTTCGAGTGACACTCCTTTGGAAACGGGCTCAGAGCTTGGAACCCGAGATTGAAAATTAAACATTAAATATAGAACAAAATAGCTCATCAATTCAATTGGATGATTCGAAGTACAATTACAAAGCAAAACTGATAATCCCAACGAGGACCATGGTGGTCACTAATAGATACCATGGTTTCCCTGGCAGCAGGCGGAGGCCCACCTAGCTGGGACTTGTTAACTGAGCCCTTTAAATGCCGGCCCTAACCTGGATTGACAGTGCTGGTAGTATTGGGTTGGGTCTCTATTGCTGTATGCTGTGGTAGCTACAATACCTTTGTATTGTAAATAAACTAGATTAGCCTTCCTGCTCACGTCTCCTGGATTATCACAAAAAGTTATCAAATGCCGATGTTTCCACTAAAACAGAGGAGATTATGGCGCAATTTCATGGAGGTGTTTAACTTCTCTCAGCTTTTCAAATGTTAAGTACAAACTCTTTGTTGGAACTGCTGGACCTAGTAGGAGGGTACATAAACACCACATTTAATGCAGGAGAAATCAGAGGTTATGTTTTACAGTCAGGCTCTGGGATGCAAAGTTGGTGACTGAGACCTTATCGGTATTTATGATTGGGTTAGATAATTGATTAGAGGGACAACTTTAACAAGTCCTGAAAGATGTGCTTGTTAGGTGAATTGGACATTCTGAATTCTCCCGAACCGCACCAAAGTGTGGCGACTTGGGGATTTTCACAATAACTTCTTTGCAATGGTAATGTAAGCCTAGTTGTGACAATAATAAAGATTATTAAGGGAATAGAAAGGGTACATGGGTTTAAGGTTATTGCTTGTGTGGTGGATTTAAACAATTGTTTTAAATGCAGTAAAGAAGGTTCCAGTGGAATGAGTAAAATGATAGGAATACCACTGACATTGCTCAGAATGTTCATTCAACCGGGTGCACTGAACAGATTATTTGGTAATTAATTAATTCATGATATTGCTATGTGCAAATTAAATGTTGTTTGCTTACGTAAGAATGGTGAGGATGTTTCAATCCTTTTGGTCACTAAGTGGTTTCGGATGACCTGAGGGCATGATAAAATGCTATATAAATGCAATACTTTTTCTAACAGCAAGCACACCTCACAATACACACCTTGCAATATCCCATTGTATCGGGGAATAAATTTACTCATGTAGTCCCACTGCAGATTTTATGATTCACAGGGGCAGGCAGTTTGTTCGCTGTGTGACCCATGTGGTGCTCTTCACTGAAAATCTTCCTCTTGGGCAGGGATCAAGGATGTCTTTCTACCACTTCAGTTGGATGGGTTCTGAGATGTCCAATGCGTGGTCTGCAGACCCTACCACATGCAGCGTTGGTGGTGCTTGGAAGGTTGTGTCATTGCATTGTTTGGAGGTTTGTGCACTCTGGTGCCTCAAATTTGCCCCTGCACGTTCCTAACCAGTTTCTTGGATGTATTCGGTGCCTTTGTGAATAACCCTCTTTCTTTTCGGTTGGTCACAAGCCCAGTTGACGGGAATGTTTGACCTCTTCAGGGATGTTTTCAGGACATCCCTAAAGGGTTTCCGCTGTCCTCCTGAGAGTCTCCTGCCCTAAGCGTGTTTTGAGTCACAGTTGCTTCTGAAATCTGGTGTTAGGTATATAAATGGCATATCTCACCCAGCAGAGTTGGTTTTGAGTGATTAGTGGCTCGACGCAGGTCATGCTGGCGTGGAAGAACACGGCGTGGAGCACAATACTGTCTGCCCCATTGAATTGACACAAGTCTGCAATGGTGCTACATAAAGAAATTTCTGCCCTGTTGTCTCCTAAGAGAACCTATTCGTAACCTATTATTAGTGTTAGGAGACAGCGGGCTGCACGGTGGCGCAATGGTTAGCACTGCTGCCTCACGGCACCGAGGTCCCAGGTTCGATCCCGGCTCTGGGTCACTGTCCGTGTGTTTGCATGTGTTTTGCCCTCACAACCCAAAGATGTGCAGGGTAGGTGAATTGGCCACGCTAAATTGCCCCTCAATTGGAAAGAATGAATTGGGTACTCTAAATTTAATAAAGAAAAGAAGGAAAAAAAAATGTTAGAAGACACTCGTGCAGGTAACATCAGAGGGGTTCTTAACACTATCCACCTTATTCTCTCCCGTCATGCCTTCAGACTGGTCTGTAGCTCTGATCCAGGTGACCACACACACTCTTGTATTTTCCCCTCTGCATTTTCATTGTTATGTGGAAGAGATGGATCAGACGGAGTAAGGTCCTCCTCAATGGCTGGGGTTTCCCACTCTAGTTCTAGAGGCAACTGTCAAGACTCTCTGGCCTCCCCGTAGCGTTTATCTCAGTGGCGGGAGGCAGCCTGCCATTGGCTGGTGGGTGGGATATTCTGGTCCTGCCGCTGTCAATGGGTTTTCCCATTGAACCCACCCCAGGCTACTGGGAACCCCAGGGTGGGGTTATGCTGTCGGCAGGACCGGAAGGTTCCGCCGTTGTGAACAGCTGGAAGATCCCGCACAGCTATTCTGGTCCCCACTGTTAATGAGTTTTCCCATTGAATCCACCCTACACTGTCTGGAGACGGGGACGCTGCCAGAGGGACTGGAAGATCTCACCCAGCATCTACCAATGCCTACATCAGCTAATTTGTGTCCAAACATATTGGAGTTTATTTAAATACAGATGTGGCATCCATTTGGAGGAGGTGTGGGAGGAGGTGCAGAGGTTTGGCGCTGGACTAACTCCCTCAAAGCACCCGTTGCATCATCCGACTCCTTGCCTAAACTTTCCGCCTGTAGCTTAATATTTTGTGAGAGTATTTTCTCCAGCTTCTTCCAGGTATAATGCATTCTATCATGAGCTTCCTGTTCCAACTGTTACTGGTTGTTGCAATATCTGTTGCAGTAAGGTTTTTAAAAGTGGGTGTGGTATATAATTGTTGCAGTAATATCATCAAAGTTTAAGGTATTCAGACTGTGTGTCTGCTGAAGCTGTGATTAAGGAGTCATAAAAGGTGAGATTATTATTGATTCTAACCATTTACTTGTTTATATATAGAGGGCTAACGGAACATTGTTATGATTGTTAGAGATTCCCTGGAGAGTAGATAATTTGAGGGGTTGTATTTAGTCCTAGCTAAGCAGGTCATGTAGTAGTGGGACTCAGATGATGTAATTAATGGGAGGAACCAGGGGCAGGATTCTCCGACCCCCCGCCGGGTCGGAAAATCACCCGGGGCCGGCGTCAAGCCCGCCCCTGCCGTGTCCCAAATTCTCCGCCCCCCCCCCTGAGGTTCGGCGGGGGCGGGAATCGCGCTGCGCCGGTCGGTGGGCCCTCCGCCCCGGTCGGTGGGCCCCCCGCAGCGATTCTCCGGCACGCAATGGGCCGAAGTCCCGCCGCTGACTAGCCTCTCCCGCCGGCGTGAATTAAACCACCTCTCTTACCGGCGGGATTGGCGGCGCAGGGAGGTGCCAGGGTCCTGGTGGGGGGGGGCGGGGGCAATCTGGCCCCGGGGGGGTGCCCCCACGGTGGCCTGGTCCATGATCGGGGCCCACCGATCAGCGGGTGGGCCTGTGCCGTGGGGGCACTCTTTTTCTTCCGCCTCTGCCATAGCCTTCACCATGGAGGCAGAAGAGACCCCCTCCCCTGCGCATGCGTCAGTATGACATCAGCAGCCGCTGACGCACGCGCATGTGCGTACTTACGCCGGCCGGCGAAGTCCTTTCGGTCCCGGCTGGCATGGCACCAAAGGCCGTTCACGCCAGCCGGCAGAGTGGGAACCACTCCGGCGCGGGTCTAGCCCCTCAATGTGAGGGCTTGGCCCCTAAAGGTGCGGATTCCGCACCTTTGGGGCAACCCTATGCCGGAGTGGTTCACGCCACTCCAACATGCCGGGACCCCCCGCACCGCCGGATAGGGGAGAATCCCAGCCCAGATCTTTCTGTGGTTTTGCAGTTTGTCATAGGGTTTGAGTCTGACCAGACAGAAGGATTTTAAATCAAATGCTGCTAGGTTGAGCATAAGTGTACTGGTTCTGCTCATGAAAGGGTCTTTCTCTCCAAACGTCTCCATGCAACTAAACAAGTAATCTGTTAACTTTATTTATAAGTGGCATTTGAACTGTATTGGGTTGCATAATTGGAGTATAGACAGTAAGTTTAAGTTTTTTCTTGTGTTTAAGAACTTTTGAACTGATTGTTGAGCTGTTTTCTTTGATAATGTGGTTAATTCTGTGTTTAAATTAAAGTCTGTTTCAACATGAAAGATACCTATTGGTCAGAACCACCACCTCCTGGGGCGAAATATGCTTTCCTCAGTTTCACAAAGTAAAAATAAATGTTTGGGGTTCTCGTCTGATATCTGACAAATGTTGGGGTCTGGTCTGGTATCCTAACATTGTGAAGGACAACAAAACTCTTCTGCCAATCTTCGCCTTCCTTCAGTAGCCTGTCTACCTGCTTCTTTTATTTTGTTGTGGGGTTTTTTTGGCCCAAAGTATACGATCTGAATTAGAACACCTATTTCTGGCCCTGTACAGACAATCAGAGGATCCTACTGAACTCACTCAGCACAGGAAACTTTGGAGGGAGCAGTGGAGATATTTGCACAGGAGGCATGCTGTTTAATATGGTACTTACTGCTGTATTCTGGTGAGGAAGTGTTTAAATGTCCTAAAGCTTCTCAGTGTGTTAGTGAATGTGTGTCCACATGAACAAATCAGTGAAGGTGTACGTGGGATAGAGGGTCGGGTGGGTGAGGTAACTGGATAACGGGGTAGGGTCGCTGCTGGGTATGGTGGTGAGGTCAGTTGGGTTGGGGCAGCTGGGTGGTGGGGGGGTTAGTCATGTGGGAGGTTTCAAGGGGTAGTCGGGGTTTTAAGGGGATGTCGTGGTGGTGAGGGAAGTTGTATATTTACCCAAGATCTTCCCAGATGTTATAACATCAACCGGGTTCGTGACATTAGTAGTGTGTGAACATTGTCATGGTCTGCGATCATGCTCCTTAGTTCCGAGGTTTGAATTTCCTTCCACGTTGCTTTCCTGAAGAGAATCTTGGCGGGTAACTGCATCAAGGTGGCAACATGTGGCACTACAATACTTTGGAACATGACAGTAGATTTTTGGGGTTGTGTCTAAGCAGGAGTTTTTCAACCATACCAGCATCAAAGACTATGGAGTGCCCACATTGTGAGCCTGAACTCAGACTGTGATATGGCAGAGACAGATAAAATGTCGGGAAAGAAACATCAGTGATATTCCAGCAACTCGCAGAGGAAATGAGGGCTAATTTTTACTGCTCTGGCAATGAAGATTTCCTTTGATGCAAGCTAAGGAGAGCTTGTGTTTTCTCAAAATTGTTAACTGGTAAAGTCTATTGTTCCATGGAGCAGTGTTTCCACTCATTGGTACATTGTTGCCACCATGCTGAACTCTCTTCACCTAACGCTGTCAACATACATAGCTGTCGGGGGTTCGCATCTAACGAGTCAAATAAACTAATACATTCTGTCGGATCAAATTTTCCAGAACATTTTATCTTAAGAATGAGGTCTTCCATGTCATACCAAAAGAAAAATATTTCTTCTTATTGCCTTGTTTTAACAGGGCTTAGCTCATCAAATCTATAGGGAACAAAATCAAATTGAAACTAAAACTGTGATGTTTAGAAGAACTCTGTTGCAAAATGGGTATTAATTATCTGCATGTTTTGATAGCTACTTTTGTTAAATATTAAGTCCTTTTCTCTTTGTCTCAAAGTCCGGATTTTGAGGCAATTCATATTGAGAAAATGAAAGTCGGTGTTTTAGGCCTTTAGCACACTCACCTCATGTGTCACAAACCTTTGGATTCATGCCGCAAAATGAAAGCTGACTCTCCATTGCAGTACTGAGGGATGCTTCACTGTCAGAGGTGCCATCCTTCAGATAAAGTCTATAGAACACGGTGTCAAGAAACAGATTTAGTTGTAAGTGATCTATGTTTATATTGTTAAATATTAGAAATAAGGAGGTGGATTATCGTGATTGGGCGGAGAATCAGGCGTCATCCGAAAATCGAGGTCGGTGCCAGGCGCCAACAGACTACCATGCTCCAGGTCCTTGCTGGTGGCGTGAACACGTTCCACGCCCTGCGCTGGCATGGGCATGCAAAGCATATAGTGGCATGTGTTAACATATCATTAACAGACTTGACCCAGAACTCTTCAGCCTCCTGCGATACTCTGCCCCCGCCATGTGGATGTGACGCCTGCGTGGTTCACTTATGGTATGGAAAAGCGGGACGGAGCGTCATGGCTGCTGAGGTGGAGAGAGGAGGTGGTGGTTGCCCTGAACCTCTACATTACGGGGTCGTTCCAGGTGCAGAGTGGGGGCCTGTCTGGGATCTCCCAGACCTCTGTACAGAGGTGCACCCTTGCCGTCACGGACGTCCCATGTGCCTCTAATGCAGACTGAACGCACCAGGTCGTCTGGGCAGCTGGATTCGATGCCCTTGCAGGCATAGAACATAGAACCTTACAGCACAGTACAGGCCCTTCGGCCCTCGATGTTGCGTCTACCTGTGAAACCCCTCTAGAGCCCATCTACACTATTCCCTTATCGTCCATATGCCTATCCAATGACCATTTGAATGCGTTTAGTGTTGGCGAGTCCACTACTGTTGCAGGCAGGGCATTCCACGCCCTTACTACTCTCTGAGTAAAGAATCTACCTCTGACATCTGTCCTATATCTATCTCCCCTCAATTTAAAGCTATGTCCCCTCGTACTGGACATCACCATCGAGGAAAAATGCTCTCAATGTCCACCCTATCTAATCCTCTGATCATCTTGTATGGCTCAATTAAGTCACCTCTTAACCTTCTCTCTAACGAAAATAGCCTCAAGTACTTCAGCCTTTCCTCCATACCAGGCTACATCCTTGTAAATCTCCTCTGTACCCTTTCCAATGCTTCCACATCCTTCCTGTAATGCAGCGACCAGAACTGCACGCGATACTCCAAATGCGGCTACAGCAGAGTTTTGTACAACTGCAACATGACCTCATGGCTCCGAAACTCAATTCCTCTACCAATAAAAGCTAACACACCGTACGTCTTCTTAACAACCCTCTCAACCTGGGTGGCAACTTTCAGGGATCTATGTACATGGACACCGAGATCCCTCTGCTTGTCCACACTACCAAGAATCTTACCATTAGTCCAGTACTCTGCCTTTCTGTTATTCCTTCCAAAATAAATCACCTCACACTTTTCTGCATTAAACTGTCTCCGGTCCAGGGGCAGATTGATGGGGCACATGGCCCCTGATGAGCAATGCCGGATGAGGGCGTGTCCTTCATAAACTGGAAGGACTTCCACTCCATAAACATGCAGTTGGTGTGTGACTACCGGTTTGTGCATCATGCACGTCTGCGCCGATACCCAGGCAGCATGCATGAGGCATTTGTCGTGGCCCACCCGTCGGTGTCTGACACCTTTAAAGTGCTCCCTCAGGGAAGAGGTTGTCTCTTGGGTGACAGGGGTTATCTGCTGCAGTAGTGGTTAATGGTGCCCATTTGAAGGCCTCAGACCGACATGGAGAACCGTTACAATGACGCTCATGCAGCAACCAGGGGTGTCATTGAGCGATGCATTGGTGTCCTGAGGATGCGGTTCAGGTGCCTGGGCCCCTCTGATGGGGCCCTCCAATATAGCCTTAGTAAGGCCTGCTGCATCCTCTACAACATCACGCTGCAGAAGGGCGATATGCTGGAGGAGGAGGAGGATGAATGCCAGGCTTTGACTGATGAGGAGGATGTGGAGGTGGGCCATGATGGGCAGGGCATGGGTCCAGGCAGGCACTGGAGGCTGCACAATCTGCGCGCCAGGGCTACCTCGCACGGGACAACCTAATCGCCTTCTCCAGGTTCACTGACTAAGTGGCCTGGCCACTGGCAGCACAATTCATCCTGTCCCATCCCCAAATACCCCCCTTCCCAGGGCCACCCACCCCCCTCTTCCTGCACTCCATCCTCCCCACCCCAGCACCTGATCCTCCCTCTGAGCTGCCCACCCACTTTAGCACTGGATTGGCAGTATCGGCGGGGTTGGTCCAGGGATGGAGGAAGATGATGGCCACAACCCCAGGATGCATTCAGCGAGGTGGCATCGGAACCCCCAAGGGAACAGACGGTCAAAGGTCGACCTGGCACCAGGGATGAGCTGCCCTCCAGACGGGTCTCGGGCTTCTGGAAAGAGTGGTTCCATCAATAGTCGAGATGCAGTCACAAAGGCAGGTTCTACACGAGGGATCGTCAGCAACCATCCAGCGCCTGAAGGTGCAGTTGGAGGAGTCCAACCCCCTGCAGGGACAGGAGGTGCTGCCAATGACCATGCTTGCAACCGATGCCAACACCTCACGAGTGGTGTCCAGGGTGGAGGCCTTGGGGGCGAAGATATTGGCACGGGTCAGATGTCCAAGGACTGGAGCACTCTGTGGGAGCAGTGGCTGAGGCCCAGGACAGGGCTGTCCTGTCACAAGCAGCTATCTACCACGGCCACCTGGCCATTGCAGTGGTGCTCCGGAGCTTGACCCAGTCACAGCGGGTCATGGCTGCTGGCATCAACGGCATTTCCAGGGCACTGGCTGACATGAGCCAGTCACAGGCAGACCTCGCACAGTAACAGAGGGAGGTGGCCCGGTCCCTGTGCTCCATGGCCGTGACCCTGGTCGTGACAAGAGTAGGCCTCCAGAACTAGCAGCGCCAGGTGGTAGGGGAGCTCCTGGAGCTCATCACGGCCGCACCCTCATTCCAAGTACGAGCCCGAGGGCCATGGGGCACCCCGAGCGAGGAGGAGGTGATGGGGCCACAGTGCCTCAGTGTTATGTGAGAGTTCCTTTAAGCAAAGTGTGTTTTATCAAATGGCTGCAGTGATGTGATTGTGTGGGTGGAACTGGAATGTGATTCTGTCTTTTACTTTTAATTTGAGCTGGGAGCTGGTTGTCGCTCTGCGTTTTACTTTCGATTTAGAACTTTTTGGAAGCTGGATAAAGACAGAGAAGTCCTATGTGTGTGTGTGTGTCTCTCTGCAGGTTAAAAAGGTGTCTCCAGATCACTTGATAACTTCAAAGTAATACCAGTTTTCTGTAAAGAATTCAAACCTATTGTTTTGTGGAAAAAAATGTGTTTTGACTTATGGATGTTGTTAGGAAAGTTATTAAGGGTTACCGATAGAGTATTGTATCTGTGGAGATTATCAGTGTTGGTAGTTGATAATCTGTTTACTGTGTGTTTATAAAGTGTTAACTGAATTCATAGAATAAACATTGTTTTGTTTTTAAAATACTTAAGATCTCTGTTGTATCACACCTGTAAAGTGGGCCCTTGTGCTCCCCATAACCAAAATCTGTTACAAATTGTGGGTCAGGTGAACTTCATGATATACTTTGGTGTTCTCCAAACCCTGGCCCGTATCATTCAGACTCTTGGACAACATAAGGACTCTTGGACATCCCCCCCCACCCCTCCTCCTCCTGCTCTTGGCACATCCGATGGGCAGCTGGCAGCACATGGTGGCACAACACCACCTCAGATGCCCAGGAGACTGCCAAGCCCATCCAGGCCTGATCGCCCCGCAGGACGGCTGCCGAAGGGGACCCAGGCCACAGTGGGAATCGCAGCAGGCTGCCTCCACTCCTGATATACCACCGGGGGAACCACCTGGACATAGCTTAGGGCCCATAGAAAGTTAGACACCTGTTACATTGGCACAGATGAAGCACACAGCATAGCATTAGGGGTGAGGGCACAACCTATGGAAACATGTTCACCTGTTCACAATAAACTCCTGTTCACAAACATTTCAACCTATCTCGGTGCTCTTGTCAGAAGGGTGTGAGTGATGGGCTGGGCTGGCTGAAGAGGGTGGGGGAGGGGAAGGTGTTGGAAGTCAGCATGGGCCAGGGCGCCCAGGTCAGCCACCATGCATCAGCCCGGGACCCAGCCCCATCCCTTTCCTGCCTATCCCAACCCTACCTGCAACCCGTCCCCACTTCTGCCACCCTAAGGGTTTGGTGGGACGGTATGATGGAATGGCCATCTCGAAAGCAGGGACAACCCAGGTGGATGGTGGTTAATGCTACCGTGGGCAGACGTCAGACTTTGCCAAATGATGTGGAGCACCAGAGCTCATTGCAGAGCGGGTTGCCACGATCCTCCATTCCATGGACCAGACTTTCTGTTACTGCTAACCCAGGGCCCGCACACCATTGTGAGGCAGGTAGGAATCATGGGAGTGGGTCGCCAGGCGGGGTGGGAGGTGAGCTTGGTGCAATGAGGGTGGCCATGGGAAGGGCTGATCGGCTGGGAGTGCGGGGATCTGAGGGTGGGACAGGATGTTCGTGCTATAGTCGGCCAGGCCCCCTCGTCTGTAAACCTGGAAGCCCTCAGCCAGCCTTGCCAGCGGCAGGACAGGCAGCCCATGGTTGTGCCTCTGGGAACTTGTCCTACCTCCACTCTCTCCCTCAGCAGCCAAGGCACCTGCTTCCTGATCTTTGAAACCACAAGTGAATCGCAACATCGATAATTCTTCCTGGCTAAGGCGGAGCATCGCAGGAGGTCCGGAGAATACGGGGACGGGTCCATTAATGATATGCCAACAGTGTTTACTGTACATGCGGTGTAGAATGCATTCATGCCGCTGCCAGGCATTCTGTCGGGCGCCTGGCACCAGCCTCGATTTTCAGCTGACGCGTGATTCTCTGCCCGATTGTGTTTCCTGACTCTGGCGTCGGCCGACGGAGAATCCCGCCCAGTTGCTCAACAGCTGGTTGTGGATTTAAGATCAAGCGATGGTGTCACTACATCACCACTGTCTTCCTATTCCTCCTCTAGGAGAAGTAGCAATTCCCAACTTCGAGTCAAAGTATACTGTGTAATGAGGAAGAGGTGGAAAGAGAAGAGAATTAGGATTGCAGAGTCTCTCGTCATCAAGCCTGCGAACTCCAGCAGAGGTCACTGTTAAGATCAATAATAGTATATGGTGGAGGAATAATACAGCAGCTAGTCTTTTACCTTTAGCAAGTTTATTCTTCGTACAGCTCAGAGTTACAAACTGCTTATGGTTTCCCCCAACCCCAACTGTTCTAGAGGTGTCCATTTATACACTTTGAAGGTTAAGCCAATGATCACGTGGGCAGCACGGTAGCATGGTGGTTAGCACAATTGCTTCACTGCTCCAGGGTCCCAGGTTTGATTCCCGGCTTGGTTCACTGTGCGGAGTCTGCACGTTCTCCCCGTGTGTGCGTGGGTTTCCTCCGGGTGCTCCAGTTTCCTCCCACAGTCCAAAGATGTGCAGGTTAGGTGGATTGGCCATGCTAAATTGCTCTTAATGTTGGGGTTACTGGGTTATGGGGATAGGGTGAAGACGTGGGCTTGGGTAGGGTGCTCTTTCAAAGAGCCGGTGCAGACTCGATGGGCCGAAAGGCCTCCTTCTGCACTGTGAGTTCTATGATAATTCTATGATCATCACCTGGCTTTAATTAGCTTAATAATGTAATTGCCGAAGCCTGCACTTGCTGATACATTAATACTCACAATCTCTACGTTACCTTCTCTTATCTTCCATTGGGGTTTGAACGTGTAAGTACACTTGTTCACCTCCAGTTTTTTCCTGTTGTTCATAAACGTCTTCTACAAGAAAGAAGGATGTGGGTCATCGAGTATCCTGCAGTATATTTGGGTCATACCTGTGTCATGGTTGAATTAATAGCTGCTTGTGTGTGTAAGACTAAGCATGGAAGGGTTTAGAACTGCTGAGATTGTTAATAGGTGTGATAAGACTGTAGTGAATTGAGCAGTGGATGCGGCTAGTGGTGTGTAGTTGGTAGGATGTGCCATTTGAAGGTTGAACTTACCCTGGCAACCCTTGTCAGATCATAAACTTCTTCCTGCACATGGAGCTATCCATCCTGGCATTAACCTCTGCTGTTTCTTCCTCCCACTGCCTAAGAGCATATGGCATGAGGCATACAGGACATCTCTCCCTCTCCTTCTCGCCATTCCTTGCACCAATGTCTCCTGTGCATTATTAGAAAATCTTGATCCTTGCTCTTTACGGTTTCAACCATTTCTCAAAGCATCACAAAACTGAATCAGTTTTTGAAAGCCTCCAGTTATTTCTTGCAGCCACATTGCACCTTCCCTGTGAGGTGCAGGATTCCTTGAAGCAGCACTTATGATATTAGGCCCCTTGCTGATGCACGAAGCTCATAAACAGCATAGGCACACACAAATGATGTAAAACAGCAGGCAGCACAAATTGCACTAGCTTCCGGCAGCGCAATGAACAGGGATGGGTTTGTCATAATGATTCTAGTGCCTTCTCAAGGGGTTATCTCATTTAACCCTTGTGCCCTATTGCTTCTCACAGTTGTCGCCCTTCTGCACTTTTTGGTAATTTCTAGGTTACTTCAGGGGATCACATGCACTTACGATCTGATTTGAAACTGTGTCCAAACTTATTTCATGAAGGAGTCAAATATTTTGACTTGTACCACTAAGTGAGATGTAACATGCTGCACAAATGTCAGACAATGACCATCTCCAACAAGGGAATATCTAACCTCTTCCCTTTGACATTTAACATCATTGCCATTGCTGAACCTCCAACTTTCATCATTTTGCAGGTCAACATTGACCAGCCATGTAGCTGGACCAGCTGTACGTCACCTTCCTTTTAAGCTACAGTATTGGGGCTGAAACTATTTTGCATTGAATAATTTGCCTCTTGACTTCCCAGAGTCTGTCCACCATTTACAAGTCACTAGTCAGGTCTGTGATAGAATACTCCCTGCTTATCTGGATGGGCCCTGCTCCAACAACACTCAATGTCTCAACACCATCCAAAACACAGCATCCCATATCCACCACCTTCAACGTCCACTGCCATCACCACCAGCTCACCGTGGCGACCATCCGCTATAGCAACACTCCAAGGCTCTTTCAGCAGCACCGTCCGTGGTTGAGGTGGTGGCATAACTAGTATTGTCACTGGATGAGTAACCCAGAGACCAGGGGTGATGGTCTGGGGGCTTGGGTTCAAATCCCACCTCGGCAGATTGTGAAATTTGAATCCAATGGAATTAAAATCTAATGATGACCATGAATCCACTGTTGATTGTGGCAAAAAAACGATTGTTTCACTTATGTCCTTTAGGGAAGGAAATCTTCCAACCTTGCATGTGATTTCAGACACACCGCAATGTGGTTGACTCCTAAATGACTGCTGCTGGCTGGCTGTTTATTTGCTTATGTGTCACACATTCTGCCATCCCAGTACCAGTCCACACAGACCAAGCTTTGAAGCTGGCTTTTATCCAAGTCTTTGTATATTCCTGGAAAGCAAAATCCACAAAGTGGTCTGGGACATTGCTCACCGGATCAGTATTGCTGAAATGATAATTATCTCCCATCATTACCACAGGAGATGGCCATTTTTATTTTTGGAGGAAGGGGTTATCTCAAGCACTTGAGAGTAGTAATAATAATCTTTATTCTGGTCACAAGTAGGCTTACATTAACACTGCAATGAAGTTACTGTGAAAAGCCCCTAGTCGCCACACTGTTTGGGTGCACAGAAGGAGAATTCAGAATGTCCAATTCACCTAACAAGTATGTCTTTCGGGACTTGTGGGAAGAAACCGGAGCTGAGGGTGTATTCACTGAGGAGCAACCTTGATGCTGAGCGAGTCATTGATAGCATGTTCAGAGAGGTGGTCACACCAGAGGTGAAGATTGAACAGACAGTAAGGGTATGGGTGACCACGAGGCAGAGCAGAGGAAGGCAGGCAGTGCAGGAGTCCCCTGTAGCCATCTCCCTTTTTAACAGATATACCGTTTTGGAGACTGTTGGGGAGAGATGACTGTGCCGGGGAAAGCAGTGGCAGCCAACTTCATGGCACCATGCATGGGTCTCCTGCACAAGAGGGGAGGAGGAAGAATGGCAGGGCTATAGTGGGAGGGATTTAAATGTAAGGGGAACAGCCAAGTGTTTCTGCGACCGCAAAAGAGACTCCAGGATGGTATGTTGTCTTCCCGGTGCCTTTGTTAGGGATGCCACTGAAAGGCTGCAGGGAATTCTGAAGGACGAGGGAAAACAGACAGATATTGTGTTATACATTGGCACCAACGATATAAGCAGAAAAGGGGATGAGGTCCTACAAGCTAAATTTAGGGAGCTCGGAAGTAGATTAAAAAGCAGGGCCCAGAAGGTAGTAATCTCTGGATTACTTCCGCTGCCACGTGCTAGTGAGTCCAGATGAAGATGTGGCTGGAGAGATGGTGCAGGAGGGAGGCATTTAGTTTTCTGGGACTATTTGGGGGGGCTGTGGGACCTGTGCACAGCAGGCGGATGGCATCCAGAACAAAATGGGACAAGGGTTCTTGCAGGGAGGTTTGGTCGAGCTGCTGGGGAAGGTTTAAGCTAATGTGGCAGGGGGCTAGGATCCTGAGACAAGGTTCAGCAGGGGGAGATGCACCACCAAAATTAGAAGAGACAGAAAGTGAGTCAGAGAGGCATTGAAGTTCTAGACCTGTTCATTTACAAGGGATTTTGAAAGATTGAATGGTATTTATTTTAATGCAAAGAACCTGAGGAACAAGGCAGATGAGTTGTGGGCACAAATTTAAAACATGTGGGATGATGTCATTGTTGTCACTCAGAGATTGTTGAGAGAGGGGTCGGATTGGCTCCTCAATATTTCAGGATATCGGATTTTCATGTGACACACGGAGCGAGGTAAAAGAGGGGGTGTTGCAATTTTGATCAAGAAAGCAATTACAGTAGAAATGAGGGAAGACATTTCAGAAGGCTCTTCAAATGAAGCCTTATAGGTAGAACTTAAAAAACCAAAGAGGAGCAATCACATTTCTGGGAATGTTCTATAAGCCCCCTAACAATACAGGAGAAATAGAAGAGCAGGTATGTAGGGTGTGATTTTATGGCCACACTGTGTCCGAGGGGCAGCGTGGCTGATAGAAGCCGGGAGACCCCCTCCCAGGCTTTACCCGGCTCGCAATGTCTCACGCCACCTTGCAAAACATTGCGATGTTAATACCGCCCATTAAGTTGTTTTACAAGTACATTAATGGTAAAAGGATAATTAGAGAAAGAGTAGGGTTCATTAAGGACCACAGTGATAATTTGAGTGTGGAGCTGGAGGATGTAGGTAGGGTTGTAAATAGATATTTTGTGTCACTGTTTCCGAGTGAGAGGGGCGATGTGGGTATAGAAATCAGGGAGAAGGACTGTGATAAATGAAAGAGATGAGCATAAACAGAGAGGAGGCTGCGAGTGGTCTGGCAGGCTGAAAAGTAGACAAATCTCCAGGGCCAGACAAAATATATTCCAGGCCGTTGAGTGAGGCAAGGGAGGAAATGGGGTCATGATTGTACCGAGGTACAGTGAAAAGTATTTTTCTGCGAGCAGTTCAAACAGTTCATTTAGCACATGAAAAGAAAATACATAATAGGGCAACACAAGGTTCACAATGTAAATATATAGACACCGCCATCGGGCGAAGCATACAGGAGTGTAGTATTAATCAGGTCAGTCCATAGGAGGATTGTTTACGAATCTGGTAACAGCGGGGAAGAAGCTGTTTTTGAATCTGTTCGTGCGTGTTCTCAGACTTTTGTATTTCCTGCCCGATGGAAGAAGTTGGAAGAGTGAGTAAGCCGGGTGGGAGGGGTCTTTGATTATGCTGCCTGCATGTTTGAGATGTTAAAATTGAGGGGCATAGGTAGACAGGAAGAAACATTTCCCTTTGGTGCAGAGATCAATGACCAGGGGGCAGAGATTTAAGTTAAGCAGCAGGAGGTTTAGAGGGGATGTGAGGAGAAACATGTAAGAGAGTGGTGGGAATCTGGAACTAGCTGTCTGACAGACACCACCTTGACATTTAAGAAGTACTTAGATTTGCAGTTATGATGCCAAGGCATAGAAGGCCAAGTTCTGGGAAATGGAAGTGGAATACTTAGGTGGTTATTTTTGAACAATGGTGACGTGATGGGCTGAAGGGTCTTTTCTGGGCTGTAGATCACTATAACTATTATATTCTGCATTGCTTGCGTTTTAGCCTTGGGTATGTCTCCTTGTCTGGAAACAGGGTGGGGTTCCATTGTCTCTGAGTATCACACACCAGCAATTCAGCCAATGACTGATTTTACACGCTCAGTCACCTTTTCGGTCCATTTTTAAAAATCAACAATTCCTATTTAAAATTCAATATTTCTGCACGTGATTTGGTGTATTTCCTTTATCATGGTGACACCTTTCAGTTCTCCAGTTGATGTGACCTTCCACTATGCCCAGCCCTGATGATCCAACTCCCTTGCGTCTCTCCACCTCGAGATTCGAGATAGTTGCAAGCGAATATGGTGCCTGTGACTTTTCAAGTAGAGTGCACCACCTTCCAACCTCGCACCGCCCCCCCATAACTATTGACCCTGCAGATGTGACCTTTGACCTAACCAGTCACCTACTTCCCCCCCGCCCCCCATCCCCCATCAACCTCTATCCTGTGCAGGTGAATATGAAGGTCCCCAATAGAACAGTACAGCACAGAACAGGCCCTTCGGCCCTCAATGTTGTGCCGAGCCATGATCACCCTACTCAAACCCACGTATCCACCCTATACCCGCAACCCAACAACTCCCCCCCCTTAACCTTACTATTAGGACACTACGGGCAATTTAGCATGGCCAATCCACCTAACCCGCACATCTTTGGACTGTGGGAGGAAACCGGAGCACCCGGAGGAAACCCACGCACACAGGGGGAGGACGTGCAGACTCCACACAGACAGTGACCCAGCCGGGAATCGAACCTGGGACCCTAGAGCTGTGAAGCATTTATGCTAACCACCATGCTACCCTGCTGCCCCAATCTTCCTGAGGAGCCCCCCATCACCCTGCCGACTCACCAGAACCTGGTATTACTTCAGTGTCCCATCACCAGTCATTGCAGCATCCCCAAGCGTTCCACCCTGCTACCTCCCACTGCGCCATTTAGAACTCACTATCCCTTCCTATCCCTAAACCCCTCCCCCTCCCCTTTTGCCTATGTCATAATGGTCCAGATAAAAAAAATAACATTTCTGAAGACCCTTTTCATTGATTGTCCTCAGTGTTCAGATCCTTTGAAACTTGCACTTTGTTTCTCATTATTATAATACTCCACCAAAGGTTGCTCTGCTGATCCTTGATGCAATGTCTGTTCACTCAGGCTTACAGCGATGCGCAGACAATGTGGAACCAGTGATTCTTTATAGTTCTTGCTAGAAGTGGCCTTTACACATGCTGATGAGCCTGTCGACTCCAGTGATTACTCAAGTAATTTCATCCCTTGCATTATACAAACATATTTAAACTCTTCAACTCTGAATTTAAAACTCTATTGTCTTCTGAATAAATTGCACGGTACGTTTAATAAGTTATGAGGAGGCAAGAATTGTAATTCCTGGTAAGCAGTTGTTTTTTTTTGCTTTAGACTATCTGATGGAATATAATGTTTTTGCACTGCTGTCCCACAAGTTGTGGTTTATATATAAATCTTGCAGTGGAAGTGGATGAATGGTTGCTGCCATCGCTAAAAGCCTCTCAATAAGGGCTTTATTGTCTTGTTTGGATTATGAATATTGCAACCTGAAAACATAAGAAAATTGTCAACTTTTTGGAAAGTTTTCACATCTTTATCAATGCAGGGCATAAGGAAGAGACATTTTTTTTCACAGAAATATTTAGTAATTAGTTTAACTGAAACTTTAATCCGGGTGCATGCATTTGAACAATAAATGCTGCAGGTCCGTTACAAAAATGTAAGAACAATACTCTCTGGTTCCATATTAAAAGTGTCAGCAGGGAATAGCCGATCCATTTAAACTGGGCTGTGCTTTGTACATTTTGTGTCCTCTGACACCAATTTAAAAGCAGCCCCTTTAATATCCATGCAGACAAAGGTAATTACTCATGATTCTGTGTGTTAGTAAAAGGTTTCAGAGCTAATTTCTCAAGATGAAAATCGAGTCCAGTAAAGTACACTAATACTGAGTAATAACCCCATTACTAACTGCAGCTTCTGAAGCTCATCATTTATTTGTGCCGACATGATACATTGCACCATGAAAAAGTTCATTTGAAATAAATGGATGTGGATGTTTGTACATGTTTGTCAGTAAATGTCATCATCTGCCAGTTCCCTCCATTGGTAAAGTGCCGTGCTTTACCTCCCTCAGTTCTCCTAATCAGCCTGCTGATATTCCGAGCAAGGAAAGTAAGATTTATGTATTTTATTGCAATAGTGGAGGTGAACTGTGTTTAAGATTTACTCTTGCGTTCGTGTGTCCGATCTAAAACCCTTGTTAGTAGCCAGCCCTTGTTAGTAGCCAGCCAATCATTAAAACATTTCAACTCCCCACCCTCCCCGGAAATCATGAAAACAAAGCTGAAAGGCTGAGGATAAACGCCTTCAATCTGTAATCCACCTCTTGTTACAACATCAATTGCACCTTCAAGTGAAGAGATACCTGCATCCGATACAATCAGTGGAAGCTTCATGGCCATTTTATCAATGTTGTTACTGAAACATATACACATTAGACGATACGCTGAAACAGTCTAATGTTGCCACCAAAACATCTTTGAGCTCTGTTTTAAAAACATTTTGACATTGTATTATTCTCTATATTTCTGTCACTCTTCTGACCCACCTCTATATTTATCCCAATTTATCATCTCCAGTTTGAAATATATTGAGGTTCATGCATATTTAAATCATATTACACATTTCCCACCTGGACCCACATGAATTTCGAGTGAATGTTATCTACTTCCACATGCTAAAGGTTAGTGTCACGAGCCATGCTGATGGTATCCGTGAGGGGATCCCAACTTGGAACGCCAGTTTGTGGGAGTCTAAAAGTTTTTTAATGAAATGGTGTGAAGTGTCACGTGAAACCCGAGTGTGAATAACAAGTCCAATTGTTGCATAGCAATTATTAAAGACTATTGACTCAATTAAAGAAAAGACAAATATACACTAAGAGGACTACCATACTCTGGAACAATTAAGTTTATGAATCACTAAACACACAGTTTATGTAAAACTTACCCCTTGTTCCAAATTATATCTACGATCCCTGAACTCAAGACTTTTCCTTTCCCAAGCAGCATTCACGTTTAAGTAAATCTATGCGTCAAATTCAACTTATAATTAAGACACAGTACAGTGCAGATAGTCAAGTCTGGGAAACATCTTTTCCTGGTCCAGCAAAGATACTTAATCTGCGTTTACGAAGGTTTCTGCACAACCTTGGCTCTTAAGACTTGGATGCGGCCTAGCCTCCTGGCTGTTAGATTTCAAACTCCCTTTCTGACTGTTAGGTGTAAACTGCTTCTCTGCTTCTGAGGGTGCTGGCAACTATATACCATTTGTCTAGACACCGGCAACTCATTATGTCCTTTGAATGCTGGCTACTGCTGTTACTCGGCAGAATTCTACCTGTTGCTGGGCACCCCATTACAAATGCACCAACAGATTTGGTTTATTTATGCCTTTATGATTCAAAAGCTGAAAATGTATGAAGAACTGAAGGACTATAACTTTACTACCTAGATCAATTTTGTATCATAAGTATATGTTGCAAAGGTTTAAATAAGGAATTTGCATTGATAGTATATATATCTCCTAATGTGTGTTTAACCTTTTCACTTACGGGCTTTGTGGAGATGATTTTGGTGGCTGGAATTTGTGCTTGCGTAATGGAGTGAATTTAATCTGCTTTGCATTCATTTCATGTTCTTGGTATGATAGAATGCATTTTCACTTAAAACTGAGCTGATGCTTCCTTGAACCAAATGAGGACTCTATGAGAAAGGCCAACCAGTCTTTTATACACTTTAATTTGTATACAGCCAGAAGGTGGATACCAGTAAATGGTTGCCAGTGGAACCTATGCTATATTATTTATTGAAGTTGGTTATCAATACTGGATTAATTGCTTGGGATACCTATATTAGAAGCTACGCATGTCTCTCCTGTAGATCTAATTTAGGAAGTATTTGTTAATAACGAAATATAGTGAACTTGAACATTATTGATAAAGAAATATTCCAATTTCATGATTTACTAATGTGTAACTGAATGAAGTATCATATATGGTGTATTATTATGCATTGTAAAAGCATAATTTATTCTACTATCATTGAAGAATCTCTATAGTGCAAAATGAGGCCAATTGGCCCTTCAAGTCTGTACCGACCCTTGGAAAGAGCACCCTACCTAGGCCCACTCCATGATCCCAGTAACCCCACCTATCCTTTTGGACACTAAGGCGCAATTTAGTATGGCCAATCTGCCAATGTGCTGAGCCTAGGGGTATCTCAAAATGTAAATACAAACATTACCAACATTAGTAAAAAGTTTCATAGAATCACACAGCACAGAAAGAAGTTAGGGTTAGGGTTAGGGTTTAGTGGACCAGTTTAATCGTATCACACTGATTGAACCTGCTGATTACATGTTTAAATTCTCTCTGCCCACTTCAATTGCATCAAACTGACTAGGATTGTGGTCTTTCTTGCACAACATATAGTAAATTGCAGGCCATACTCACAATGTCAGGGCATACAGTACATCGACCATTGCTGCCATTCGCTCTGTTTCATTCTGCTGCATTTCAGCCTTACTCAATTATCTATCACAAAGTATTTTGAAGAAGATTTCACTGCAGTGTTTCTGCATGTGAACAAATAAACTTATTATTTTATTTCAAATAAATATTTTATTCCTTCCACTTATTGTAAACGTATTTTGAGAAAAAAATACAACTAACATACTATTGGGAATGAGTTTGATCAGAGGTAAGTGGCAGGTGTCATGTGAGAGTACCTTTAAGAATTGGGCATTTACTACTGCAGTGATGTCAGAGAGTGGGTGGGGCTGGGCTGTCTGTCAACATTTTAATTTCGTTTTTGAGCAGGCTGCAGGGTGTGTTTTCGTTTCGTTTTCAGTGTTGGAGCTGAAGCCAGACCAAGCAGGTGTATTCCTGTTCTCTCTGCGATCAAAAGACTATCTCTTGATCATTTGGTGAATTCAGAATTATAAATGTTCTCAGTAGTGAATGTAAAACTAATGTGCTTCCATTAAAAGGTGTTTTAAGTCGTATGGATGCTAAAAGGAAAGCATAAAGGATTACTTAGTGTTGTATTCTTTGGAGGTTGTATTTGAATTAATGGTTGCTAAGATGTCCACTATGTTTTTAAAAGGTTAACTTGAGTTCATAGAATAAACATTGTTTTGCTTTAAAAAATACTTTTCCATTTCTGCTGTACCACACCTGTAGAGTGGGCCATGTGCTCCCAATACCACAATCTGTTAAAAGTTGTGGGTCAGGTGAACTCCATGATACACTTTGGGGTTCTCTAAACCCTGGCCCATAACACAGGTTTGTGACCTCCACCTTTATCATAACACAAAATGGCCTGTTTTGGGCTAATTGGAGATTAACCAGTTAACACATTTGAGGGTTCAAGTCTGCCTTATATTCTCACTGCATTTCCCTTTTATCTACAAAATGTCTCATAAGTGATTGAATTTGGGTATATTGAACGTGCTAATTTGGTTATATCCTTTGGAAAACCCCTGTGATTTAATTAGACTGAGATTCTAAAATTTTATGGAGTAAAGATATTTGTAAAGAGTTTGAAACTAAAGGAGTGTACTTTGGGACCAAGTACACAATTTAAAGAAGACTGGATTGGATTTGTTTATTGTCACGTGTACCGAGGTACAGTGAAAAGTATTTTTCTGCGAGCAGCTCAACAGATCATTAAGTACATGGGAAGAAAAGGGAAGAAAAGAAAATACAAGAAGAAATGTTATACGGCTAACCAAACCCAATATAGATCCTTGTTTTGGGAATAATTGAATTTGAGTTATTTGTATTGAGTCGTTAAAACATGGGGATAAGTTGATAATTCACCAGTGAGAGATTGTTGAATGTCATCATGATGCCGGCGATTGAGGGGGAGGCAGAGATAGTGGTGGCACTGGATGCGGAGAAGGCCTTCGATAGAGTGGAGTGGGGGTACTTATGGGAGGTGTTGGAGAGGTTTGGATTTGGTGAAGGGTTCATTAGATGGGTAAGGCTGCTATATGAGGCCCCCATGGCGTGCGTGGCCACGAATAGGAGGAGGTCGGAGTACTTCCGGCTTTACCGAGGGACCAGGCAGGGTTGCCCCCTGACCCCCTTGTTGTTTGCACTGGCAATCGAGCCGCTGGCGATGGCGTTGAGAGATTCAGAGAGGTGGAGAGGCTTGGTGCGAGGTGGAGAGGAACATAGGGTGTCGTTGTATGCCGATGACCTGTTACTGTATGTGGCGGACCCGGTGGGAGGGATGCCGGGGGTGATGGAGTTGCTAGCTGAGTTTGGGACCTTTTCAGGTTATAAATTAAATTTAGGCAAGAGTGAGGTGTTTGTGGTGCATCCTGGAGACCAGGAGGAAGGAATTGGTAGGCTCCCGCTTAGGCGGGCAGAGGAGAGCTTTAGGTACCTGGGGGTGCAGGTGGCCAGGGACTGGGGGACTCTTCACAAGCATAATTTCACCAGACTTGTAGATCAGATGGAGGAGGAGTTCAAGAGGTGGGACATGCTGCCATTATCGTTGGCGGGGAGGGTACAGTCCGTCAAAATGACGGTGCTTCCGAGGTTCTTGTTCCTCTTTCAGTGCCTGCCCATCTTTATCCCCAGGGCCTTATTTAGGAGAGTGACTATCAGTATTCTGAGCTTTGTGTGGCGCATGGGACTCCGAGAGTGAGGAGGGTGTTCCTGGAGCGAGGGAGGGATAGAGGCGGGCTGGCACTGCCCAACCTTCTGGGGTACTATTGGGCGGCCAATGTGTCAATGGTGCGTAAATTGGTGATGGAGGGGGGAGGGGCGGCGTGGAAAAGAATGGAGATGGCGTCATGTAGAGGTACGAGCCTGGGTGCCATGGTAACGGCGCCATTGCCAATCTCCCCTAAGAGGTTTACCACGAGCCCGGTGGTGGCGGCGACCCTAAGAATCTGGGGACAGTGGAGGCGGCATAGGGGAGAAACAGGGGGCTCGATGGAGGCTCCACTGGGTGGCAACCATCGGTTCATCCCGGGGAACAAGGATGGGGGATTTAGGGGGTGGCAAAGGGCGGGCATCAGCAAATTGAGGGACCTGTTTATTGGCGGGAGGTTTGCGGGCCTGGGGGAACTGGAAGATAAATTTGGCCTTCCCCAAGGGAACACGTTCAGATACTTGCAGGTAAAGGCGTTTGCTAGGCGACAGGTAGAGGGATTCCCTTTGCTGCCCTCGCGGGGGACGATGGACAGAGTGCTTTCGGGGGTGTGGGTCGGAGAGGGGAAGGTGTCTGACATCTATAAGGTAATGCAGGAGGTGGAGGAGTCGTCAGTGGAGGAGCTGAAGGCTAAATGGGAGGAGGAACACGGGGAGCAGATAGAGGACGGGACTTGGGCGGATGCCTTGGACAGAGTCAACTCTTCCTCCTCATGTGCGAGGCTTAGTCTCATCCAATTTAAGGTGCTGCACCGGGCCCACATGTCCGGGACTAGGATGAGTAGGTTCTTTGGGTGTGAGGATAGGTGCACCAGATGTTCGGGGAGTCCAGCGAACCACGCCCATATGTTCTGGGCATGCCCAGCACTGGAAGAATTCTGGAAGGGGGTGGCGGGGACGATGTCGAGGGTGGTCGGATCCAGGGTCAAACCAGGGTGGGGACTCGCGATTTTTGGAGTTGCGGTAGAGCCGGGACTGCAGGAGGCAAAAGAGGCCGGTGTCCTGGCCTTTGCGTCCCTAGTAGCCCGTTGAAGGATTCTGCTACAGTGGAAGGATGCAAGACCCCCAAGTGTGGAGACCTGGATCAGTGACATGGCGGGATTTATAAAACTGGAAAGGGTCAAATTTGCCCTGAGAGGATCAATACAAGGGTTCTATAAACGATGGCAGCCTTTTCTGGACTGCCTGGCTCAAAGATAGGTATCTTGGTCAATAGCAGCAGCAACCCGGGGGGGGGGGGGGGGGGGGGGGGGGGGTGGTCCTTATTGTAGTTTCTATTCTGTAACTTTATATTGTGTTAATTTGCGTTGTTGTTAAAATGCTGTGTTGTGCATGGGGGTGGGGCGAATATTTATGATTGTTAATATTATTGTTATTTTTGGTATTTTACTATGGGGCGTTATTGTTGTGTAAATTCAAAATTTTTCAATAAAAATTATTTACAAAAAAAAAATTTAAAAAAAGATAATTCACCAGTGATGTTGGTACCTTAGTGTGTGAACAGGAACTGTATCTCATCCACGGGTGTGTGAATAAATATTGCATCTCAGAGGTGTGTAGAGTCCTGTTGCAACAACAATTTTTTAAATTTAATTTGCATTAATTGAACAGAACAGAAAAAGTAAAGCTCGCTGAATCTCGCCCACTGAGAGGAGTAAATGGAGGGTGAGAGACCTGCTAGCAGACCACTGTAACAGTCAAGGCTGGTGGTGCCAACCACCAGGTTTTCTCATGGCAGGTAGAAATGGACAAGGTTAGGAGATGACGTTAAAAGTCTTTGTGATGAAGGGAATTTAACGTTGGAAACTCAGCTCGGGTTCAAATGTAATACTGACGTTTAAAACTATCTGTCACAGGAGTCGAGGTGGAGCTGGGAATTGATGACAGAGGTATAGAGCTTGTGAAAGAAGCCAGAGAGGACAACAGATCAATGTTGTTTCATCATTTTGGTACTGTTTCAAGCAGTGTTCCTCGGTAATCTTTTCTTGAGGGTCACAACCTCACTTAATCGTGTACTTGATGTCCATTTTTCAGAATGCTACACTGAAGTGTGATACCCATATGGATCTACAATATATCATATATTGACTCCCTTAATTTCAACCATAAATTGTTAAATGGAAGCCAGAATTCTTTCTACAGAAGAATAAAGAGGTGCAGGGGTAATTGTTCTATTGAATAATTATAGTTTGATAGGACTCTTTTTAATTTGCTGCATGCAAATTGGGTTTAACTCTGCCTGCAAAAGGTTCCCTCTTTCTACCTTTTGCTGCAGAACAGGAAAAGTAAAGTTAGCACTGAATCCCCCCAGAATAGCATCCGACACAGAGACAAACTGAATAATGGTTCAGCAGTATACCAAGCACAAGGTGTGTCAAGGTCCACAGGTTAAAGTGAGGCAGATCACAAATGGTCATCCCTTGAGTGACCTGATTTAAATTAATTAACGGAGAAACCGTCTGTGCTTTTTAAAAAAAAAAATTTACTCTGGAAAATTAGTCACAAGATTTTTTTTGATTTTTGATCATTTGAATGGTGAAACATTAGAACATATCTCAACTGAATTCCACCAATTATTAAGAACAGAAGCACTTTAAAAAGTCTATGAAATTCCTAGGGAGGTGCCTTTACCTCATTTTATGATAATGTGAATAAATAACAATATATTCTGGGCCTTCAGACTCCCAAAAAACACTTTGTTTAATTTAATAATGAATTGTTGTGCTCCAAATTTTTATGCTGCATTATGGTTGTCAAACTTTTTGAATTGATTAGTGTTGTAGAAGGAACTACTAATGGAAAAAAAGAAAGCATTGAAAATGAATATAAATGACTCATGCAAACTCTCACAAAACAAACCTTTTTACTGCTAATTAGTGACCAATGGCGTAAGTGCAGGATTGATATCAGTGCACATCCAGTAATTAATCCAACAGCCTGAGACCTGCTGAATTGCAGCAGCCATCAAAATCATAGTTTGACAACCTTTGCCCACGCTCCACATGCCTGCAAAGCAATTTTAAATGATGTTTCTGGCCCACTAAATTCTCCACACATCCTACCTGTTCTTTGTACGTTAAAAGCAAATTACTGCGGATGCTGGAATCTGAAACAAAAACCAGAAAATACTGTACAATCTCAGCAGGTCTGACAGCATCTGCGGAAAGAGAAGGGAGCTGACGTTTCGAGTCCGCATGACTCTTTGTCAACGCACTTTGGCAAAGAGTCATCCAGACTCGAAACATTAGCTCCTTTCCCGCTCTTTGTTGTCAGACCTGCTGCGATTGTCCAGTATTTTCTGTTTTTGTTCTTTTATAAATCCTGACAAAGCAAAACAACTGCTTCCTATTTAAAATGAATAGCAGTATATTTTGCTCACTTTGGTATATTTGTTTATTCAGTGCATAGGAGTCTTACTTAATGATGGTACGAAAGTGGATGATGGAAGGGGAGGGGGCAGCCTGGAAGCGCATGGAGAGGGCGTCCTGCGGCAACATAAGCTTAGGGGCACTGGTAACGGCACCATGGCCGCTCCCTCCCACGAGGTATACCACGAGCCCGGTGGTGGCGGCCACCCTCAAGATCTGGGGGCAGTGGAGGCGACACAGGGGGGAAGTGGGAGGTCTGATAGGGGCACCATTAAGAGGGAACCACAGATTTGCACCGGGAAATACAGGAGGGGGATTCCAGAGCTGGCAGAGGGCGGGTATTAGACAACTGAGGGACTTGTTTCTAGAGGGGAGGTTTGCGAGCTTGGGAGAGCTGGAGGAGAAATTTGGGCTCCCCCCGGGGAACACGTTCAGGTACCTCCAAGTGAAGGCATTTGCCAGACGACAGGTAGAGGGGTTCCCCGCGCTTCCCGATAGGGGGGCGAGTGATAGGGTGCTATCAGGGGTCTGGGTCGGGGAGGGGAAGATCTCGGACATCTATAAGATTATGCAGGAGGTGGAGGAGGTACCAGTAGTGGAGCTGAAAGATAAGTGGGAGTTAGAGCTGGGGGAACAGATAGAGGACGGGACATGGGCAGACGCCCTGGAGAGGGTCAACTCGTCGTCGTCATGTGCGAGACTAAGTCTCATTCAATTTAAGGTACTGCATAGAGCCCACATGACGGGGACAAGGATGAGTCGGTTTTTCGGGGGTGAGGACAGGTGTATTAGATGTTCGGGAAGCCCTGCGAATCATGCACATATGTTTTGGGCATGTCCGGCACTGGAGGAATTCTGGAAGGGGGTGGCAGGGACGGTGTCGAGAGTGGTGGGGTCCAGGGTCAAGCCAGGATGGGGACTTGCGATCTTCGGGGTTGGGGTGGAGTCGGGGGTACAGGAGGCGAGGGAGGCTGGAATATTAGCCTTTGCGTCCTTGGTGGCTCGGAGGAGGATCTTGATTCAGTGGAGGGACGAAAGGCCTCCAAGTGTTAACACCTGGTTAAACGACATGGCAAACTTCATCCAATTGGAAAGGATCAAATTCGCCCTGAGAGGGTCGGTGCAGGGGTTTCTCAGGCGATGGCAACCCTTCCTGGACCTCTTAGATCAGAGATAGAAACTGAGGCCGTGACAGCAGCAACCCGGGAGGGGAGGGGAGGGCGGGAGGGAGGGGGGGGGAGGGGGGGGAGGGGGGACAACAACGAAGGAAGTACGGGTAGCGGTGGTGGCACGGGCAAGGCCTGCCCGAGGACACTGCCAGAAATGATAAGTTGGTCTGACTGTCGGTTCGCCGGCGGGGGGGGGGGGGGGGGGGGGGGACGCGCGAGTAGGGGGTGGGGGGGACTTTTTGTTAAGTAGGGGGGTTTGACTCTGTTTTGATATAATTTAAATTTAAATGTAGGGGGGGTTAAAATGTTTGTATTTTGAAAAATTTCTTCAATAAAAATTATTTAAAAAAAAAAGGAGTCTTACTTAATGTTTATTTGTACATAAAGTGTGCAAAAGTGATTTTTGATTGTTTTTAAATGAGGAAATTTACTAATCGTATATGCAGTATAGATATGGTCCAGCGCTGGTTTGTTGGCTATACAGGCTCGTCCAAACTATGACAAATAAACTGTTTGCAACTGTTTCAACAAAATAACCAAATAGACAAAATTAACAGCATAAAATGAAATGTGAAGCAGCTCATAAAAAATATAGAGGCGGAGCAGCACGGTGGCCTAGTGGTTAGCACAGCTGCCTCACGGCGCTGAGGTCCCAGGTTCTATCCCGGCTCTGGGTCACTGTCCGTGTGGAGTTTTCACATTCTCCCCGTGTCTGTGTGGGTTTCACCCCCACAACCCAAAAATGTGCAGAGTAGGTGGATTGGCCACACTAAATTGCCCCTTAATTGGAAAAAAATAATTGGGTAATCTAAATTAAAAAAAAAAAATATTGAGGCTTGGGAGGGACTCATATCACGTATGTTTTTACTTAAGGTGTTAGGCTGACTATGACGCTGGAATGGTTTATGATTTCAACTCTGGAGATTAGACTAATGCTTTGAAGTTGCTTACAAATACTAATTACTGTGTATAACAAAGTTATTGAATTTATTTTTATCAACGTCTGTTTGCCCAGTGTGAAGGTTTTCCATTGTCAGTGAAAATGGAGATGCCATGTAACCCGAGACAAATGGATATTAATAATGTGGAACATAGAAATGTATTAGTTCATATGACACATTCTGCAGTATTAATTGCTTTGTTCATAGTAGCTTACAGGAAAAATCACTTTATTGCACTTTACATTATTAATCCATCTAGTGAGCAGATGATTTGCCCTGCCCCTGAAGTATTATATAGGGACCCAGTTATGTCCAAGTGTTGGATCCTGGTATGTACTTGCTTTGGAACTTGGGTGAAAGTTAATATGCATAGACTTTGTAAGTTCATCCCTGATCCTTTATAGCACTGAGCACAAGTGTTACCCAATTTAAGATGACTAAATTCAGTTCTCATCAGTGAAGGAACTTTTAATTAATCCCTGGCTTATTTGCCAACACTTATTCAAGCATTTTAATAAGCTACAAGCTAAACACTGCAGACTTGCGTCTCCTTTCAACTTTACAATGGTTACATTCAACTTTACAAAGTGCTCTTGGGGCATTCAAGTAACACATTAAAGAATACTGCATGGGGAGTCAGATGATGTATTGTTTTATAATGATGTTCTGTTTTATAATGATGTTCTGTTTTATAATGACTGGAGCTGCCATTTTTGTTGTAAAATTATTTGAGCTGTTGCCTCAACAAAACAAACAGCAGAAAATAGTTTAAATGCATTGAGCTTTAAAATGAAAATAAACTTGTGTTAACAAGTTACTTTTATATATCTTGCTGGCTCATACTTTAGCCAATCCAAGGTATATTTGGGCTACATCCAGTATTTTCCTGTTTGAACCGTCCTACGTAGAGACAAAATTGGATTGGAAATTGTGTGCGAGACTCTTTCTTGTCTTTTAAGTGATTATAGGTCACCAACCCAAATTTCTTCTCTGATCTGTCTGGGTGGAACAAAGTGACGGAGATGTGTGTCACTATATTGGAGGGAAGAAAATAACTACAGCCACAAATAATCTTTCAAATTGTCACAGCCATATTGCTGTGAAATGTATCAGTATCCATTGTGTTTTTTGTCTACCTTCCCCTTTATATTTAATACGCGAGCACTTTCAGTAAGAAGCTTTCTGAAAAGACATTGTCTGAAGAATTTCCCCTGATGCCACATCCCCCAACTTTTGTCAGGAGTCATTAAGTGACATCTTATTGAAGACTTTGTGAAAGAACGAACCAGTGCTTGATCCAGGCGATGTTGTAAGCTAAACACCAGGAGGTGGAAATTTAGTGATTTTGTTGATGAACTAAAATAGTTGCCTGTGCCCTTAAGGTCTGTTTTTTTTCAGCAAACTCGTTGAGTGACTTCAGCAGAAAAATCTTTGTGATCCATGGTTAGTGAGAATGTGTTGGATCCTTGCTATTTAAATGTTGTTCGATTGTATTCAACTGCATGTTGTTGATTTATCTGTTATATGTATGATGAGCCATCAATTGCACGTGAGATGAGTTGCTGTACAAAAGTTAGGCTTTAATAAGCTAGAACTTAGCCCTGCGGTCGACTACAATAAATGGACGACTGCCGGGTGTTCTGACTATTTATACCTCGGTATGGAGGCGTGGTTAACTCAGCCTCTCGACCAATCGGAGAGCCGTCACATGACTGACCTCAACCAATCGGTCGAGAGACACATGACCGACCAGGGGCAATGGTAAGCCGGTGTTCTGCACCAATGGCAGATAGCTATACAAATCATACCACCACAATGTACAAAGGAATCACCTATTTAGAGTGTTTCTCAAATCTGCCCTTTGGGAAAAGCAGAGAATTCCAATAACAGATGCGATATGCTTTACTGCACAGAGCAAGAGTTCTTGTTGCATTCTCCAGGTTGAATGAGGACTCCCAGCATAAACAATAACAACTCTGGGGCGATTCTCAGGAAAGATTTCTAAGTGCGTTGGCGAGCGGGAACTGCCGCGAGCTGCCTGGCGATGCCAGCAACGCAATGCAATGTTAATTGGTCCACTTAACGAGGCCCCACAGGTTTCAAGCTGCAAATGAAGGCTCGCCAGCCGATTCATAGAACAGTACAGCACAGAACAGGCCCTTCGGCCCTCGATGTTGTGCCGAGCAATGATCACCCTACTCAAACCCACGTATCCACCCTATACCCGTAACCCAACAACCCCCCCCTAACCTTACTTTTTAGGACACTACGGGCAATTTAGCATGGCCAATCCACCTAACCCGCACATCTTTGGACTGTGGGAGGAAACCGGAGCACCCGGAGGAAACCCACGCACACACGGGGAGGACGTGCAGACTCCGCACAGACAGTGACCCAGCCGGGAACCGAACCTGGGACCCTGGTGCTGTGAAGCATTTATGCTAACCACCATGCTATCGTGCTGCCCGGGACCCTGCTCGCACTTAAACAGCACTTGCTCAGCCAACCCCACTCAGCTCACAGTCATGGTGCACAGATGCTTGGCCCCAATGTTTGGAAGTGAGGACCTGGGTAGACTCCTAGATATGGTCGAGGCCAGGTGGGGTGTCCTGTTTCCCCCCGAGGGTCTGGGAGGGAGACCCACAGGGCAGCTAGTGCCATCTGGGATGAAGTGGCAGCGGCCGTCAGCTCGGGCAGCGTGACCAGGAGGACTGGCCTGCAGTGCCGCAAGAAGGTCAACAACTTACACCGGTGGCAGCACGGGTCAGTTGACACCACCCCCCCTCCGAAACCTTTCCTCTCCCACGCGAGTATACCCCCAAACCCTCCATGTGGCCCCAAACCTCTCATCACCACCCCCTCCCTTCAACCCCTCCAACCCTTCCTATACCCCCCCCCCCCCCCCCCCCCCCCCCCCCCCCCCCCCCCCCCCCCCTCCCAACCACTGTGAACCAAGTATGCGGCTAACAATGCCCTCTGTGTGCCTCCGGTCTCCTACAATCTCTCTGAAGCTCTCCTATAATCACCAGGAGAGGGCCCAGAGTGGTGATAGCATGCTGGACATAAGAATCCTCATGACCTTCGAGGAACAGGCCCTGTAAGTGACGGGCTGGCCGAGTACAGAATGGTCACCAATGTGGAGGTTGGCGCACGCCTCAGAGGTGAGGATCGACCAGGCCCCACCCGATGGAACTGTCAAACGTGAGTTGTTAATTTCATACAGACTGATCCATCCGTCTCACTGACCACATGTCCATTCTCCCGCAGGTCCTTCAACCGATGGCGCCAGCTCATCCCGGGTGGTCCCCACCCTGCCTCCCATGAGACCATCTCGGCATGCCACAGCTGTCAGCCCCACTCTCTACCAGCGCAGAGACACACACCTCACTGGTGAGCATCACACAGCTGCTGAAACACATCAGGTGGAGGCAGTAATGCCCAGGCCAGACAGCAGTCAGAGATCTGCTGGATACCAGGGCCCAGCTGGGTCCCAGCCAGACACTGCGCCTATGGACTAGACTATCCCAGAGCAGATGGAGACATTAGGGAGCGGCTGGGACATTCAGATGGAGATGTCAGTGACCAGTAGGTCCATAGCCGAACGGAGGAGTACCCAGAGGTTACAGGTGCAGGAGATGTCTCTGGCAATGAGTGGCATGAGGCCAACACTGCTAGCGTGGTGACCCCAATGGAGAGACATAGATAGAACATAGAACATAGAACACTACAGCGCAGTACGGGCCCTTCGGCCCTCGATGTTGCGCCGACCTGTGAAACCATCTGAAGCCTATCTGACCTACACTATTCCATTTTCATCCATATGTCTATCCAGTGACCACTTAAATGCCCTTAAAGTTGGCGAGTCTACTACTATTGCAGGCAGGGCGTTCCACACCCCTACTACTCTCTGAGTAAAGAAACTGCCTCTGACATCTGTCCTATATCTCTCACCCCTCAATTTAAAGCTATGTCCCCTCGTGTTGGTCATCACCATCCGAGGAAAAAGACTCTCACTGTCCACCCTATCTAACCCTCTGACTATCTTATATGTCTCTATTAAGTCACCTCTCAGCCTTCTCCTCTCTAACGAAAACAACCTCAATTCCCTGAGCCTTTCCTCATAAGACCTTCCCTCCATACCAGGCAACATCCTAGTAAATCTCCTCTGAACCCTTTCCAAAGCTTCCACATCCTTCCTATAATGTGGTGACCAGAACTGCACGCAGTACTCCAGGTGTGGCCGCACCAGAGTTATGTATAGCTGCAGCATGACCTTGTGGTTCCGAAACTCAATCCCCCTGCTTATAAAGGCTAGCACACCATATGCCTTCTTAACAGCCCTATTAACCTGGGTGGCAACTTTCAGGGATTTATGTACCTGGATGCCGAGATCTCTCTGTTCATCTACACTACCAAGAATCTTGCCATTAGCCCAGTACTCTGCATTCCTGTTACTCCTTCCAAAGTGAACCACCTCACACTTTTCCGCATTAAACTCCATCTGCCACCTCTCAGCCCAGCTCTGCAGCCTATCTATGTCCCTCTGTATCCTATAACATCCTTCAGCACTATCCACAACTCCACCGACCTTCGTGTCATCTGCAAATTTACTAACCCATCCTTCTACACCCTCTTCCAGGTCATTTATAAAAATGACAAACAGCAGTGGCCCCAAAACAGATCCTTGCGGTACACCACTAGTAACTGAACTCCAGGATGAACATTTGCCATCAACCACCACCCTCTGTCTTCTTTCAGCTAGCCAATTACTGATCCAAACCGCTAAATCACCTTCAATTCCATACTTCCTTATTTTCTGCAATAGCCTACCGTGGGGAACCTTATCAAACGCCTTACTGAAATCCATATACACCACATCAACAGCTTTACCCTGATCCACCTGTTTGGTCACCTTCTCAAAAAACTCAATAAGGTTTGTGAGACATGACCTACCCTTCACAAAACCGTGTTGAGTATCGCTAATCAACTTGTTCTTTTCAAGATGATTATAAACCCTATCTCTTATAACCTTTTCCAACATTTTACCCACAACCGAAGTAAGGCTCACAGGTCTATAATTACCAGGGTTGTCTCTACTCCCCTTCTTGAACAAGGGGACAACATTTGCTATCCTCCAGTCTTCCGGCACTATTCCTGTCGACAAAGACGACATAAAGATCAAGGACAAAGACTGGTGCACAACATCAGCAACGTGAGTGAAGGTGTCCAAGGCATAGTGAAGTCGGTGATGGCCATGCCTAAGGGCCTCGGCAGAATGTCCGACTCGCTACGGGACGTGACCCAGGGCCAGGCTGACCTTGGTAAAGTGATGTGGGACATTTCCCAGTCTCAGATAGTAATGGCCAAGGCACTGCAGAATATGACCCAATCATTGAGGAGCATCGCCGAGGCCTTCAAAACCATGGTGCTCTGGTGAGCCGCCAGGGCTGGCAGAGCCAGATGATGCAGGGGTAGCCGAGGCTCAATCCAGCTGCCTCGCCATCCTGAGGTGACCACCAGGACCCTATGGGCACTGACCGGGAGGAGGGGTACTGGTGCCAACCTGGACCCGTCCAATGAAGTTACAGCAGTGGCCACCAGCTCCCCCGGGTTCCACCCCTCTGATGAGGCCACGTCTCACAGTCAACACACGGGACAGGGCAAAACGGCTGTACACGCGCCACTGACAGATGTGCTGGGGCCCTCTGGCCCCTCAGGACGGCCGCCAGGGTATCGAAGGCCACAGGACGTGGTAAGCAGCTGGCTGTCTCCACCTCTCATGTGCATCCTGGGGACACATCTAGATTTAGTGGTAGAGCAAGGAAGGTCTAACACATCGACGATCACTGAGAGAGCACTGGGGGAGGAAAGGAGGGAGGGAGAAGTGAGAGGGGTGGAGCTAGAGGTGGAAGAGCAGAAAGACGGTGATGAAGAAGAAACACTCTGTCCACTTGCACCCGCACTTGCAGCCATGAGCTCTGATATTGTGATGACATGTAGTTCAGAGAATAGCTGGGAGATGTGATCTGCACATGGTGCGACACTGGGCATTTCTGTCCTGCAACCAGTGGGCAGTACAATGGTGCAGTGGTTAGCACTGGGACTATGGTGCTGAGGACCTGGGTTTCAATCCCAGCCCTGAGTCAGTGTCCGTGTGGAGTTTGCACATTCTCCCCGGGTCTGCGTGGGTTTCACCCTCACAACCCAAAGATGTGCTGGTAAGGCGGATTGGCCACACTAAATTGCCCCGTAATTGAAAAAAAACTAATTGGGTACTCTAAATTTCTAACAAAAAAAAAATTGTGTGTCCTGCAACCAGGGTAGGGTCAAAGGAGCACTGTTGGCAGCTCCCGGGAGGGCAATTGTCTCACAGCGGTTTTGAAGACTCGGGTGAGGACCTTGATGGGTGACCCACCGAAGAAGGCTGATGGCTATGTACAACGAAATGATTGGTACATTTACTGGTCTGACAGAGAGCCTGTGGTCACTGTGAATGGGAAGGTAGGTATCAAGAACCTAATTTACATTGGGCTATGCACAAAACATGGAGTCTACCCCTTTTCAGCGTAGATGAGACAACAGGCAGAAATTTATTCAATGGTTTGTTATGGTGTAGAAAAAAATCCAATAGTAACATTCAAAAGAGAATTTGATAAAACTTGAAAGGAAAAGAGCTGGAGAAATAAGACTTTCAGCATCTTGGGGCTTACCAGTGACCAGAAACTGCACTGGGCCAACCATATAAATACTGTGGTTACTGTGGGGCAGCAGGGTAGCATGGTGGTTAGCATAAATGCTTCACAGCTCCAGGGTCCCAGGTTCGATTCCCGGATGGGTCACTGTCTGTGTGGAGTCTGCACGTCCTCCCCCTGTGTGCGTGGGTTTCCTCCGGGTGCTCCGGTTTCCTCCCACAGTCCAAAGATGTGCGGGTTAGGTGGATTGGCCATGCTAAATTGCCCGTAGTGCTCTAATAAAAGTAAGGCTAAGGGGGTTGTTGGGTTACGGGTATAGGGTGGATACGTGGGTTTGAGTAGGGTGATCATGGCTCGGCACAACATTGAGGGCCGAAGGGCCTGTTCTGTGCTGTACTGTTCTATGTTCTATGTTCTAAGAGCAGGTTAGAGACTGGGAATCCTACGACGACTAACTCACCTCGCCTCCTGGCTCTCATAGAACTTACAGTGCAGAAGGAGGCCATTCGGCCCATCGAGTCTGCACCGGCTCTTGGAAAGAGCACCCTACCCAAGGTTAACACCTCCACCCTATCCCCATAACCCAGTAACGCCACCCAACACTAAGGGCAATTTTGGACACTAAGGGCAATTTATCATGGCCAATCCACCTAACCTGCACATCTTTTGGACTGTGGGAGGAAACTGGAGCACCCGGAGAAAACCCACGCACACATGGGGAGGATGTGCAGACTCCGCACAGACAGTGACCTAAGCCGAAATCGAACCTGGACCCTGGAACTGTGAAGCAGTTGTGCTATCCACAATGCTACCGTACTCTCTAGAACCTGTCCAATCTAAAGGTAAAGGTAAAGTTGCCACAGTCCCAGATGACCATAGGCTGCTTTCCCCTTTGAGGGAGAGAGCTGACTGGTAGTGATAAACCTGAGGAGTGTTTTGTTATGCTCTTGACGTAGCAAAAGTTGCTTCCTTGATGTGCACTCTGACAAAGGAAGGTTCAGACTTGGAGATAACTTTAACACATTTATTAAACTGTTAACGATTCTCCTACTTGGATTCGATTCTCCTGTTAATCCTACTATAGCTACTCAGACTGATGAACCAGTCTGCTACAATCCAGGTGGTGGGTGTGATGTGTTTCAAATCAACCTTATGTACACACTGAGTGTCTCCACTGGAAAGAGGAAGATCTTGTGTGCTGTGTCCTTATATAAGGGTTGGTGTAATGCCCCTCCTGTGGTAGTGTCACCTCTGTGTGTGTCGTGAATGCCCATTGGTCGTGTCCTATCTTACTGGCCTATTGGTGTGTCATGTCCCTGGTGCTCCCTCTAGTGTCTACCTAGTCTACGTGTATTTACATTAACCCCTTGTGTATTTACAGTGATGCATATCACCACAAGGATTACCACACTTCAGGCGAGGAGTAAGTTTAGGAAGGTGGGGCCTACTTGAATAACTCCTTCACTTGCCTGGAATACCCTCCATGTGCCTGGATGAGTGCAGCTCCAACAATACTGAAGAAACTCAACACCATCCAGGACAAAGCTGCCCCCTTGACTGGCACCCATCTACCACCTTCACGATCCACTCCCTCCACCACTGGTGTACTGTGGCAGCAGTTCTCGAAGATGCAGGAACTCGGGGATCCTTAGACAGCACCTTCCAAACACACGATCACTGCTATTTAGAAGGACAAGGGTAGCAGATACCTAGGAACACCACCACCTGGATGTTCCCCTCCAAGCCACTCAGCATCCTGACTTGGAAATATATCACCTTTCCTCCATTGTCGCTGCGTCAAAACCCTGGGATTCTCTCCTAACAGCACTGTGGGTATACCTACACCACATGGACTGCAACGATACAGGAAGACAGCTCACCACCACCTTCTCGAGGGCAACTAGGCATGGACAATAAATACTGGATGAGCCAATGATGCCCACATCACCAGTATGAATAAAAATAAACGTGGGATTAATTGAATAGCTCTGCCAATGAGCCAGCACAGTTGTGATAGGCCGAATGGTCTCCTGCACTGTCTCATTCCATGATTCTATGCAGAGTAGCTGCCAGGTTCCAACATATTTTACTGTCTTTTAGGCAGTGAGTGCGAGAAGAAGGTCATTACTAAACAGGATTATTGGTTACAATGCGCATTCTTGAAATGTGTCTGGCTTCTCTTGTCTTGCCTGATCTGAGAGTGTTATAACTGCCTGTATGTGGATAGTTCTGGCAATCCGTGGGACTGCAAGTTTTTTTGCCCACCTGCAGACCCCTCGGGCAACAACACTGAATTTTTTCTTTAAATTAAAAATTATACGCCTTAAGCTGCTGCTGGTCTCAAAATCCCTTTTAGTAAAATTGCTGCATTCCACTGCCTTAATGGACCATTTCCATAATTTCTGATTGCTGGCGCATGCCCAGAGTATGATCCCGGATATAATGGCACAGTTAACATCTCTGATAGTTTTGCCGTCAGTTTTGTATAATCCAGGCACATCACTGTTTGCACTCCCACAAGAAAAACAGTCATTTCTACGAGGTAGAAAAGCAATGCCTTTGTCTGCGGTATCGTCTTGAACAATGAATTTATGCATTCAGCAAGGAGGAGTGAAACTGGGAGTTTGCCATTGAAGATTTAGATATGTAGATGCACATCAAAACCCCTCCTCTATCCTGCCTGGCTTCACATGTGAGAATATCTGCTCACTTGCTGTTAAAAGTGTTGCTCAGTATAGAAATGGCAAGTGCATTGGTAAAGAGTTTGGTTTTACCATCAGCGTCAGAAAGGTGAATGTCAGGGTCCAGGGCATTGCCATACCACCATCAATCAGCATAATTAATGTGATGCTGGTGGTTGTTAATAGCTTCATGTTTTCCTAGACTCCACAATCACCAACAACCTGCCACTTAATGCTGAAATCAACACTGGCAGTAATTAGGAAAGCTAAAAGAATGTTATCGTTTATTGCGAGGGCAATTGAATACAAGAAGAATGAGGTTGTAATTCAGTTGTACAACGCGTTGGTGATACCGCATCTCGCATACTGTGTACATTATGGGTCTCCTTCTTCAAGGAAGGATTTAAATGCATTAGAAACCATTCAAAGGCTATTTACTGGACTGTCGTGGATCTGCCTAGTGACAGCAGTAAAATTAAGTTAACAAGGCATGGAAGAATGCGATCTGCCAGCAACAGGTAGAAATCTGCCTAGCGACAGCAGTAGCCAGCATTCAAAAGGCATAGTGAAATGCAACTTTCCCAGTAATGAGATTAGCAGGCATGTAGACCGAATCAAGTGTAAATTCTCTATTAGTAGAAACAGTTTACCTAGGTGACAGACCAGTGCAGTTACACACATGCTGATTTCGGGAATAAATGAATTTGTGAGAGGCAGACAGCCAAATACACAGAATGAAGAATCGAAGCAGAAAAATGATATAATAATAATAATAATAATTTTTGCCACAAGTAAGCTTACATTAACACTGCAATGAAGTTACTGTGAAAAGCCCCAGGTCGCCACATTCCGGTGTTTGGGTATATCGAGGGATAATTCAGAATGTCCAAATTACCGAACAGCACACCTTTCTGGACATGTGGGAGGAAACCGGAGCACCCGAAGGAAACCCACGCAGACACAGGGAGAACGAGGAGACTCCTTACAGACAGTGACCCAAGCCGGGAATCGAACCTGGGACCCTGAAGCTGTGAAACAACCGTGGTACCCACTGTGCTACCATGCCGCCCATAATTGCCAGCATCCTCAGATGCAGGCAGGCCAGGTTACACAATAACCTGAGAGGCCAGTCCACAATGCACTGAGGGAGGGCTAGGCTCATATCTACGTCTTAGAGCTGAGGCGGTCCAGAAACCTTTATAAAGGTAGTTTAACTTCTTTGCAGGACTAGGAAAAGGCATTCCCCAGACTTGATTATCAGCCCTTAATTGTGTGGTAACTATAAACTGAATTTATGGAGTGTCAGGTTCCTGATCCCTGCTTTGGAAATCTGGCCCAACATTTTAGATTGATGCAGATGTAATGACTTTTTGAAGATTTGTAAGAAACATAATGTGAATTCTTTGTGTTGTCTGACGCTATTGTTGATCTTGTTTGTAATATTGTGCCTATGTGCTTTGCACTTTATGGCAAGGAAGATAAGTTTTTTTAAAGTATTGAACTGAAATATTAAATTTATTTCATACTCCGGTCTTCCATGATTCTCCGGTCCCCGCAGCTGGGAATCATGTGGGCACGGATCACTTGTGATCCCTACCAGCATGGCCCTGGCTTGTTGGACTTTGTCCCCCAGCCACATGTTTCTCAGCCACACGCCATTCTCCGACGGCAAGATTATCTCTCCCGCCGCTAATCAATAGGATTTTCCATTGCCGGGAAACCTGTGGGTCGGGGTGTGCTGCCGGGGGGGGGAAAGTGAAACGCAATGGTCAGAGATTTCTGGCCCTCTTTTTACGTCTGCCTGATGCTGATCCTGGCATTCCCTCCTGCACTCGTCACTGAACCAGGGTTGATGCCATGACTTGGTGGTGACGGTGGAGTGGGGAATATGTTGGACCATGAGGTTACAGAAAGTGGTCGAGTACAATTATACTGCTGCAAATAACTCTAATGTCTCATTTGTTTCCCAGTCCTGAGTTGCGAGATCTGGTTGAAATCTATCCCATTTTGTGCGGTGGTTGTGCCAGACAACACAATGGAGGGTATCCTCAATGTGAAGACGGGACTTTGTCTCGACCAGGACTATGTGGTGGTTGTCATAATATACATCCATGTATATGATGGTGCACAGACAGACGTTGATTGACACACAGGATGACCAGTGAGCACACAGAACACAGCAGCCAATCACCAGACAGGACACGGCCACTATAAAGCCAGAGGGCACATTGGAAAGGGGAAAAAGAGATTGAGATTTCTTTTAAAAGGTGAGTGACTGGAAAATATTGATATTGAGAGGGACCTAGATGTTCCTGTTCATGGATCATGGAATGTTAAGATGTAAGTACAGTGAGCAATTAAGAAAGAATGAAGTGTGTCAGTATTTATTACAAAGGAATTGAAGTCTACGTGATGTAATCCTGCTGCAATTGTATAGGGTCTTGGTGCGGCCACATCTTGAGAACTATGGATAGTTTGGTCTCCTTACCCGACGAAGGATAAACTCGCCCTGCAGGAGTGCAACAAAGATTTACTCCATTGATTCCTGGGATGCAGTGATGTTCCTGTGCAGACGTGACTTATATTCCCCTTAATTTAAAGGAAAGGTAGGTTGGTTTCATTGAAACAAATAAAACTCGTTAAAGGGCGATACGCTGGGAGAACATTTGCCCTGGCTGGGGGAATCTAGAACTCAGGAGTCACAGTCTTAGAACAGGGAATGAGACATTAAGGACTGAGATGAAGAGTGTGGTATTATCATAAAGGAGGCAATGCAAGGATTAATGAACTGTACACAGACAGCCACTAGAGGGAGCTAGTCCTATGAGTATATAAGGGATGATGCTAAGCCTTGTGCATCAGAAGAACATAAGAGAAAACAAGATACAGAAAGACAGATGAGGCATGAGAGAGAGATAGAGCGGTAGTACTTGAGAAATTGTGCAGTTAGAGATAACCTAGTAATATAGAAACCTTCTACTTTAGGAATGTGAACAAATCATGGTAGGTAATGTAAATAAATATTATTTTGTTTGTTAACAAAGCTTGTTGTCCTTTGTTCAACACTACACATTCAAGCCATCCAGGTAAAGCAAAGCAGAGAACAACACAAAGAGAACTTTCTTTATTCAAGGTGTTGTGGCTATTTAGAATCCTCTGCCGCAGAGACTGTAGTCAGTTATGAAGTATATTCGAGAAAGAAATCCACATATTTTTACATCCTAAAGGAATTACGGGATAGGGGGGTAATGCAAGTAGATGAAATTGAGTTGGAAGATCAGCCATGATCATATCGAATTGACTCATCCTGCTCTTATTTTTCATTTTCTTATGACTTAAGAAATGCTTTCAATAAGGTACTGCATAAGAGACTCAAAGGTCAGTGTGAATGAATTGAAAGATGGCTACAAAACCAAAAAGAGGGGAGATGTTAGTAGAAATTTATCAGACTTATGGGAAGTGTATCTCACAGGGATCTGTGCTGGCACTATTTATCATATACATAAATGATTTGTACTCAGAAATTGGAGATATGGGGCGAAATTCTCCGACACCCAGCAGGGTCGGAGAATCGCCTGGGGCCGCCGAAAATCCCGCCCCCGCCGTGGCAGAGATTCTCCGCCACCCGGGAAGTGGCGGTGGCGGGAATCTCGCCACTCCGATCGGAGAGGCCCCTGCGGTGATTCTCCGGCCCAGATGGGCCGAAGTCCCGCCGCTGGGAGGCCTCTCCCGCCGCCGAGGTTTGAACCACCTCTGGAACGGCGGGATCAGCGGCGTGAGCGGGCCCCGGGGTCCTGGGGGGGGCGGGGGCGATCGAACCACGGGGGGTGCCCCCACGGTGGCCTGGCCCGCGATCGGGGCCCCCCGCTCAGACTCCGGGCCAGTGCCCTGGGTGCACTATTTTCCTCCGCGGCCGCCACGGCCTCCGCCATGGCGGAAGCGGAAGAGAACCCCACATCGTGCATGCGCCGGCAGTGACATCAGCGGCCAGCTGCCGCTGACGTCACTGCCGGCGCATGCGCCGACTGGCGAAAGCCTTTCGGCCAGCCCCGCTGCCGGGGGCGCCAGTTTTTTGCGCCAGTCTTCTGGTGCCAACCACTCCGGCGCGGGGCTGGCCCCCAAAGGTGGGGAGAATTCCCCACCTTTGGGGAGGCCCGACCCCTGAGTGGTTGGCGCCACTCCCCTACTCCGGGACCCTCCGTCACGCCGGGTAGGGGAGAATGCCGCCCATGGTGTTGAGGTTTTCTGTTGAACCATAGTTGGGCAGCACGGTAGCATAGTGGTTAGCACAATCGGTCCCAGGTTCGATTCCGGCTTGGGTCACTTTCTGTGCGGAGTCTGCACATCCTCCCCGTGTGTGCGTGGGTTTCCTCCGGATGCTCCGGTTTCCTCCCACAGTCCAAAGATGTGCAAGTTAGGTGGATTGGACATGATAAATTGCCCTTAGTGTCCAAAATTGCCCTTAGTGTTGGGTGGGGTTACTGGGTTATGGGGATAGGGTGGAGGTGTTAACCTTGGGTAGGGTGCTCTTTCCAGGAGCTGGTGCAGACTCGATGGGCCGAATGGCCTCCTTCTGCACTGTAAATTCTATGAATTCTATAGTGAGGAAGTTGGGTGAGTGCACAAAATACAACTGGACATAAACAGGCTTACTGACTGGGCTAATAAGAGATTTTAGAGGAATTATTAACACCTTTCACAACCTCTGGATATTTGATGAGTGCTTTACAGCCAACTTTTTTTCTAAGTATACTATTTTAATACAAGAAACATGGCAGCCAATCTGCCCCAACCCTCTCTCACCACCAGACAATCTTCCAATGATGTTGGTTGAGGGATAAATATTAGCCAGGACACAAGGGAATAAACACTCCTGCTCTTCTTCAAATAGTAACTGTTTTTAATTCTTTCTCGTGGGATGTTGGTGAGGCCAACATGTTTTCCCCATCCTTAATCGCCCTTGAAATGTATGGCTTACTAAACTATCTCAAGGGACATTTTAGAGTCCGCATCATTGCTGCGGGTCTGGAGTCACATGTAGGCCAGACCAGGTAAGGAAGGCAGATTTCCTTCCCTAAAGGACATCAATAACTCCGATTTTATTTTTGGGACAATCAATGATAGGTGTCACGGCCACCATTACTGAGATTAGCTTTATGTTCCAGATTTATTAATCAAATTTAAATTCCACCAGCTGCCATGGTGGATTTGAACCCACATCCTCAGAGAATTAGGCTGGGCCCCTGAATTATTAATCCAGTGACATTGACATCACGCCACCACCTTCCCTTAATCTTATAATATAATCTTGTACGTCTATCGGAGTGGTCAAATGGAGCCTTCGTTTAACATCTCAACCGAGAGATAGCACCTTCAAAATTGCAGAATTCCCCAGTCCTGCACTTGTCTGAGAGTCTATATCATTGAAAAGTTTTTAACATTTGTTTTTGTTTTTTTTCCACAACATGTGGATGTCACTAGCTCAGCAGGTTTTTTTGCCCATTCCTAATTGCCCTTGTAAAGGTGGTGGTGAGTTGACTTTTTGACCTTGTAAGCACACACAGCTGGTGCTGTTCGGAAGGGAACTCCCAGGATCTTTACCCAGTGACAGTGAAGGAATGGTGACATAGTTTCAAGTTAGATGCATGGGAACACCACCACCTGCACGCTCCCCGGGAGGAGATCATGGATTTGGAAGGTGTTGCAAAAGAGCCTTGGTGAGTTAAGTATGGAAGAGGATCCAAAGATAGTCAAAGTTAGAGAAGAGCCAAGAGGAGACGCTGAGAAAATTGGAAGTTGCATTTCATGTACTCCAGTAGTGACTGCCCTTCAACAATACACAGTGGCACAATGGTTAGTACTGCTGCATCCCAGTGCCAGGGACCCGGGTTCAATTCCGGCCTTGGGTAAGATTCGCCTTATCTCTCACTCATGGATAAGGGGCGGATTTTCCGAACCTTCGCACCAAAATCGCGATAGGTGCGGGGTGGAGAATGGCCGTCAAACTCGAGATCGGGTCCGACGCCGCTCCTGCAATTTTACGGTCCCCGGAGAATCACCGTGAATTGCGCGCACACGGTCTACGCAGCGCCGGTTTGGGGCTATTGAAAGAGGCCCGCACGGCGATTCTCCAACATCAACTGGCCGAATTCCCAATGGCGTGGTTGTCTCATGATCCCACCTGTCGGGAACTCGGCATGATGGCTTCGGACTCAATCTGCAGCCGCCCTGGTGGGGGGGGGGGCGGGGTATCCTTCACTGGGGTGGGTCTCCAGGATGGCCAGGCTACCGATCGGGGGCCACCGATCCGCAGGCACGCATGATCTGGGGGGAGCCTATGTTTTTGGTGCTGGTCCGCAGTGTGGGTCCACCATGATGCGCGGGGTGGCCGCCACAGGCCGTCGCAGTGCGCATGCACGGACCACAACCGGAAGTGCAAGGCCCTGTATCGGCAGCCGGAGCAGTGCCGGCTACTCCGGGGCCCTGCTAGCCCCCTTCAGGTAAGTGAATTGCTCTGGACTTTCTTCAGGAAAGTCCAGAGTGATTCGCCGCATTTTTTCGCGGGCGTGGGGAGATAGCCCGATTATTGGAGAATCCTGCCCAAGATCTCAGTCCGGTTGAATGAATGTAAAGCAAAGTTTATTTCTTTAAGAACACATTTTTGCTACATTCACACAAAATTAACTGGAAAGACTTTTTTCCTGTGTGCTTTGAAATGTCCTTGAGACACTAATGAGTGAAAGCAAAAACTTCAAGATAAAAGTGACTCCAGATTTACAAAATTAAAAGTCATTTCAATGAAAGGCCTTAAAAGTAATTTTTTACGAATGCTTCAAGGATTCTCCGACGGCTAAAATTCCTCTCCCTAATCAGTAAAACAGATCACATTCTTAAGGGAATCCTTATCTGGATTTAGCCCCTTACTTAGTTTCATTGGTTCTAATTCTCAGCTGAGGCCCCTTTGATTCATTCAGGAAAGTGTCAGCCAGTTAACCGGTGATTAGTTAATTAGACATTAATCAATTACTCCAAATTAATTATCTTTCCTCTTGACCCACGTTCAAACTCCTTACGTCACGTCTGGTCTCAGTTATGAGATTGTTTCAAAATTGTTGAATGTACCCTCATATCAGTAAGAGTACTTGCAGTACATTATTCAAAACATTTGAGACAGTCATGGACAGTATTCAAAAGATTAGCCAATTTTATAACTTACTATTATTTCTACAAATTCAATAATTTTCAAGAATCGTTTTATTTTTCAGGATATTTTAGCTAATATTTTAAAGGACCCCTCTCTATAATTGTTGAATCCAACAGTAACCGTCTGTGTGAAGTTGGACATTCTCCCCATGTCTCTGTGGGTTTCTTTAGGTTTCCTCCCACAGTCCAAAGATGTGCAAGTTAGGTGGAGTTATGGGGATGGGGTGGGGCGGGGTGGGGGAGTGGGTCTAGTTAAGGTGCTCTCTCAGATGGGCTGAATGGCCTCCTTCTGCACTGTAGGGATCCTTTGATTCTACTCTATGATAATATTGTGTTCACTGTAAGGCACTCTGAGGTTGCAAAAGGGACTGTACAAATGCAAGTCTTACTTTCTTTTCAGAAGAAGATATCGTGGTTAGCTGGCACCAGCAGGATATTTAAAAACCTGTAGATTGTTGGGGGCAGAAAGCGTTATAGTATTCACACGGTTGAATTCCAGGGAAAGAACGAGTTGGAGTAAGAAATTGTGTCGTGGCTTAATATCAAAGCAGTGAGGATGCTGCGAGGGGGAAAGAAATAGGATGTTGTATTTACCGATTGAGAGGAAAGTTCAGAGCAACAGTGATGTGGTATTATTGATTAGAATGGAGAAGTGCGAGAAAGATTGAATTGGAGTGTTAGATTAGAAGCTCGGAGTCTCGAACTAAGACATGATGTGAACTGAGGACAGAGCTCCTTGCTTATTTTCTTAGCAATCGGCAATGGAAAGTGAGGGAATTATTTGCTTAATAACACAGGTGACATCATAGAGCAATAGCAATGGATAAACGACATTACAATGGCACTGTCTTCACGAGTGTATACGCCTCAATGCAAGCTGGCATTAGTTCATCTTGATATCACCTTGTGGCAGCTGAGCCCTTGTTTACCACTTTTTTTTCTACTTGATGGTAAAATATTAGCTGCAGCGGTACGCAGTATTACACAAAGGTAGCAGATGATTTTTAGCTGGCAGGTTCAGACCAATCATCCCGTTTTCTTATCTCTTGACAGTAAAACAGCACGTTGATGCTGGGCTGTAACAGTTTTTATTACCACACTCATTGTTTCAATTAGGAGCCCTTTTACTCGCCTCAGCTGCAGTTCCAGGCTGTAAAAATATCAACTAGGCAGCATTCAGTGAAATTGAAAACTCCTGCTCCTGCAGTTTTCATCCCATGTGTGTTCACTGAGGATGAGGAAATAAATGGACCAATTTAACGAGGCTACTTCATGCATTACAAAGTGAAATAAGTAAGGGGCACAGACCATGGAAGAGAATTAGAGACAATATCCTGGAAGTGAATGAAATTGTCCTGATACGGTGCGGTGAACCTCTTGCCCCCTTGCGTGAAGCCAAGAACACGTCAAGTGGAAAAAGCCAGAGTCAATATATTTCTGGGAGTTAGAGAACAAGACAAGTAACATCTTTATTTATATCGCAGATGTAACAACATATATCCCAAGGTATTTCACAAATAGAAAAAGGGACGCTGTCCCAGGAAGGGAGGTTAGGAAGGGTAAGTAAACATTCTCCCAAAGGGATGAGCTTGGAAAAGGTTTTGAAAGAGGGTAGGCTTCAGGGAGCAGACAGCTGAAAGATCTGTCACCATTGATGGGGTAGAGGGAGGGGGAGGTGGAACTAAAGACTCAAGTGAGGTGTACTGACACCTTTAAAGGAGAGATGATGTATGTCCGGAGGAGGTTGAAAACATTAGGTTGGGCCACGTCCATGGAGAGATTTAAAGACCAGGATGAAGATGTTAATTATAACGCATTGCGGAATGTGACATCAATGTAGGTCAGCAATATTGGGGAAGGTGGGCAAACAAGGCAGGGTTTAGATAAAATGAAGTCCATGGAAGAAGGGAGCCTATTAGAAAGAGTTTTGATGTATGTGAGTTTGGAGATAAATAAACAACGAGGGTTTCAGAAGTGGATAAACTGTGGTCGGTGCAGAGGAAGGCAATCCAAGAGAACTGAAATAAACAGGGCTGGATTCTCCATTTCTGCGGCTAAGTGCCGACGGCAACAGAGAATCCGTGGCTCTCCATATCGGGAAAATCGGCACGAATCCCTCACTGATTCCGGTACCGGTAAGGGGCTAGCACCGGCGCTGCGTGGAACACCCACGGATTGCACAGAGAATGGCCGGGTCACGAGTCGCGCATGCGCAGGGCTGACAAGCTGCAACCATGCACGCCTCTGCCCCCACTTGTCACGCCGGGAAACATGGCACCGGCCATACTGGACAGCATACCTCCTCACCCCAATCCCATAGCCCACCCCCCCACCCCACCCACATTCCCCCCCAGCCCCAGCTAAAGCCCCTAGCCAGCACGTGGCCCACGGCCTCAGGAACCTGGCCCGTCGGGGTTGGAGCATCACTGGTGGGCTGGCTGATGACGTGCGAATGGCATTGTGACTGCGCACGGCGTGCATCCCGATATTGCCGATTTTGAGGGGGCGGAGGATCGCGAACCGGCGGCAAACTGGCGCCTGCCCAATTCGGGCATCATTCTCTGTCCGATTGCCGATCCCGATTTCAGCACCGGCTAAGGAGAATCCCGCCCACAGTCTTTATGATGGAAAAGATAAGAGGTCAAATAGGATACCAACGATTTGGTTCTGAGATAGTGCGGGTGACAACATTGGTGACAATTTATGGTGGGGCTGAAAACTATGGCTTAACCTTTCCTTGACTGTGAAGCATTTTGGGGTGTGTTTTGCAGTAGTGAAAGAAATTACATAAATACTAGCTGTTTTTCTTTCTAGTATTGTATATTGTGTCTTGCTCAGCGTAGTTCTCCATTAATTACAATTGGGTCTTGTGCATTCAGATATAATAAAAATCTTTATTAGTGTCACAAGTAGGCTTACATTAACACTGCAATGAAGTTACTGTGAAAATTACCTAGTCGCCACATTCCGGCGCCTGTTCGGGTACACTGAGGGAGATTTCAGAATGTCCAATTCTCCTAACAGCATGTCTTTCAAGACTTGTGGGAGGAAACTGGAGCACCCGGAGGAAACCCACGCAGACACGGGGAGAACGTGCAGACTCCACAGACAGTGATCCAAGCCGGGAATCGAAGCCAGGTCCCTGGCGCTGTGAAGCAACAATGCTAACCACTGTGCTACCGTGTCATCCATCCAGCACGGATAGTGACTCAAGCCAGGAATTAAACCTGGGTCCCTGACACTGTGTCGAGTAATACAGGTAGTTACAACAGTAAGACTAGAGAGAGTAGAGAGCGAACTGTGGCCAAACCATGGCTTATAAGGGAGATTAGTAGGGCAGCACGGTGGCCTAGTGGTTAGCACAGCTGCCTCACGGCGCTGAGGTCCCAGGTTCAATCCCGGCTCTGGGTCACTGTCCGTGTGGAGTTTGCACATTCTCCCCGTGTCTGCGTGGGTTTCCTCACGTGGTTTTGAGGAAATTAATGGGATTGAAGGAGGAGAAATCTCCAGGGCCTGATAATCTTCATCCCAGAGCACTTAAGGAAGTGACCCTAGAAATAGTAGATCTATTGATGGTAATTTTCCAAAATCCTTTGAATGCTGGTATGGTTCCTACAGATTGGAGGCTATTCACAAAGTGAGGTAGAGACAAAACAAGTTGATAGATTCCATTAGCAAGGATTTCATAGCACAGCATTTGGAAAGCAGCGGTGTAATCAAACAAGGTTAGCATCGATTTACAAAAGGAAAATCATGCTTGACAAATCTCCGAGAATTCTTTGAAGAGGCAACTATTAGAGTTGACCAGGGAGAACCGGTAGATGTGATTTATTTAGACTTTCAGAAGGCTTTCAACAAGGTCTCACATGGCAGATTACTATGCAAGGTTAAAGTGCATGGGATTACAGGTAGTGTCCTGAGATGGATAGAAAGCTAGTTAGCAGACAGGAAGCAAAAAGTTGGAATAAATGGATCTTTTTCTGATTGGATAGTTGGCTATTGCAGGGATCTGTGCTAGGACCCCAACTGTTCACATTATATGTTAATGATTTGGACGAGGGAACTAAATATATTATCTCCAAATGTGCAGATGATACAACATTGGGTGGGAGAGTGAGCAGTGAGGAGGATGCAGAGATGCTTCAATGGGATTTGGACAGGCTGAGTGAGTGGGCAGATGCATGGCAGATCAGTATAATGTGGATAAATGTGAGTTTATCTGCTTCGGTAGCCAAAATAGGAAGGCAGATTATTATTTGCATGGGTGTAAATTGGGAGAGGTGGATACTCAGCGAGACCTTGGTGTCCTCATGCATCAGCCACTGAAAGTAAGCACGCAGATACACCAGGCAGTAAAGAAGGTAAAGGTATGTTGGCCTTCATAGCGAGAGGATTTGAGTAGAGGAATAGAGATGCTTTACTGTATTATATAGCGTGCTCGTGAGGCCACACCTGGAGTATGCAGTTTTGGTGTCCTTATCCGAGGAAAGATGTTCTTGTTATGGAGGGAGTGCAGCAAAGATTTAGCAGGCTGATTCCTGAGGTTGGTTAGGATTATGTTCATTGGAGTTTAGAAGAGTGAGAGGGAATCTCAGAGAAGACAACACAATTTTAACAGGATTAGACAGGGTAGATTCAGAAAGAATGTTCCCGATGGTAGGGGAGCGCAGAATGGGGGGTCATAGTTTGAGGATAGGGGGTAAACCTTTTAGGACTGAATGAGGAGAAATTTCTTCACATAGGGTACAGTGAATCTGTGGAATTCACTGCCACAGAAAGTAGTTGAGGGCAAAACATTGTGTAATTTCAAGAAGGAATTAGATATAGCTCTTGGGGCTAAAGGGATCAAGGGGTATGGGGCAGGTGGGATTGATGATCAGCCATGATCATAATGAATGGCGGAGCAGGCTCGAAGGGCTAAATGGTCGCCTCCTGCTTCTATTTTCTATGTATCTACCAAACATTCTCCATGGCACCAAAAATGTAGTTTTGCAAAGCATGGAGTCTCATTTCTTCAGTATTTCCTTATTGCTGACTTCTACCTCTCTGTCTCTCTCATATCTCCCATTCGCAATCCTTCTCACTCAACGTGATTTAAATGTGATTTATATTTCCTGGTTTAGTCTATTTGGGGGTAACTCCAGATGCTCAAAACAAGTAGGATGAGGTCAGGTGAGATGCAAAGATTTTGGGAATCTGAAACACTACCCGAACTTGCCTCCAACCTGTGCGCTTCTGGGTTTAATGGAGGTGTGAGTGAGGGTGGGCAGCCCATCCACTCCCAGGAGGTAGGTTCACCATCTAAATATTCGAATGAGGCTGCAAGTTTTGTGTGTGAGCTGATTTTCAGGTTTGACCTTGCTGGACAAATTCTACGGAAAACTAACAGCCCAAATATTCACAAAATGCGCCAACCTCAGTAATGAAATAATATTTTAAAAGACTAAAATTGAAATTATTGTATAAAATAAGCTAAAGACTATGGATGCTGGGATCTGAAACAGAATGCTGGAAACTCTCAGCAGGGGGCTCCATCTGCAGGGAGAGGAAACAGTTAACATTTCGAGTCCATTTGGCTCTTCATCGGAACAGGAAAAATGGGTTGGATTTTATACTGTAGCTGAGAGAGATCGCAACAGAAATGTAGCAAACTTAAGAACAAGATGATCAGCCATGGGGCAGCACGGTAGCATTGTGGATAGCACAATCGCTTGATAGCTCCAGGGTCCCAGGTTCGATTCCGGCTTGGGTCACTGTCTGTGCGGAGTCTGCACATCCTCCCCGTGTGTGCGTGGGTTTCCTCCGGGTGCTCCGGTTTCCTCCCACAGTCACAAAGATGTGCAGGTTAGGTGGATTGGCCATGATAAATTGCCCTTAGTGTCCAAAATTGCCCTTAGTGTTGGGTGGGGTTACTGGGTTATGAGGATAGGGTGGAGGTGTTGACCTTGGGTAGGGTGCTCTTTCCAAGAGCCGGTGCAGACTCGATGGGCCGAATGGCCTCCTTCTGCACTGTAAATTCTATGATAAGAGACAGATAGTGTGAGAGAAGGAGGAGGCAGGGTTTGCGTTGACAAAAAATGTATGGGATAAATAAAAGGGGTTAAGATGGTGGAGAAAGGCCACATTCTAAAGTTGTTGAACTCGATGTTGAGTCCTGAGGGCTGTAACATCCCTCATCAGAAGATGTGATGCTGCTCCTCCAGCTGTCGTGGGCTTCATTGGAGCATTGCAGCAGGCCAAAGGCGGGTAGGTGGGCACTAGAGCTAGGGGCTGAGTTAAAATGGCAAGTGACTACAAGATTGGCGGCCATGCTAGTGGACTGAGCAAAGGTGTTCCAGGCCACCCAGTCTGCATTTACTCTCCCCAGTGTACAGCAGATTGGGAGCGGAGACCACATTGGGACCAGAGACCACATTGGGACCAGAGACCGCACTGGGAACGGAGACCGCATTGGGAGCGGAGACCGCATTGGGAACGGAGACCGCATTGGGAGCGGAGACTGCATTGGGAACGGAGACCGCATTGGGAACAGAGACCGCATTGGGAGCGGAGACTGCATTGGGAACGGAGACCGCATTGGGAGCGGAGACCGCATTGGGAACGGAGACCGCATTGGGAGCGGAGACTGCATTGGGAACGGAGACCGCATTGGGAGCGGAGACTGCATTGGGAGCGGAGACTGCATTGGGAACGGAGACCGCATTGGGGCCAGAGACCGCATTGGGAACGGAGACCGCATTGGGAACGGAGACCGCATTGGGAACGGAGACCGCATTGGGAACGGAGACCGCATTGGGAACGGAGACCGCATTGGGAACGGAGACCGCATTGGGAACAGAGACCACATTGGGAACGGAGACCGCATTGGGAACGGAGACCGCATTGGGAACGGAGACCGCATTGGGAACGGAGACCGCATTGGGAACGGAGACTGCATTGGGACCAGAGACCACACTGGGAACGGAGACCGCATTGGGAACGGAGACCGCATTGGGAACGGAGACCGCATTGGGACCGGAGACCACATTGGGAACGGAGACTGCATTGGGACCGGAGACCACATTGGGAACGGAGACCGCATTGGGAACGGAGACCGCATTGGGAACGGAGACCGCATTGGGAACGGAGACCGCATTGGGAACGGAGACCGCATTGGGAACGGAGACCGCATTGGGAACGGAGACCGCATTGGGAACGGAGACCGCATTGGGAACAGAGACCACATTGGGAACGGAGACCGCATTGGGAACGGAGACCGCATTTGGAACCGAGACCGCATTGGGAACGGAGACCGCATTGGGAGCGGAGACCACATTGGGAACGGAGACCGCATTGGGAACGGAGACCACATTGGGACCAGAGACCACACTGGGAACGGAGACCGCATTGGGAACGGAGACCGCATTGGGAACGGAGACCGCATTGGGACCAGAGACCGCATTGGGAACGGAGACCACATTGGGACCAGAGACCGCATTGGGACCAAAGACCGCATTGGGAACGGAGACCGCATTGGGAACGGAGACCACATTGGGACCAGAGACCGCATTGGGAACAGAGACCGCATTGGGACCAGAGACCGCACTGGGAACGGAGACCGCATTGGGACCAGAGACCGCATTGGGAACAGAGACCACATTGGGACCAGAGACCGCATTGGGACCAGAGACCGCATTGGGAACAGAGACCACATTGGGACCAGAGACCGCATTGGGACCAGAGACCGCATTGGGAACGGAGACCGCATTGGGAACGGAGACCACATTGGGAACGGAGACCGCATTGGGAACGGAGACCGCATTGGGAACGGAGACCGCATTGGGAACGGAGACTGCATTGGGAACGGAGACCGCACTGGGACCAGAGACCGCATTGGGAACGGAGACTGCATTGGGAACGGAGACCGCATTGGGAACGGAGACCGCATTGGGAACGGAGACCGCATTGGGAACGGAGACCACATTGGGAACGGAGACCGCATTGGGAACGGAGACCGCATTGGGAACGGAGACCGCATTGGGAACGGAGACCGCACTGGGAACGGAGACCGCATTGGGAGCGGAGACCACATTGGGACCAGAGACCACATTGGGACCAGAGACCACATTGGGACCAGAGACCGCATTGGGAACGGAGACCACATTGGGAACGGAGACCGCATTGGGAACGGAGACCGCATTGGGAGCGGAGACCGCATTGGGAACGGAGACCACATTGGGACCAGAGACCGCATTGGGACCAGAGACCGCATTGGGAACGGAGACCGCATTGGGAACGGAGACCGCATTGGGAGCGGAGACCGCATTGGGAACGGAGACCACATTGGGACCAGAGACCACATTGGGACCAGAGACCACATTGGGACCAGAGACCGCATTGGGAACGGAGACCACATTGGGACCAGAGACCACATTGGGACCAGAGACCGCATTGGGAACGGAGACCGCATTGGGAACGGAGACCGCATTGGGACCAGAGACCACATTGGGACCAGAGACCGCACTGGGAACGGAGACCGCATTGGGACCAGAGACCGCATTGGGAACGGAGACCGCATTGGGAACGGAGACCGCATTGGGAACGGAGACCGCATTGGGAGCGGAGACCGCATTGGGAACGGAGACCGCATTGGGAACGGAGACCGCATTGGGAGCGGAGACTGCATTGGGAACGGAGACCGCATTGGGAACAGAGACCGCATTGGGAGCGGAGACTGCATTGGGAACGGAGACCGCATTGGGAGCGGAGACCGCATTGGGAACGGAGACCGCATTGGGAGCGGAGACTGCATTGGGAACGGAGACCGCATTGGGAGCGGAGACTGCATTGGGAGCGGAGACTGCATTGGGAACGGAGACCGCATTGGGGCCAGAGACCGCATTGGGAACGGAGACCGCATTGGGAACGGAGACCGCATTGGGAACGGAGACCGCATTGGGAACGGAGACCGCATTGGGAACGGAGACCGCATTGGGAACGGAGACCGCATTGGGAACGGAGACCGCATTGGGAACAGAGACCACATTGGGAACGGAGACCGCATTGGGAACGGAGACCGCATTGGGAACGGAGACCGCATTGGGAACGGAGACCGCATTGGGAACGGAGACTGCATTGGGACCAGAGACCACACTGGGAACGGAGACCGCATTGGGAACGGAGACCGCATTGGGAACGGAGACCGCATTGGGAACGGAGACCGCATTGGGAACGGAGACCGCATTGGGAACAGAGACCACATTGGGAACGGAGACCGCATTGGGAACGGAGACCACATTGGGAACGGAGACCGCATTGGGAACGGAGACCGCATTTGGAACCGAGACCGCATTGGGAGCGGAGACCGCATTGGGAACAGAGACCACATTGGGACCAGAGACCGCATTGGGACCAGAGACCGCATTGGGAACGGAGACCGCATTGGGAACGGAGACCACATTGGGACCAGAGACCGCATTGGGAACAGAGACCGCATTGGGACCAGAGACCGCATTGTGACCAGAGACCACACTGGGAACGGAGACCGCACTGGGAACGGAGACCGCATTGGGAACGGAGACCGCATTGGGAACGGAGACTGCATTGGGAACGGAGACCGCATTGGGACCAGAGACCGCATTGGGAACGGAGACTGCATTGGGACCAGAGACCGCATTGGGAACGGAGACCGCATTGGGAACGGAGACCGCATTGGGAACGGAGACCGCATTGGGAACGGAGACCGCATTGGGAACGGAGACCGCATTGGGAACGGAGACCGCATTGGGAACGGAGACCGCATTGGGAACGGAGACCGCTTTGGGAGCGGAGACCGCATTGGGAACGGAGACTGCATTGGGAACGGAGACCACATTGGGAACGGAGACCGCATTGGGAACGGAGACCGCACTGGGAACGGAGACCGCATTGGGAGCGGAGACCACATTGGGACCAGAGACCACATTGGGACCAGAGACCACATTGGGACCAGAGACCGCATTGGGAACGGAGACCGCATTGGGAGCGGAGACCGCATTGGGAACGGAGACCACATTGGGACCAGAGACCACATTGGGACCAGAGACCACATTGGGACCAGAGACCGCATTGGGAACGGAGACCACATTGGGACCAGAGACCACATTGGGACCAGAGACCACATTGGGACCAGAGACCGCATTGGGAACGGAGACCGCATTTGGAACCGAGACCGCATTGGGAAGGGAGACCACACTGGGAACGGAGACCGCATTTGGAACAGAGACCGCATTGGGACCAGAGACCACATTGGGACCAGAGACCACATTGGGACCAGAGACCACATTGGGACCAGAGACCGCACTGGGAACGGAGACCGCATTGGGAACGGAGACCGCATTGGGAACGGAGACCGCATTGGGAACGGAGACCGCATTGGGAACGGAGACCGCATTGGGAGCGGAGACCGCATTGGGAACGGAGACCACATTGGGAACGGAGACCACATTGGGAACGGAGACCGCATTGGGAACGGAGACCGCATTGGGAACGGAGACCGCATTGGGAACGGAGACCGCATTGGGAACGGAGACCGCATTGGGAACAGAGACCGCATTGGGAACGGAGACCACACTGGGAACGGAGACCGCATTGGGAACAGAGACCGCATTGGGAACGGAGACCACACTGGGAACGGAGACCGCATTGGGAACGGAGACCGCATTGGGAACGGAGACCGCATTGGGAACGGAGACCGCATTGGGAACGGAGACCACACTGGGAACGGAGACCGCATTGGGAACGGAGACCGCATTGGGAGCGGAGACCGCATTGGGAACGGAGACCGCATTGGGAGCGGAGACCGCATTGGGAACGGAGACCGCATTGGGAACGGAGACCGCATTGGGAACGGAGACCGCATTGGGAACGGAGACCGCATTGGGAACAGAGACTGCATTGGGAACGGAGACCGCATTGGGAACGGAGACCGCATTGGGAACGGAGACCACATTGGGACCAGAGACCACATTGGGAACGGAGACCGCATTGGGAGCGGAGACCGCATTGGGAACGGAGACCGCATTGGGAACGGAGACCGCATTGGGAACGGAGACCGCATTGGGAGCGGAGACCGCATTGGGAGCGGAGACCGCATTGGGAACGGAGACCGCATTGGGAACGGAGACCACATTGGGAACGGAGACCGCATTGGGAACGGAGACCGCATTGGGAGCGGAGACCGCATTGGGAACGGAGACCGCATTGGGAACGGAGACTGCATTGGGAACGGAGACCGCATTGGGACCAGAGACCGCATTGGGAACAGAGACCACATTGGGACCAGAGACCACATTGGGACCAGAGACCGCACTGGGAACGGAGACCGCATTGGGAACGGAGACTGCATTTGGAACCGAGACCGCATTGGGAGCGGAGACCGCATTGGGAACGGAGACCGCATTGGGGCCAGAGACCACACTGGGAACGGAGACCGCATTGGGAACGGAGACCGCTTTGGGAACGGAGACCGCATTGGGAACGGAGACCGCATTGGGAACGGAGACCGCATTGGGAACGGAGACCGCATTGGGAACGGAGACCGCATTGGGAACGGAGACCGCATTGGGAACGGAGACCGCATTGGGACCAGAGACCGCATTGGGAACGGAGACCGCATTGGGAACGGAGACCGCATTGGGAACAGAGACCGCATTGGGAACAGAGACCGCATTGGGAACGGAGACCGCATTGGGAACGGAGACCGCATTGGGAACGGAGACCGCATTGGGACCAGAGACCACATTGGGACCGGAGACCGCATTGGGAACGGAGACCGCATTGGGAACGGAGACCGCATTGGGAACGGAGACCGCATTGGGAACGGAGACCGCATTGGGAACGGAGACCGCATTGGGAGCGGAGACCACATTGGGAACAGAGACCACATTGGGAACGGAGACTGCATTTGGAACCGAGACCGCATTGGGAACAGAGACCGCATTGGGAGCGGAGACCACATTGAGAACGGAGACTGCATTGGGAACGGAGACCGCATTGGGAACGGAGACCACACTGGGAACGGAGACCACACTGGGACCAGAGACCGCATTGGGAACGGAGACCGCATTGGGAACGGAGACCACATTGGGAGCGGAGACCGCATTGGGAACGGAGACCGCATTGGAAACGGAGACCGCATTGGGAACGGAGACCGCATTGGGAACGGAGACCACACTGGGAACGGAGACCACACTGGGACCAGAGACCGCATTGGGAACGGAGACCGCATTGGGAACGGAGACCACACTGGGAACGGAGACCACACTGGGACCAGAGACCGCATTGGGAACGGAGACCGCATTGGGAACGGAGACCACATTGGGAGCGGAGACCGCATTGGGAACGGAGACCGCATTGGGAACAGAGACCGCATTGGGACCAGAGACCACACTGGGAACGGAGACCACATTGGGAACGGAGACCGCATTGGGAACGGAGACCGCATTGGGACCAGAGACCACACTGGGAACGGAGACCGCATTGGGAACGGAGACCACATTGGGAACGGAGACCGCATTGGGAGCGGAGACCGCATTGGGAACGGAGACCGCATTGGGAACGGAGACCGCATTGGGAACAGAGACCACATTGGGAACGGAGACCACACTGGGAACGGAGACCGCATTGGGAACGGAGACCGCATTGGGAACGGAGACCGCATTGGGAACGGAGACCGCATTGGGAACGGAGACCGCATTGGGAACGGAGACCGCATTGGGAACAGAGACCACATTGGGAACGGAGACTGCATTGGGAACGGAGACCGCATTGGGAACGGAGACCGCATTGGGAACAGAGACCGCATTGGGAGCGGAGACCGCATTGGGAACAGAGACCGCATTGGGAACGGAGACCGCATTGGGAACGGAGACCGCATTGGGAACGGAGACCGCACTGGGAACGGAGACCGCATTGGGAACGGAGACCGCATTGGGACCAGAGACGACATTGGGAACGGAGACCGCATTGGGACCAGAGACCTCATTGGGAACGGAGACCGCATTGGGAACGGAGACCGCATTGGGAACAGAGACCGCATTGGGAACGGAGACCGCATTGGGAACGGAGACCGCATTGGGAACGGAGACCGCATTGGGAAGGGAGACCGCATTGGGAACGGAGACCGCATTGGGAACGGAGACCGCATTGGGAACGGAGACCGCATTGGGAACGGAGACCGCATTGGGAACGGAGACTGCATTGGGAACGGAGACCGCATTGGGAACGGAGACCGCATTGGGAACGGAGACCGCATTGGGAACGGAGACCGCATTGGGAACGGAGACCACACTGGGAACGGAGACCGCATTGGGAGCGGAGACCGCATTGGGAGCGGAGACCGCATTGGGAACGGAGACCGCATTGGGAACAGAGACCACACTGGGAACGGAGACCGCATTGGGAACGGAGACCGCATTGGGACCAGAGACCACATTGGGAACGGAGACCGCATTGGGAACGGAGACCGCATTGGGAACAGAGACCACATTGGGAACGGAGACTGCATTGGGAATGGAGACCGCATTGGGAGCGGAGACCGCATTGGGAACAGAGACCACATTGGGAATGGAGACCGCATTGGGAACGGAGACCGCATTGGGAACGGAGACCGCATTGGGAACGGAGACCGCATTGGGAACAGAGACCACATTGGGAACGGAGACCGCATTGGGAACGGAGACCGCATTGGGAACAGAGACCGCATTGGGAACAGAGACCACATTGGGAGCGGAGACTGCATTGGGAACGGAGACCGCATTGGGAGCGGAGACCGCATTGGGAGCGGAGACTGCATTGGGAACGGAGACCGCATTGGGAACAGAGACCGCATTGGGAACGGAGACCGCATTGGGAACGGAGACCGCATTGGGAACGGAGACCGCATTGGGAACGGAGACCGCATTGGGACCAGAGACCACATTGGGAACGGAGACCGCATTGGGAACGGAGACCACACTGGGAACGGAGACCGCATTGGGAACGGAGACCGCATTGGGAACGGAGACCGCATTGGGAACGGAGACCGCATTGGGAACGGAGACCGCATTGGGACCAGAGACCGCATTGGGAACGGAGACCGCATTGGGAACGGAGACCGCATTGGGAACGGAGACCGCATTGGGAACGGAGACCGCATTGGGAACGGAGACCGCATTGGGAACAGAGACCACATTGGGAACGGAGACCGCATTGGGAACGGAGACCGCATTTGGAACCGAGACCGCATTGGGAGCGGAGACCGCATTGGGAACAGAGACCACATTGGGACCAGAGACCGCATTGGGACCAGAGACCGCATTGGGAACGGAGACCGCATTGGGAACGGAGACCACATTGGGACCAGAGACCGCATTGGGAACAGAGACCGCATTGGGACCAGAGACCGCATTGGGAACGGAGACCGCATTGGGACCAGAGACCGCATTGGGACCAGAGACCGCATTGGGAACGGAGACCGCACTGGGAACGGAGACCGCACTGGGAACGGAGACCGCATTGGGAACGGAGACCGCATTGGGAACGGAGACTGCATTGGGAACGGAGACCACACTGGGAACGGAGACTGCATTGGGAACGGAGACCGCATTGGGAACGGAGACTGCATTGGGAGCGGAGACCGCATTGGGAACGGAGACCGCATTGGGAACGGAGACTGCATTGGGAACGGAGACTGCATTGGGACCAGAGACCACATTGGGAACGGAGACCGCATTGGGAACGGAGACTGCATTGGGAACGGAGACCGCATTGGGAACGGAGACCGCATTGGGAACGGAGACTGCATTGGGAACGGAGACTGCATTGGGAACGGAGACCGCATTGGGACCAGAGACCACATTGGGACCAGAGACCACATTGGGAACGGAGACCGCATTGGGAACAGAGACCGCATTGGGACCAGAGACCACATTGGGACCAGAGACCGCATTGGGACCAGAGACCGCATTGGGAACGGAGACCGCATTGGGACCAGAGACCGCATTGGGAACGGAGACCGCATTGGGAACGGAGACCGCATTGGGAACGGAGACCGCATTGGGAACGGAGACCGCATTGGGAACGGAGACCGCATTGGGAACGGAGACCGCATTGGGAACGGAGACCGCTTTGGGAGCGGAGACCGCATTGGGAACGGAGACCACATTGGGACCAGAGACCACATTGGGACCAGAGACCACATTGGGACCAGAGACCGCATTGGGAACGGAGACCGCATTGGGAGCGGAGACCGCATTGGGAACGGAGACCACATTGGGACCAGAGACCACATTGGGACCAGAGACCGCATTGGGAACGGAGACCACATTGGGACCAGAGACCACATTGGGACCAGAGACCACATTGGGACCAGAGACCGCATTGGGAACAGAGACCACATTGGGACCAGAGACCACATTGGGACCAGAGACCGCATTGGGAACGGAGACCACATTGGGACCAGAGACCACATTGGGACCAGAGACCACATTGGGACCAGAGACCGCATTGGGAACGGAGACCGCATTTGGAACCGAGACCGCATTGGGAACGGAGACCACACTGGGAACGGAGACCGCATTTGGAACAGAGACCGCATTGGGACCAGAGACCACACTGGGACCAGAGACCGCACTGGGAACGGAGACCACATTGGGACCAGAGACCGCACTGGGAACGGAGACCGCATTGGGACCAGAGACCACATTGGGACCAGAGACCACACTGGGACCAGAGACCGCATTGGGAACGGAGACCGCATTGGGAACGGAGACCACACTGGGAACGGAGACCGCATTGGGAACGGAGACCGCATTGGGAACGGAGACCGCATTGGGAACGGAGACCGCATTGGGACCAGAGACCGCATTGGGAACGGAGACCGCATTGGGAACGGAGACCGCATTGGGAGCGGAGACCGCATTGGGAACGGAGACCGCATTGGGAACGGAGACCGCATTGGGAACGGAGACCGCATTGGGAACGGAGACCGCATTGGGAACGGAGACCGCATTGGGAACGGAGACCGCATTGGGAACGGAGACCGCATTGGGAACAGAGACCGCATTGGGAACGGAGACCACACTGGGAACGGAGACCGCATTGGGAACAGAGACCGCATTGGGAACGGAGACCACACTGGGAACGGAGACCGCATTGGGAACGGAGACCGCATTGGGAACGGAGACCGCATTGGGAACGGAGACCGCATTGGGAACGGAGACCACACTGGGAACGGAGACCGCATTGGGAACGGAGACCGCATTGGGAACAGAGACCGCATTGGGAACGGAGACCGCATTGGGAGCGGAGACCGCATTGGGAACGGAGACCGCATTGGGAACGGAGACCGCATTGGGAACGGAGACCGCATTGGGAACGGAGACCGCATTGGGAACGGAGACCGCATTGGGAACAGAGACTGCATTGGGAACGGAGACCACATTGGGACCAGAGACCACATTGGGAACGGAGACCGCATTGGGAGCGGAGACCGCATTGGGAACGGAGACCGCATTGGGAACGGAGACCACATTGGGAACGGAGACCGCATTGGGAATGGAGACCGCATTGGGAACGGAGACCGCATTGGGAACGGAGACTGCATTGGGAACGGAGACCGCATTGGGACCAGAGACCGCATTGGGAACGGAGACCGCATTGGGAACGGAGACCGCATTGGGAACGGAGACCGCATTGGGAACGGAGACCGCATTGGGAACGGAGACCGCATTGGGAACGGAGACCGCATTGGGAACGGAGACCGCATTGGGAACGGAGACTGCATTGGGAACGGAGACCGCATTGGGAACGGAGACCACACTGGGAACGGAGACCGCATTGGGAACGGAGACCACATTGGGACCAGAGACCGCATTGGGAACGGAGACCGCATTGGGAACGGAGACCGCATTGGGAACAGAGACCGCATTGGGAACGGAGACCGCATTGGGAACAGAGACCGCATTGGGAACGGAGACCGCATTGGGAACGGAGACCGCATTGGGACCAGAGACCACATTGGGACCAGAGACCGCACTGGGAACGGAGACCGCATTGGGAACGGAGACTGCATTTGGAACCGAGACCGCATTGGGAGCGGAGACCGCATTGGGAACGGAGACCGCATTGGGGCCAGAGACCACATTGGGACCAGAGACCGCATTGGGAACGGAGACCACATTGGGAACGGAGACCGCATTGGGAACGGAGACCGCATTGGGACCAGAGACCACATTGGGAACGGAGACCGCATTGGGAACGGAGACCGCTTTGGGAACGGAGACCGCATTGGGAACGGAGACCGCATTGGGAACGGAGACCGCATTGGGAACGGAGACCGCATTGGGAACGGAGACCGCATTGGGAACGGAGACCGCATTGGGAACGGAGACCGCATTGGGAACGGAGACCGCATTGGGAACGGAGACCGCATTGGGAGCGGAGACCGCATTGGGAACAGAGACCACATTGGGAACGGAGACTGCATTTGGAACCGAGACCGCATTGGGAACAGAGACCGCATTGGGAGCGGAGACCACATTGAGAACGGAGACTGCATTGGGAACGGAGACCGCATTGGGAACGGAGACCGCATTGGGAACGGAGACCGCATTGGGAGCGGAGACCGCATTGGGAACAGAGACCACATTGGGAGCGGAGACCGCATTGGGAACGGAGACCGCATTGGAAACGGAGACCGCATTGGGAACGGAGACCGCATTGGGACCAGAGACCACACTGGGAACGGAGACCGCATTGGGAACGGAGACCACATTGGGAACGGAGACCGCATTGGGAGCGGAGACCGCATTGGGAACGGAGACCGCATTGGGAACGGAGACCGCATTGGGAACAGAGACCGCCTTGGGACCGGAGACCGCACTGGGAACGGAGACCGCATTGGGAACGGAGACCGCATTGGGAACGGAGACTGCATTGGGAACGGAGACCGCATTGGGAACAGAGACCGCATTGGGAACGGAGACCGCATTGGGAACGGAGACCGCATTGGGAACAGAGACCGCATTGGGAACGGAGACCGCATTGGGAACGGAGACCGCATTGGGAACAGAGACCGCATTGGGAACGGAGACTGCATTGGGAACGGAGACCGCATTGGGAACGGAGACCGCATTGGGAACAGAGACCGCATTGGGAGCGGAGACCGCATTGGGAACGGAGACCGCATTGGGAACGGAGACCGCATTGGGAACGGAGACCGCATTGGGAACGGAGACCGCATTGGGAACGGAGACCGCATTGGGAACGGAGACCGCATTGGGAACGGAGACCACATTGGGACCAGAGACCACATTGGGAACGGAGACCGCATTGGGACCAGAGACCGCATTGGGAACGGAGACCGCATTGGGAACGGAGACCGCATTGGGAACGGAGACCACATTGGGAACGGAGACCGCATTGGGAACGGAGACCGCATTGGGAACGGAGACCGCATTGGGAACGGAGACCGCATTGGGAACGGAGACCGCATTGGGAATGGAGACCGCATTGGGAACGGAGACCGCATTGGGAACGGAGACCGCACTGGGAACGGAGACCGCATTGGGAACGGAGACCGCATTGGGAATGGAGACCGCATTGGGAACAGAGACCACATTGGGAACGGAGACCGCATTGGGAACGGAGACCGCATTGGGAACGGAGACCGCACTGGGAACGGAGACCACATTGGGAACGGAGACCACATTGGGAACGGAGACCGCATTGGGAACGGAGACTGCATTGGGACCAGAGACCGCATTGGGAACGGAGACCACACTGGGAACGGAGACTGCATTGGGAACGGAGACCGCATTGGGAACGGAGACCACATTGGGAACGGAGACCACATTGGGAACGGAGACCGCATTGGGAACGGAGACTGCATTGGGACCAGAGACCGCATTGGGAACGGAGACCACACTGGGAACGGAGACCACACTGGGACCAGAGACCGCATTGGGAACGGAGACCACACTGGGAACGGAGACCGCATTGGGAACGGAGACCGCATTGGGAACGGAGACTGCATTGGGAACGGAGACCGCATTGGGACCAGAGACCACATTGGGAACGGAGACCGCATTGGGAACAGAGACCGCATTGGGAACGGAGACCGCATTGGGAACAGAGACCACACTGGGAACGGAGACTGCACTGGGAACAGAGACCGCATTGGGAACGGAGACCGCATTGGGAACGGAGACCGCATTGGGAACGGAGACCGCATTGGGAGCGGAGACCGCATTGGGAACGGAGACCGCATTGGGAACGGAGACCGCATTGGGACCAGAGACCACATTGGGAACGGAGACCGCATTGGGAACGGAGACCGCATTGGGAACGGAGACCGCATTGGGAACGGAGACCGCATTGGGAACGGAGACCGCATTGGGAACGGAGACCGCATTGGGAACAGAGACCGCATTGGGAACGGAGACCGCATTGGGAACAGAGACCGCATTGGGAGCGGAGACCGCATTGGGAACGGAGACCGCATTGGGAACGGAAACCGCATTGGGAACGGAGACCGCATTGGGACCAGAGACCACATTGGGACCAGAGACCACATTGGGAACGGAGACCGCATTGGGAGCGGAGACCGCATTGGGAACGGAGACCGCATTGGGAACAGAGACCGCATTGGGACCAGAGACCACATTGGGAACGGAGACTGCATTGGGAACAGAGACTGCACTGGGAACGGAGACTGCACTGGGAACAGAGACCGCATTGGGAACGGAGACCGCATTGGGAACGGAGACCGCATTGGGAACGGAGACCGCATTGGGAACGGAGACCGCATTGGGAACGGAGACCGCATTGGGAGCGGAGACCGCATTGGGAACAGAGACCGCATTGGGAACGGAGACCGCATTGGGAACAGAGACCGCACTGGGAACGGAGACTGCACTGGGAACAGAGACCGCATTGGGAACGGAGACCGCATTGGGAACGGAGACCGCATTGGGAACGGAGACCGCATTGGGAACGGAGACCGCATTGGGACCAGAGACCACATTGGGACCAGAGACCACATTGGGAACGGAGACCGCATTGGGAACGGAGACCGCATTGGGAACGGAGACCGCATTGGGAACGGAGACCGCATTGGGAACGGAGACCGCATTGGGAACGGAGACCGCATTGGGAACGGAGACCGCATTGGGAACGGAGACCGCATTGGGAACGGAGACCGCATTGGGAACGGAGACCGCATTGGGAACGGAGACTGCATTGGGAACGGAGACCGCATTGGGAACGGAGACCGCATTGGGAACAGAGACCGCATTGGGAACGGAGACCGCATTGGGAACGGAGACCGCATTGGGAACGGAGACCGCATTGGGAACGGAGACCGCATTGGGACCAGAGACCGCATTGGGAACAGAGACCGCATTGGGAACGGAGACCGCATTGGGAACGGAGACCGCACTGGGAACGGAGACCGCATTGGGACCAGAGACCGCATTGGGAACGGAGACCGCATTGGGAACGGAGACCGCATTGGGACCAGAGACCACATTGGGAACGGAGACCGCATTGGGAACGGAGACCGCATTGGGAGCGGAGACTGCATTGGGAACGGAGACCACATTGGGAACGGAGACCGCATTGGGAACGGAGACCGCATTGGGAACGGAGACCGCATTGGGAACGGAGACCGCACTGGGAACGGAGACCGCATTGGGACCAGAGACCACATTGGGACCGGAGACCACATTGGGAACGGAGACCGCATTGGGAACGGAGACCGCATTGGGAACGGAGACCGCATTGGGACCAGAGACCACATTGGGACCAGAGACCACATTGGGAACGGAGACCGCATTGGGAACGGAGACCGCATTGGGAACGGAGACCGCATTGGGAACGGAGACCGCATTGGGAACGGAGACCGCATTGGGAACGGAGACCGCATTGGGAACGGAGACCGCATTGGGACCAGAGACCGCATTGGGAACGGAGACCGCATTGGGACCAGAGACCGCATTGGGAACAGAGACCGCATTGGGAACGGAGACCGCATTGGGAACGGAGACCGCATTGGGAACGGAGACCGCATTGGGACCAGAGACCGCATTGGGAACAGAGACCGCATTGGGAACGGAGACCGCATTGGGAACGGAGACCGCACTGGGAACGGAGACCGCATTGGGACCAGAGACCGCATTGGGAACGGAGACCGCATTGGGAACGGAGACCGCATTGGGACCAGAGACCACATTGGGAACGGAGACCGCATTGGGAACGGAGACCGCATTGGGAGCGGAGACTGCATTGGGAACGGAGACCACATTGGGAACGGAGACCGCATTGGGAACGGAGACCGCATTGGGAACGGAGACCGCATTGGGAACGGAGACCGCACTGGGAACGGAGACCGCATTGGGACCAGAGACCACATTGGGACCGGAGACCACATTGGGAACGGAGACCGCATTGGGAACGGAGACCGCATTGGGAACGGAGACCGCATTGGGAACGGAGACCGCATTGGGAATGGAGACCGCATTGGGAACAGAGACCGCATTGGGACCAGAGACCACATTGGGACCAGAGACCACATTGGGAACGGAGACCGCATTGGGACCAGAGACCGCATTGGGAGCGGAGACCACATTGGGTACGGAGACCGTATTGAGTGTAACAAATACAATAAAAAAAATTGAAGGAGGTACAGGTGAAATGCTACTTAACCTGGAAGGAGTGTTTGGGGCCTTGAATGGGGGGTGGGAGGGGGTAATGGGGCATGTGTTGCATCTGCTGCGATTGCAAAGGAAGGTGCCATGGGAAGAGGGTGGGGAGTTGGACATGATGGAGGAGTGGACCAGGGTGTCACGGAGGGAGCGGTCCATGCGGAATATTGAATGGGGGGGGGGGGGTTGATTGGAAGATGTTTTTGAGGTGCATCATACTGGCGGAGGAAATGGCAGAGGATAATCCTTTGACTGCAAAGGCAGGTGGGATGGAAAGTGAGTACAAGGGGTCTCTATCATGGTTCCGGGAGGGAGGGTAAAGAATGAAATGATTGTATAACTTAGTCCTCCATTCTCTCTGCTTCTTTTAGTGCTGTTTTCACCAGTATAAAATGCTAAAGCTGCTGCCTTTCTGTCGAGCTCAAAAGAATGAATTGTCAGAAATAAACATCCCGAGTGGGGATATAAAGACCTGTCTCATGTAATGGTTACCTCCAGAGAGCTTGAGGCAGATGGGCAATGGGAATAAATGATTGAGAATTAATCGGTGCAATTAACATTATCTGATCATTTGTATGGGCGATCAATACACTATGCAAATAATAAGATTGATGTTGGGTAGTACTTCCAAAATGTGTTTTGTGGGACAGAAGTGGAGAAGCAATGTAGAGGTCATTGACTTGTAGATGTATTGTGGCCCCAATGGCAAAATGTAGCAAAATTCTCAACATGGTTACCTTTCTTATTTGCGGAGTGTGACATTCTATAGATTGCTTATGTCCCTGAGGAGATTTTTTTTGAAAATTGTACACGTAACTGGAATAGTTTAATGCTCAGCCAGACTTATCAGTCAGCATTCTGCAAACCCCAAATGGGAAAGCGGGGAAATTCTCCATGATTACATCTCATGCAATGTCCCGGAAAAATTAATTTACAATGCATTGATTGTTCCAATGTCGGCATATGTGGCTGCTCGGTGCATAGCAAAGTCACATAAACAGCATTGTGACAATCGGCCAGTTAATGTACATTGTCTTCAGTTCCATTGCTTGAGAGAAGAGTATTGGTCAGGCTCCATGGATAAAAAGAATCCCTAATTTAAAAGGTACGTGTAATGAACTCCAATTGGCTTTATTGGTTGGCCAATTGGAGTATGAGCTCCCTCAATGATAGCTCATTGAAGGGGCCCATATAATCACCTGTGTAGGCTTTGTGAGGGAGTCTTAAGTTGACTGGACTGCGAGCAGCACTGTTTGTAGCTCCTCCTGTAATATCGTTATTGTAAATAAATATTGGTGTGGTGACGGAACTCCTGCCTCCCGTGGATTACTACAGTGGCGACGAGGTAAACTAAGAATTTTGCGGAGACCAGCTGCCGCACTCGGAGGGTAAGCCTTGCCATTTTTAAAATGCCGTTTTTTGGGAGGTTAGAGGCATTCGACCCGGCTATTGAGGACTGGCCCCAGTATGTGGAGAGAATGTGTTACTTCTTCCGGGCAAATGATATACTGACGGACGAAAGGAGACGGCTTATCCTGCTGTCGGCGTGCGGACCCTCCGCTTTCGCCATTATACATAGTCTGACTTATCCCTATGCGCCGGACACGAAAACTTTCCAAGAAGTAACGGAATTGGTGAAAGAGCACTACGACCCAAAACCACCCCCTCATTTTGCGTAGGTACAGATTCTACACAGCGAAGCGGGAAGACAGGGAGTCAGTCATGAATTTCTTGACCCGCCTGAGAAGGCTGGCGGAAAAATGTGAGTTTGGTCCGACGCTAAGTGAAATGCTTCGGGACCAGTTAGTGTGTGGTATAAATGACCTCACAATACAGAAATGCCTGTTGGTTGAAATGGAGCTAGACTGCAGGCAGGCGTTACAGCTTGCACTGTCCCTAGAAAAGGCAGCAAGTGGGGCACAGGAACTACAGGGCACGCCAATGGGGGTGAGAGAGACTACCACAACGGGTCCTGCTACCAGATAGCCGGTCTCAGGGAAAACCTGAGGAATAGAGGGAAAAAGGAAAACCCCAGAACTGCCCCCAAGTCTGCCAGGACTAACTGGAGACAGAGGGAAGTACCGGCTGAGGCTCCCCCAACAGAGAAGGACCGTTTCTGGCACCAGACAGAGTGGGGTAACAATGACAGAAACCCTAGAAGGAGGTGGCAAAAGAGGAATAGCAGGTGGGGAAGTACACAACCTAGATGCCCCATCCTCCTCCGAAGGGGAACAATTATATAATATTACAACGAAGAAAGCAGAACCCATTAGGATTACCCCACGGGTGAACGGGCGGCCGACAATAATGGAAATAGACACGGGTGCGGCTGTATCAGTAATGGGAGTGGCAGCATTTAGAAAAATCAAAGATGGACTCCAGCCACTAACCCTAACAAACACATGGACGTCCGGAGGTATTGGTGTTGGACAACGGAACGGCATTCACAAGTGGGAAATTTGGAAAATTCCTGAAGGAAAACGGAGTCCGTCACATCAAAATGGCCCCTTACCATCCAGCGACCAACGGCCTGGCAGAGAGAGCGGTCCAGACACTTAAAGCGGGACTCAAGAAGCAGCCGGCAGCGTCAATAGACACAAAGCTCTCCCGCTGGCTGTTTGATTACAGGACCACACCGCATTCCACAACGGGCATACCGCCAGCTGAACTCTTAATGGGAAGGCGGCTGCGAACGAGGCTGAGTCTCCTTTTCCCAAATTTAACAGGGAAAGTGGAGAAACAACAGGAGGCCCAACGCAGGGGGCATGATAATAGTCGGCAGCAGAGACATTTCCAGGTGGGGGCACCGGTTTGGGTCAAGAACTATGGGAATGGACCAACGTGGGTCAAAGGCACGGTAGAGTCCCAAACAGGGCCCATATCCTATGAGGTTTCAATAGGAGGTAAGGTGCTGAAGAAACACCGAGACCAAATAAGGGCAGCGGAACCACACCTGGAGGCAGGCGAAGCAGGACCGCCTCAAGCTGGGATAGCCCAGACGGAAAGGATACACACACCCCAGCCCCGAGCAATTTCTCCAGACCCCGTCATCCAGTCATCAGAGTCTGAGATGGACACACTCGACGAGGCCGCCGCGACACCTCTCCCCGAGGAGGAGGAAGAACAACTTCCAAGGAGGTCGTCAAGGAAAAGACGGGCACCTATAAGGTACACCCCGCCCACTTTGGAGAACGACCCGGCGGATGACACAGAGGTGACAGACCCAGACATGAGGAGCAGGAAGAAGCTCAGAGGAATGCCAGCTGGCAGGAATTCCTAGGACCTTGCGGGGGAGGGGTGTAATGAACTCCAATTGGCCAACCAATAAAGCCAATTGGAGTTCATTACACCCCCATGATAGCTCATTGAGGGGGCCCATATAATCACCTGTGTAGGCTTTGTGAGCCAGTCTTAAATTGACTGGACTGCTAGCAGCACTGTTTGTAGCTGCTCCTGTAATATTGTTATTGTAAATAAATATTGGTGTGGTGACGGAACTCCTGCCTCCCGTGGATTACTACACTACGGATACTGGTCTGCCTCTTTAGGTGCCGGGGCATCTAGCAGGCCCTGAGCTGAGCCAATCTCATCTGGTTCTATTGCGTCTCATAGTTGTTTCCCTGGGTAGTCTGGGAACTCCTCCACACATGCTCCTTAACTTGCAGGATTTGGAAGACGCACCTTTTTCCACCCCTGCCACCTAGTTAAGAGTGTGAATGTGACCAGGTAGAAACATAATAACGTAATAGAGCCATAGAACGGTCATGGTTTGGGAAATCTCCCCACATCTTCCTGAGCAGAAAACTCCTTTAGCAACCCCCTGCCAAAAAACAGGAATTTCAGCCTCTTCCCCACCCCCCCCAACCCAAACCGGGGTTTTTCCAAAAGGTCTGTGCAGAGATAATGTGCAATAAAGCCTCACACGCCACTCCTTGCTGTGGAAGGTTCTCCAAAAGCTATGATCATCTGCAACTTTACTTTTGTACATAAATAAGTTGAATGCAGAGTCAAACAAAGGGGTGATTTTCGGCTTGCATCAGTCATTAGTGAGAACAGCGACATCGGCAGAACATCCGGTGATAATTGGATAATGCAACTCTCGCCAGTGAGATAGTAGGCTGGATTCTCTGCAGCCCTCCGCTGAAGTCCTGTTTGGCGCGGGGTCGGAGAATCGAAGTTCCCGATGGAATCGGGCCCGACGCAATTCCGGCGATTCTCCGGGCCCCGAATAATTGCGCGTCCGCGTATTACGCCGCGTCGCTGGGGGGCCATTGCCAGCGGCCCACCCAGCGATACTCTGCTCCCAACTGGCCGAGTTCCCGACGGCGTGAGGCTATGGCCGGTCGGGATGCTCGCGTGGCGGCTGCAGACTCAGTCCACGGCCACCCTGGTGGGGGGTGGCTGGATCGAGCATCGGGGGAGGGGGCCTTCTGGGCAGCCGGGGGAGAGATCGGGCCGGACGGATCCTCAGGCGTGCGGCTGATTCGGGGGGGGGGGGGGGGGGGGGGGGCCTAGTTTGTTTGTGTTGGTCCGTGGTCTGAGTCCGCCATGGCGCTCGGCGAGGCCACTGCCCTGCGCATGCTCGGACTCTGAACCGGAAGTGCAGGAGCCCGTGTCCGCAGCCAAAGCTGCGTGAAGCACTCCGGGCCCCTGCTAGCCCCCTGATGGTAAGTGAATCGGGTTGTTTTTTTTAAAGGAAACCCGGGAGTACAACGCCTGCCTTTTTATGCCGGTGTAGGGACTTAGCCCCATTTTTGGAGAATCGAGCCTACTGTTTTCGATTTTCAACACCCCTCACTGGTGACATAACGAGGTTTACGCCCAGAAGGGGCTGGTTTAGCTCACTTGGCTAAATCGCTGGCTTTTAAAGCAGACCAAGCAGGCCAGCAGCACGGTTCGATTCCCGTACCAGCCTCCCCGGACAGGTGCCAGAATGTGGCGACTAGGGGCTTTTCACAGTAACTTCATTGAAGCCTACCCGTGACAATACGCGATTTTCATTTCATTTTCATTTCAGAAGGGGCAGGAACCTCATTCTGAGCCCCTGCCGCCACATGATCCCCCATCTCTGAGTGTTCATACCTCACCGACATGACATCGATGTTAGTGAGGGTTAAACGGTTCTGAAAAATGTGAACCAATCATGGGGATCCCCTCGGGGGCTCAAAGAAAAGTATAATTCCCAGGGGGAGAAGGACATTCCCGACTGCCGCCAGGCACAGGTTGGCACAACTAGATTGACACCAGTTGGCACTGGCATCAGGGGACAGTGCCAGGGACAGACCCTTGGGGGAGCCCCATTGGGGGAGGGGTTTGCATTGTTTGTTGGGGGGAGGAGAGCCAATGCTGAGCATGCGGTTGGGTGTGGGGGGGGGGGGGGGGGGGGTGAGAATCCCGCTGCTGATGGTGGTTGGTGGGAGTTGGGTTGGGGGGGAAGCCCCCGATGCTTATGGTGGGGGGATGTCTGTTGGAATGGGGCTGGGTGAGGTGTTTTTTCTGTGCTGATCGGGGCGCCGTATGGAACCGGCCTTGCTGGCTCTATCAGGCCTTGCCCCACCAGAACGATGGCGTAAAACACGCCCACTGAATTTTGTTTCCCCAGAGAGGCTCGAAATCTGGACTGAAAAACCCGGCTGTGAGGTGGTACATGTCAGGTTTCAGTCAGAGTCTGACACTGGAAGCAATATGGGAAAATTCCGCCCAGAGTCACAGGAACATCCATTAAACTAATGTCCACCGTTGACTTGCCCATTGGTAGCCAACAACAACAGATATTTCTGAACCTGTTGGTAAAATTGGTCTACATCAACGGTGAAAAAAGCTCTTGTAGTGAATAGGCAACAGACCACGCCTGTTTTATAACTTCCGTTGAATTTTTATATTGTGCAAATTTGAAGGATAACAGGGAGCCGCTCCCAAAAAGAATTTAAACTACATTGTCTGGCATGTGTGCAGGAGCTATTCCTAAGGAGGCAGGTCAGCCAAACTGGGAAATTCTCTGACTCAAGGGGTGGGATTCTTCAACCCCCCACCGGGTCGGAGAATAGCCGGGGGCCGGTGTCGAACCCGTGTCCCGAAGTCTCCGGTACCAGAGATTCGGCGGGGGCGGGAATCGCGTCGCGCCAGTCGGCGAGCCCCCCCTGGTAATTCTACAGCCCGCGATGGGCCGAAGTCCCGCCGCTGTCATGCCTCTCCCGCCGGCGTGGATCAAACCACCTACCTTACCAGCGGGACCAGGCGGCGCGGGCGGGCTCCGGGGTCCTGGGAGGGGGGGCACCGATTGGCGGGTGGGCCTGTGCCGTGGGGGCACTCTTTTCCTTCCGCCTTCGCCATAGTCTTCACCATGGCGGAGGCGGAAGTGACCCCCTTCCCTGCGCATGCGCGGGGATGACGTCAGCAGCCGCTGACGCTCCGGCGCATGCGTGGACTTCCGCCGGCCGGCGAAGTCCCTTCGGCCCCGGCTGGCGTGGCGCCAAAGGCCGTTCCCGTCAGCCGGCGGGGCGCCAACCACTCCGGCATGGGCCTAGCCCCTCAATGTTAGGGCTTGGCCCCTAAAGGTGCGGAGATCTCTCGCCCCACCGGGTAGGGGAGAATCCCGGCCAAGCTTAGTGAAAACCCGGCTGAAAATTTGAACTTTTGTTGATTAAGAACAAGAAGACACTTGTTCGTATTGTCGGGAGGTATAGTTATTATAGAAAGAAAGATGTGAGACTCAATGTGACTGAGAAGTGTACGCCTCACCGTGCAGTTTGCTAGTCCAGCTTAAATAGTTGGAGCACTGAGGAAAATATAAATCTGCTGTTACCTGCATGTGGTCTTGATTAGCTAAGATCTTCCTCATTAATCTCTGTTAAAAATAAATTGGTCATTGTGCAGTTGGAGCCTACGCATCAATTAACTTTGTTTTCCAGATTTTGTGGTTGTAGAGAAACCTGCTCTTTAATAAAATGTTGTTTATTCTGTAGCTGTGCTGTTATTTTAATATGTACAGAATGGATAATTAAACCTGTGAGAATCTGTGATAATAACACACACAGGTGAATAATAGCTTAAAGGAAAAGCTAACTCTACAGGTAATTACTGTGGGTGCAAAATGTTTACCCTTTGCTGTGTTCCAGATGGTTACTTTTTAATTAACACTCGGAGCAGTCAGTATTTGAAGGCCTCCACTGCAGAGCCAGTCATCTTTTTGTTATCCCAATTTTTCTTCCTTAATACGTTGATTCCTTGCTGGGCTGCAATTCCAGATTTTGTCGTGGTGGAGAGGCTTGAGCGATCCCCAAAGTGATGTCGTCGGGAGTATTAAACTCCTGGCAGGGTCACCCATGCTGTGAAGGTCAGAGAGAGGAACCAGACGAAGCACAGTCCAAAACAAATCATCAACGGCGGATCAGGCGGGAGATACACGTATGATATTAACGGCTGCGGTGGTCGATAAAGGCTGCAGCAATTGGGAGCTCCCCAGTTGTCAAGGTTACCTTGCAACTGAAACAGGACCTACCTTCTGTCAAAGATCATGGGCGGGATTCTCCGTAGCCCGACGCCGAAATCGGGATCGGCAATCGGGCGGAGAATGATGCTGGAATCGGGGCAAACACCAATTTGATGCCCCCTCCAAATCGGCATCATTGGGACACGTGCCACACACATTCGCAATGCTGTTGGCGTGTCATCAGCTGGCCCTCCCGCGTGTGCTCCCAGCAGTCGGAAACCTGTCATGCCGGCTACGGACAGTGTCTAACGCTGCCACACTCATCTGGGATCCGTGCCACTGGCCAGGGGCCTTCTTCTAGGGCTGGGGGGGGGGGGGGGGGGGGGGGGGGTGGCCAGGGGTGGGCTGTGGGGTTGGGGTGGGCGGGTTAGGGTTAAGGCCGGCACCATGTTTTCCGGAACGGCCGATGCAGCTCGTCGGCCCTGCGCATACGCGGCCTGGGACACACCGATTCTCCGGCCGTTTTGCGTGCGATCCGTGGGTGTTCCAGGCAGCGCCAATGTTAGCCCTCATCAGTGCCAGAATTGGTGAGGGGTTCGCACCGATTTTCCCGTCGTGAATCACCTGCAGATTCTCCATTGGCCCCGGCTCTTAGCCTCAGGAATGGAGAATTCTGCCCCATGTGTCTGCTGATGTGCAACTGCATTCTGACATTAAAAGAAGTCCAGCGCAAGGTGTCTACCTCGGGGAAGCCAGCACACCCCCCATACAAACGAGCTCTGCGGTGATCAGCGAGAGGTGACAGGGACAGGGCAGTGAACTCTGGAAGTCTCCAGCTTCGGACTGGCACCAAGGTGGTGGAGTTTGATTCTGTTGTTCTGCACTTGGAATAAGAAGGGGAGAGCGTTTTGGCAGCTTTCTTCACGACTGAGGAGACCTCTTCAGGATCTACTCAGCTCATCCTGCAAGGGGATAGGGCTTGAAAAGGTGCTCTAAGAATGGCTTGTTCCATTCTAATCTGGCTGGAAAACCACATCCAGCGAGCTCATCTACCTGTGGTCAGAAAATCAAATACTCAATTTTGAAACCTGGAATGTATGAACCCTCGTGGATACCGAGCAAAATAATCCACCGGAACGAAGAATTCAGGCAGTTCAATATTGACATTGCTGCCCTGTGTCATGTGAGAGTCCCTTTAAGAAAAGTGTGTTTTATCAAATGGCTGCAGTGATGTCATTGTGTGGGTGGAGCTGAGTTCTGTCTCTACTTTTTACTTTTGTTTTGAGCTGGAAGCTTTTTTTGGCTCTGTGTTTTAGTTTTGCTTTCAGTTGGAGAGCTGTATTCAAATCAAGCTGATGAAGACTGGTCTCTCTCTCTATGTTAAACAAGGTGTTTAGATCACTTGATAATTAAAAGTGATAACAGTTCTCTGTACAAAATTCAAACCTACTGTCTTTGTTAAAAAGTGTTTTGGTTTATGGATGTTGTTAGGAAATTTACTAAGGGTTACCTATAGAGTACTGTATCTTTTTTGGGGGTTATCAGTGTTGGTAGTTGGTAAGATGTTCATTGTGGGTTTATAAAATGTTAACTGGATTCATAGAATAAACATTGTTTTGTTTTAAAATACTTTAGATCTCTGTTGCCTCACACCTGTAAAGTGGGCCCTTGTGCTCCCCATAACCAAAATCTATTAAAAGTTGTGGGTCAGGTGAACGCCATGATATACTTTGGTGTTCTCTAAACCCTGGCCCATAACACCTGCAAGAGACCCGAAGAGCCATCAAAAGGCAGCTGAGGGAAGGAGACGGTGGTTACAACTTCTGGAGAGGGAAACCCCGAGGATCAGCCCAAGGTCAACCTCCTTGGGGACGTCAACACCAGGGTTGTAAAGGAACCATCGGAAAGGAAGGAGTTGGAAATTGCAACTCCACTGGGGTTTTCCTGCTCACTAAATGCGCGGAACACCAACTTGTCATCACTAACACACTGTTGTGCCAAAAAGACAGAGACATCCACGATCAAAGCACTGGTACACGATAGATTACATTATCATCCGATCCCAGGACCAAAACAATGCCCTCATCACCAAAGCGATGAACAGCGTAGATGATTGCTGGACAGACCACCGGCTTATCCGCTCCTCTATGCCCATCAAACTCCATCAGAAGCAGTGGAAAGTGAAGAAACAACTCAGAAAAAAAATCAATGTAGAGTGGCTTCAAGATCCAAGAATACTAGCGAACCTCCAACAATGCCTTCACCAAAATCTCCAAAGTGTCCAATCCACATGTGCCCTCGTCCTGGGCAATCAGACACGCAAGGGTGGAGGTTGGCTGTGGGTGGCAATGTCTACTATGCCTGGCAGGGGTCGCACAGGCCCGCCATACATTCAATATCCTTACCTTTGCCAGGCCACCAAATGTAGCTTTGAGCAAAGCAGTTTCATTTTCATTTGACCCAATGAGCATTGAGCAATTCTTGCGACAGGGGCTTTCTGGCTGGGGTGGTACTACCACTCGGAAACCCCAAAGTACGACTTCATCCTTGCAACTGAGTTCATCCTTATGAGCAAGGGAACACTGGGGGACTCCGCCTCTTAAAGGGGCAATGTGTTCCGATCATCACAAGCCTCTTAAAGGGGCAAGGTATTCCGATCATCACAGAAGGTCTTTGGATAGGACTGGATTGCGTTATGTCCAATTCTTCATATGATCTGAAGATACTGGCAAAGTGTCAAGAAAGTTGAAATGAAAATCACTTATTGTCACAAGTAGGCTTCAAATGAAGTTACTGTGAAAAGCCCCTAGTCGCCACATTCCGCCGCCTGTTCGGGGAGGCTGGTACGGGAATTGAACCGTGCTGCTGGCCGGCCTTGGTCTGCTTTCAAAGCCAGCGATTTAGCCCTGTGCTAAACCAGCCCCTGTGCCAGGCCTGTTCAGTGCCAGGCCGATTTCATGAGGTACAGGTGGCAGTGCCAGATTCTTTTGAATTGGGAGCTGACTCAGCTCATTGAAATTTGCCTGGCCTATGCTGAAAAATCGTAGGGCTGCCAGAAACAAGGCCCACTGGTGTACTCTGGTCAGACGATTTGGAGGTATCGGCTTGACTTCACGGAGGAGACCCAACAGAAGTTTGTGATCCGTTGTTGTTGAGAAACGTTGTCCGTACACTTACCATAAGGTTTCCTGATTCTGTAGATTATAGGAAGGCCTCCCTTCTCGATCTGTGCATATTTTCACTCTGCGTCAAAGAGATCTAGAGGCGATGGCGAAGGTCTCTCTGAGCCATCTTCCATTTTATGCAATAGGACCGCCCCTATTCTGCATGGTGATGCATCGCAAGTCAGGATGATGGGCTTCGCCGGGTCAAAGTGAACCAGTAGACTCGATGACTGAAAGAGCTGCTTGAGCTGCTTAACTTGTTGGAAGGCCTGCTCCTCTGGTTCCTTCCAATGTCAACGCTGGTGTGTTCTTCAGGGCAAGTCATGGCACTAATATCGTTACTGGGTAGGGGGTAGAATGGGGGCCATGTGAGCTCAGCTGGCTGGACAACTGGTTCATGATACAGAGCAATAAAGGTCAAGGGGCCCCATGCCTTTTCCCCATTGGTTAGGTTTCGGTCTGGGCTGGTCACATGGACCGTGAGTGCTCGCCCCTTAAAGGGGCTGCGCTATCACATTGCACAAATGACTTATTTTTAAAACATTGCACATTATATAATTAAGCATTTTAATTTAAATTCCGTTGTGACGTGAGTGATTTAAATGGGCTGAGATATAAATATTACAAATTGACCTTTATTTTTAATGAGGATTCTTGAAATACTGATCAGTTCAGTGGCAATTCAGAAACGTGTTTATTAGAACTCGACTACACTTAAATAATAGGAAATGGTTTGCTTCAGAATGCGATGCTAATATGCGGAATAATATAATATTGATTTGTTTCTATTGACCTGGAACAAATTATGTATAGGGTACAAAGTTGTCAATTATTTTCAAGTTTGTCTTGTTTTTGCTCGATATGGGACTCTTTAGGGATAGGAGTAAAATAAAGGTATTGATATTCCTTTATATCTTTGTGGTCAGTACTTCCATTTTGACCTTTTGCAGAAGGTCAGTACCTGCTAAAAAAGAACTCCAGTGCATTTTTATTGTACTGAAGCTCAGATTTATAGTTGCTAGAATTTTAACGTCTTGCAGATATGGACCACTCTGATTTAAAGAACAGTGCAACTGAAGGCTGGCATGTTTGTTTTACAGATGTAGCCATTATTTAGAGACAGCAATTATCAGTGCAACACCTTATCGAAGTATTACCTTACTGCCATAAATATAAAGATTAAACATGTACGTTATCTGGAATGAGTGATCTTCAGTCTCCGCCTAGAAGGATTGTAATAGTACCAAGCTGCTTGAATTTTGCGACCAGCAAACCTAGACAGCAAGAGCCTTGTGACAGACACTCTTCTTTCCTCTTGTATTAGCCGTTTCTCCCTCATAAAGGTCCAAATGGACAGTGTATTTGAGCTGGACAGATTTGGGTGGACAGCACAGTGGCACAGTGGTCAGCACTGCTGCCTCACAGCATAAGGGAGGGCCCCCGTGTCTGCTCCGGTTTCCTCCCACTGTCCAAAGATGTGCAGTTTCGATGGAGTGGCCATGTTAAATTGCACTTTAGGTTAAGTGAGGCGATGGGGATAGGGTGGGGGAGTGAGTCTGGGTAGGGTGCTCTTTGGGCAGCACAGTAGCATAGTGGTTAGCACAATTGCTTCACAGCTCCAGGGTCCCAGGTTCGATTCCCGGCTTGGGTCACTATCTGTGCGGAGTCTGCACGTTCTCCCCGTGTCTGCGTGGGTTTCCTCTGAGTGCTCCGGTTTCCTCCCACAGTCCAAAGATGTGCAGGTTAGGTGGATTGGCCATGCTAAATTGCCCTTAGTGTCCAAAATTGCCCTTAGTGTTGGGTGGGGTTACTGGGTTATGGGGATAGGGTGGGGGTGTGGGCTTGGGTAGGGTGCTCTTTCCAAGAGCCAGTGCAGACTCAATGGGCCGAATGGCCTCCTTCTGCACTGTAAATTCTATGATTCAGAGGCTTGTTGCAAACCCGATGGGCCCAATGGCCTCCTTCTGCACCGTAGGGATTCTATAGTTCTGTGGTTCTATGAACCAGGGGATATAGGATAAGTTAGATGTTCAGAGGTGATTTTTTTTTCACTGAGAGATCCAACCTCTGGGAAAAATTGCCAGCAAAGCCAGAAAGTGTCAATTCAAAAAGGATCTGGATGAATTAATGATTGTTGTTGAACATAATTGTACACATGAAGTGGGTGGATTGTGTCAACCAGTCACCATGACATCCTAGAACTTTGTTTTCAAACTCCTTTCTTAACCACGTAAGATATTAGGTATTGGAGGAGTCGATTGGGACTCCTTCACCAGTCAATTATATCTTGGCTGATCTCCTTGCCTGCATTGGCCATGAAAACCGAAGGACTAAAAACTAGTGAATGGAATGTTTGTCTCAAGGAGGCTGGAATAATAAGCAGAAGTTATGGTACTAGTTGTAAAAAATACTTCATCTGAATTGCTGCATTCAGTTGTGGGCACTGTGCCTCAGGAAAGATATATTGGCTTTGGAAGAAACGCATTTTAGAGAAAAGAAAATTAATAGTGGAGAATAATTTTTAAAACTTTAAAAAATGTTTTTCTTGAAACTATCAGTGTCAACTTGCCAGCCAATCAGCACTCCTTCCTTATGAAATGCAATTGTTCCTTCCCTTTGAAATTTGGGATTCTTGTGTTCTGATGAGTGCAAGATGAAAAGATTTGATAACGTGCCTTTCTGGAATACTCTGGCGTTGTACTACCAAGCAACTATTTCCTTATTTTTCCCCTGAATTGTCTTTCCCAATTTATCTCTAAATTGCAAGAATGTGTGAGTATGGCTCTCGGGGAAAGTTACACTTAATACGTCAAGATATGACAGGTTCCATACTTGGAGGTCTTCCTTTGAAGTCCACAAGCACTGACTTCCCTGGCAACTTCCTCCCAGGACCTCCTGCTCCCATCCCGAGGAGCCTGCCTTGGACAATCTGGAGGGGTTTCCCCAGGAAAGCCTCGCTAAACCATGGCATTGAAGATTTGGATCATTTTTGTGCCATGGATTATCTGTTTGACCCAGCTCCTGGCCTGCAGTGAATGAGTGAAATCGTGTGCAGAAGTAATGAGCAGAAAAGCGGAAGATCTGACTTGTGAACACTCCACACTGACCAGCACGAATCACACTGACTTTCCTGTTTACCAATGTGCTTAGTCTCCACAATGGGTAATACTGCCCTCGATTACCAGGGGCGGGATTCTCCCATAATCTGCACGATCGCCGGAACCCGGCGCCAAAAACGGCGTGGATCACTCCGACGTCTGGCCCCTCCCCAAACAGCACATAGTCTCCGGCCCACAATGGGCTAGTAGCGGCGTGACACCATTCACGACGGCGTCACCCGCCGCAGACGCGCGACATCACAGCACAAAAGACGCCGCCCCCACCCACCCCTCCGGAGAGCCGGCAAGATGGCCGCCCGCCGCGCAGCTCCAATGGTCCAGGAGCGCGTCATCGAGGTGCTCCTGGATGCAGTAGAGCAGAGGAGGGAGGCCGTGTACCCTGGACATGGCCGCAGGGCCCCCCCAACGCCTCAGCCGGCGCCTGTGGAGGGAGGTGGCAGAGGCCGTCAGCGCTGTGGCTGTAACACCAAGGACAGGCGCCCAGTGCCACAAGAAGGTGAATGTCAGGGTAGCCAGAGTGAGTACCCCCCCTCTCCCCATGTTCGGTTACACCCCCCCCCTCCGATATGCGGCACACCCAAGATGCAACTAACCCTAACCCTAGCTCTAACCCTAACCCCCTCCCCCAGGTGCAACTAACCCTAACCCTAGCCCTAACCCTAACCCCCCCCATATGCGCCACACCCCCATGTGCAACTAACCCTAGCCCTAACCTAACACCCCCCCCCCCATGTGCGGCACACCCACAGGTGCAACTAACCCTAACCCTTATCCTCGCCCTAACCCTAACCCTAATGTGCTGCGCATCTCTGCCAATATACGCACAACCGTTGGCCTGCATGTATATCCCTGCCTAACAGTGTTGCCCTTTATCCCTGCAACCCAGCCGCCCGCCCCTCACAGGAGAAGCGCGCGCACACGACAACATATCCCCCATATCCCCCTTCCCCCATTTACCCCCTCCCCATATCCTCCCCCATATCCCCCTTCCCCATATCCTCCCTCCCCCATATCCTCCCCCCATATCCCCCATATCCCCCCTCCCCCCATATCCCCCGATCACCGCCTGCGTGTCTAACCATGCATGCTGTATTGTGTATTGCAGGACCTAACGTCGAGGCACCCGTCCCCGCGGATGCTGGCTGCCCCCAGGATGCCCCAGGGCGGCCACGAGACAGGGAGAGACCCGGCCCCTCTGGCATGCGATGCCCCCAGGATGTACCTGGGTGGCCACAAGACAGGGACAGGCCTGGAGCAACAGGGAGACGACGTCCCCGTCTCGTGTGAGTGCGGCGACGCAGGCGTGTGACACCCAGCGACGAGGGGGGCAGCTACAGGCCTACCCAGGATACCCCTACCCAGGACACCACTACCCAGGACACCCCTACCCAGGACACCCCTACCCCAGACACCGACACACATGACAGCGACACACAGGACACTGACACACAGGGGACGGGTGGACAGGAACTGCCACCCCAGGGGACCATGGACACTAGGTCGGACAATGAGCACGACACAACACCACTGCTATCTCCAATACCCTCCACCATCGCAGAGACACTCACCTCGGTTGGGCACTTTACCGATGAGGCTTCTGGTACACTCACTGGTGCGCACAACACAGCCGTACTGGTACAGCAGGTGGAGGTAGGAGCAGCTGAGGGGACGGGAGGTCGGAGGACATCCCGGTGCAAACAACCATCTGCCGCCCAGACGGGTGCCGGATTCCTGGAGTTACCACACCCACCCATAGACCCAATGCAGTCACGGAACCAGGGACGATCGAAGGGGGTGACGGCTGGCTTGGGCGACTGCAGATGCAGGTGGAGGAGTCCACCCGCGTCCAGGAGCAGTGAGTGGTGCCGGTCATGCGTGCCACCCCGGCCGAAACTGCATGGGTGGCGTCTGCAGTGGAAGCAATGGGTGCGATGGTGTCAGACATGGGGAGAAGTATGCAAGGCCTGGGTCTTTCCATGCAGGCGGTGTCTGTGGCCCTGGACATGGCTGCTCTCTCATAGGAAGCCATGAGCCAGAGCCAGCGGCAGATGGTGGAGGTGCTCCACGCCGTGGCCCAGTCTCAGCAGTCCATGGCCCAGTCTCAGCAAGCCATGGCCCAGTCTCAGCAGGCAGTGGCCCAGTCTCAGCAGGCAGTGGCCCAGTCTCAGCAGGCAGTGGCCCAGTCTCTGCAGGCCATGGCCCAGTCTCTGCAGTCAATGGCCCAGTCTCAGCAGGCAGTGGCCCAGTCTCTGCAGGCCATGGCCTAGTCTCAGCAGGCAGTGGCCCAGTCTCTGCAGGCCATGGCCCAGTCTCAGCAGGCAGTGGCCCCGTCTCAGCAGGCCATGGCCCAGTCTCAGCAGGCCATGGCCCAGTCTCAGCAGGCCATGGCCCAGTCTCTGCAGTCAATGGCCCAGTCTCAGCAGGCCATGGCCCAGTCTCAGCAGGCAGTGGCCCCGTCTCAGCAGGCCATGGCCCAGTCTCAGCAGGCCATGGCCCAGTCTCAGCAGGCCATGGCCCAGTCTCTGCAGTCAATGGCCCAGTCTCAGCAGGCCATGGCCCAGTCTCAGCAGTCCATGGCCCAGTCTCAGCAGGCCATGGCCCAGTCTCAGCAGTCAATAACCTATACTTAACATCAGGCGACCGGCACTGTGCAAGTGGATAAGGCCTTTATGTTGATCACGTGGCTACTTTGAAGAAGTGGCTCTGTCTCTGCTGGGCTTATCCGTCAGGTAGCGATCGTTGGTCTTGAACTTGGCTGTCTGGTCGTTATGCTGCAGTTGGGCTGGCACAGGCCAGATTCAAAGGAGGCTGACACAGGCTGGGTCCAAAAGAGACTGAACACATGGCTGTGCCCCCTTTTATCACTCTAGACTTTCAAACTCTTTGGGGCGTCCTTAATCTTGGCCCAGTAATTCAACAGGGCTTTGATCACTGCCTTCGATTTCGGCCAATAAAGGGGCAGGTGTCTTGGTGGCTGGGTGGGTCCTTAGCGGTTATTGACCTTGGCAGTTGGGTTGTCTGAGTAAAGGGAGTGTCGCCGATCAGTCTGTGGCTGTATCGGTTTCGAGTGCAGTCCTATTGTTCTGGGGAAATTGGCCATTAGAATGCAAACGAGCGAGGGTTTTGATCAGATCTCGCTACCTGCGTTTCAAATACACAGAAGCTCTGTATATGTTTTTCCTTACCACCGTCCGCCTGGTACTGTCTCGAGCCATCCATCACAATGTTCCAGAAGAAAGAATACAGTTCCAGTGGAGGAACATTCAAGACGTGGTGAACATAGAATCATTGGATTAGGTACAGCAGTAATTTCTTCTTTCCTCTCTTGCTATCTCTTATCCCATGTTCTACTTCATCCTGAATTGCTTCATTGAACCAGAAAGCCAATAAATCCCAAAACTACTCACTCTTGCAGAAAATATAATCTTCACAATGTGCAGAATGTAGAGAAGTTAGATTACTTGCCGTTTAGTGGTTTGGGGCTTTCTTGGCTATGTCGTTGAGGAACATGGAGCAAGAGATAGGGAGAGTCACAACCCCAACTGAATCAACACTTACACCCGCCACATCATGAAGATTAAATATTTTCCCGTCGGAGAGGCATTGTAAGATCAACATTGCATTTTGTGGCCATATTGGGATATATAGAGGATATTGGATAAAACCCTGTGGTACAGTTCATAAAAAAAAACAGTCAAGAAGCATTGCAAACTTTGAAGCACAGAGGCTCTTAAAGTTGTAATGATTGTGTTTCTTTTAGTTTTGGTAAATTTATACACACAATTATTTTTTTAAGTGGGCTCATGAGCCCCAAAAAGGCAAAATAATTAAAATAAAAAGAAACAAGCAGAAAAGCTATAGATATAAAATATAAGCTTAAACTGGGGAAATATTCAACACCTTAAGAGAGAAAAACTGTTTAATATTCCATTAGAAATCGTCACCACAATAGACCAGATAAATAATGTGCTGTTTCATTTGTTCCTATTAGTAAGCTGCTTCTAAAGTATTCAGTTTAATACACTTGGACTTTGTCAGTAAATAAGTTCAACATAAGGCGGCGCAGTGGGTTAGCACTGCTGCCTTACGGCGCCGAGGTCCCAGGTTCAATGTGAGTTTCGCCCCCACAACTCAAAAATGTGTAGGCTAGGTGGATTGGACACGCTAAAATGCCCCTTAATTGGAAAAAATGAATTGGGTATTCTAAATCTGGGGCTGGTTTAGCTCACAAGGCTAAATCACTGGCTTTTAAAGCAGACCAAGCAGGCCAGCAGCACGGTTCGATTCCCGTACCAGCCTCCCCGGACAGGCGCCGGAATGTGGCGACTAGAGGCTTTTCAGGGCTGGTTTAGCTCACTCAGCTAAATCGCTGGCTTTTAAAGCAGACCAAGCAGGCCAGCAGCACGGTTCGATTCCCGTACCAGCCTCCCCGGACAGGCGCCGTAATGTGGCGACTAGGGGCTTTTCACAGTAACTTCATTGAAGCCTACTCGTGACAATAAGCGATTTTCAAATTTATTTTTTAAAAGTTCAACATTTTAAAATTTCTAAAAGTTTGAAAAACCCGACACCAAGAGCACAGCCTCTTGGCCGCTCGTAGATTTTTAGATCAAATTAATCTTATCAGGAGTTTCTTATGTATCTGTGTGATAAGGATGATGCACAGAATAAAATGCAATTTTATAATATGCAGTAATGTTAGATAAGAAATTGGTTTTCTGCAAATAATGATCCTAGTCTGATGTGTTGGGTAAGCCGGGTCTGCAAGGACTGTGTTTACTGCAGCAGTGAGAGAGACAGGCTTCCAACACTTGAAGAAATGCAACTCGATTTTATTGAACTCTTAACTATTATACATGCTTTAACTGTGGGTTGACACTATGCTGACTTGACTGGAGACCTGAGGCTAACCTGACCAGACTATCTTACTACCACATGGTGTTTGTTCTAGTTGCTGCTCACGAGCTCTGACTGTCTCAGAGGCTGGATCCCGAGAGAGCGGGAAAACTAGTGCCCTCTGGCTTTATAGTGGTCGTATCCTGTCTGGTGATTGGCTGCTGTGTTCTGTGTGTTCACTGGTCAATATGTGTGTCAATCACTGCCTGTCTGTGCACCATCATATACCTGGATGTATATTATGACATCTCATTCCCTTTTTTAAAAAAATGTGTGCAGGTCAATAAATAGTGAGTGTGTGTGTACAGGAGCCTGACTATGTACAGAAATATGCTAAGGTATTTACATGGGAAGATATCTAGTGCAGATAGAGGGCAGATAACAAATTAGGAAAAAAAACAATATATACAGATGTGTGAAAGAAGAGATCACAAGGTAATGCAACATTCAGTCTATAAATTCAGTCTCTGTAGCGGGCGAAGAATTCTGGTTGACCGCCTCAAGGGTGAGTCAGCGGCCGCCTGCACTTGAACGGGCGGAGCTGTCTCCAATGTAGAGGTCGGTAGAATAACTGGCAGATCGGTGGCCTCGTGGAAGGGCGCGTCCTGGGGAACCAGCGTGCGAGATGGGACATCACGGTCAGGTGGCAGGCGTGGAAGTCGCCACAGTGCCCGCCTATTACGCCGAGGAAAGGAGCCATCAGGCATGCGAACGAGGAACGACCTCGGGGCCACTTGTTTAACCACCACAGCTGTGGCAGACCAGCCACCGTCAGGTTGCTGAACACGAACTCGGTCAGCAGGGACCAGAGCAGGGAGATCTGTGGCATGGGCGTCGTATGCCGACTTGCATTGGGCCCGAGACTGTTGCATCCTCTGTAGGACCAGGAAGTTGTCAAGGTTCGGAATGTGGATAGCCGGCACCGTCGTTCGCAGCGTGCGGTTCATTAGGAGCTGCGCTGGGGACAGGCCAGCGGACAAAGGAGTCGCCCTGTAGGCTAACAGCGCCAAGTTGAAATCCGAACCTGAGTCAGCAGCTTTGCACAACAGTCTTTTAACAAGGTGGACCCCTTTTTCAGCCTTCCCAAAAGACTGGGGGTAGTGGGGGCTTGATGTGATGTGACTGAAATTGTACAGCCGGGCAAAATTTGTCCACTCCTAACTGTGAGTGGGATGCCATGTCGGGCAAAAGTCTCCTTGCATGCCTTGATTACTGTTGCTGAGGTGAGGTCAGTTGGTTTGATCACCTCGGGGTAGTTGGAAAAGTAGTCCACTAGGAGGACATAGTCTCGGCCCTTGGCATGAAAGAGGTCAACACCAACTTTGGACCATGGGGAGGTCACCATTTCATGTGGCTGTAGAGTCTCTTTAGGCTGGGCCGGCTGGAACCTTTGACACGTTGAGCAATTGAGGACCGTGTTGGCGATATCTTGGCTGATGCCTGGCCAATATACCGTCTCTCGGGCTCTTTTCGACCCCCAGGTGACCCTCGTGGATTTGGCCGAGGACCAGCTCTCGCATGCTCTGTTGGATCACAATTCTGTCAAGCTTCATAAGGATGCCGTCTACCTCCGTTAGATCGTCCTTGACATTATAAAACTGGGGACACTGCCCCTTTTGCCAACCATCTGTGAGATGTCGCATGACCCGCTGTAGTAAAGGATCCCTGGCTGTCTCCTGACGAATTTGCACGACCCTTTCATCAGTGGCCGGAAAGTTGGAGGCACAAAATTTCACCTGCGCGTCTATTTGACAGACAAAGTCCGACTGCTCACATGGTGTGGTGATAGATCTAGAGAGTGCATCGTCCACGATGAGCTCTTTGCCCGGGGTGTAGACCAGGTCGAAATCGTAGCGGCGGAGTTTAAGGAGGATACGTTGAAGCCGCAGCGGCTGTCATTGAGGTCTTTGTGGATGATGTGAACCAATGGCCTGTGGTCCATCTCGACCGTGAATTTGGGGAGGCCATACACATAATCATGGAATTTGTTAATCCCTGTGTGGAGGCCCAGGCATTCTTTTTCAATCTGAGCGTATCATTGCTCAGTCGATGTCATGGCTCTAGAGGTCCAGGAATGGGGCCCAGGAGGAGGAGTCGTCCTGCTGGAGGAATATTGCCCCAATGCCAGCCTGGCTCGCGTCGGTGGAGATCTTCGTCCCCTTTGCAGGGTCAAAAAGCGCCAGCACCGGGGCCTTGGTGAGTTTCGCCCTGAGCTCATGCCACTCTTGCTCATGAGCGGGTAGCCACTGGAAGTCCGTAGTTTTTTTAACAAGATTGCAGAGAGCTGTGGTGTGTGATGCAAGGTTGGGGATAAACTTCCCAAGGAAGTTGACCATCCCTAGGAAGTGGAGGACCACCTTCGTGTCCTCCAGGGTCTTCATGGCGTTGATCGCCGACACCTTGTCTGCATCTGGCTGCACACCGAACTGCGAAATGTGGTCGCCAAGGAACTTGATTTCGGCTTGACTGAACGAGCATTTGGCTCTATTGAGTCGGAGGCCATGCTCGTGGATCCTGTGAAACACCCGCTTGAGGCGATCGATGTGCTCCTGAGGAGTTGTGGACCAGATAATAATATCATCGGCGTACACTCGCACCCCTCGATGCCCTCCATCATTTGTTCCATTATGCGGTGGAACACCGCTGAGGCGGAGATGATGCCAAAGGGCATTCGGTTGTAACAGTAGCAACCGATCGGGGTGTTAAATTTGCACAGCTTTCGACTGGATGCGTCCAGCTGTATTTGTCAAAACCCCTTGGAGGCATCCAGCTTCGTGAAGAACTTGGCATGAGCCATCTCGCTGGTTAGCTCTTCTCGTTTAGGTATCGGGTAGTGTTCCCTCATGATGTTACGGTTCAAATCTTTGGGGTCGATACAGATTCGAAGTTCCCCTGACGGCTTTTTGACACAAAGCATGGAGCTAACCCAGTCCATGGGTTCCGTGACCTTAGAAATGACGCCCTGATCCTGGAGGTCTTGCAGCTGCTGCTTGAGGCGGTCCTTAAGGGGTGCCGGCACCAGATGCGGTGCATGGACCACAGGGGTGGCATTTGGCTTCAACAGTATTTTGTATCGGTAAGGGAGTGTGCCCATACCTTCGAAGACGCTGTGGTATTGTGCCACGCTGTCATCTAATTGGGCTTGGAAGTTAACATCTGGTGAGGCCGTTGCCTCAGCGGACGACATGGTGTGAACCCGCTGCACAAGGTTCAGGAGTTTGCAGGCCCGAGCACCAAGCAGGGAAGCTCTGTTGGTTCCTACAATTTCAAAGCGCAGCGTTGCTTTTGAAGAACAATGGGACACTGCAAGCTGGCATGAGCCACTGGCAGCAATGGCATTGCTATTGTAGTCGAGGAGCTGGCAGGCCGGTGGAAGAATGCTTGGCTTTACGTGGATGGTGTCAAGGTCAGACTTTGAAATGAGGTTTGCTGAAGCGCCGGTGTCCAGCTTGAAGCGTATGCCAGCCTTGTTGACCGTAAGGGTGGCACACCACTCATCGTCCGGATCAATGCTCGTTATTGCGAGTTGTTTCACAATCGTTGCTGAAGGCAGCGTATGCTTGGTGATGATGCCCACCCGGAATATGGATGTTAGGAACTCGGTGTCGGGATCTGGAAGAATGTCGGAGTCGGAGTCTGCAGCGGGTTGCTGTACTGACCGGACTCTCCTGCGCTGCGGCTGGGATCGCTCTGTGTTGGACAGTTGAGCAGATCTGTAAAGGGCTGCGTAGTGGCCAAGCTTGCCACACTGGGGACAGCGTCGAGATTTCGCAGGACATTGCCGCTTTAAATGGGCGGAGCCACAGTTGGAGCACGTCATGGCACTGACGTCAGGACGTTCCGTGCGCCACCGCGCATGCGCAGTGCGGTCGATCGACGTGCGCACTCGTGCCGTTCGGTCGTCGGCCTCGCCGTCCCCTTGGTCGTGGCGCGCATGCGCAGGAACCCGGGAAAAGCGTGTGAAATGGCCGCCCTCATCCAGACTCAGGCTCTGCAGTTGTTTGATGGCCTGCACCCGTTCCGCATTGTTGGGGTTTTGCCATGCTGTTTCTGCCACCTTGATATGGGAGTACCAGTTGTTAGCGTGCTCGTGGAGGACGCAAGTCTCGATGGCGATGGTAAGGGTGAGCTGCTTAACTTTTAAGAGCTGCTGGCGAAGGGGATCGGAGTGGACCCTGGAAACGATCTGATCCCGGATCATGGAATCGGAAGTGGAGCCATAGTTGCAGGACTGTGCGAGGATGCGGTGATGGGTTAAAAAGGACTGAAAAGGTTCATCCTTATCCTGAAGCCTCTGCTGGATCACGTAGCATTCAAAGCTCTCGTTGACTTGGATGTCACCGTGGCTGTTGAACTTCAGCAGGACTGTTTTAAACTTTGTCTTGTCCTCGCCTTCAGCAAAGGTGAGGGTGTTGAAGATGTGGATAGCGTGGTCCCCGGCTGTAGAAAGGAAGAGAGCGATCTTCCTGGCATCAGATGCAGCTTCGAGGTCGGTGGCTTCAAGATATAGCTGGAACTTCTGCTTGAAAATCTTCCAGTTTGCACCGAGGTTGCCGGCGATGCGGAGCTGAGGGGAGGGCGGACGCTGTCCATGTTACCGGATGGCTGATCGCTGGTCAAAGGCAGATTATCTCAAGGTAGGTCCGTCAAACTCGAGCATGACTCACTGGTACCATGATGTGTTGGGTAAGCCGGGTCTGCGAGGACTGTGTTTACTGCAGTGGTGAGAGAGACAGGCTTCCAAGACTTGAAGAAATGCAATTTGATTTTATTGAACTCTTAACTATCATACATGCTTTAACTGTGGGTTGACACTATGCTGACTTGACTGGAGACCTGAGGTTAACCTGACCAGACTATCTTACTACCACATGGTGTATGTTCTAGTTGCTGCTCACGAGCTCTGACTGTCTCAGAGGCTGGATCCCGAGAGGGCGGGAAAACTAGTGCCCTCTGGCTTTATAGTGGTCGTATCCTGTGTGGTGATTGGCTGCTGTGTTCTGTGTGTTCACTGGTCATCCTGTGTGTCAATCACTGCCTGTCTGTGCACCATCATATACCTGGTTGTATATTATGACATAGTCTATGTACAAGAATTTAATATTAATGTTCATTGTTTATCTGTGTTGCAGTTATTTTCTGCTCTACAGTTGAAGTTTCTCAAAAGACCTTTTGACTATAGTGCTGTCAGATTAAGGAGCTTTTTTGGCTGGTTTGCTTTCTGAAACATTTAGGAATATTCAGCTCTAAATATTCCCCAGCAGACCCAGGATGTCAGCTCCAATCACAACAGATTTACTTCATTTTATCAACGTGGCACAGTGCCAGGGACCCAGGTTCGATTCCAGCCTTGGGTGACTGACTATGTGGAGTTTGCATGTTCTCCCCGTGTCAGCGTGTGTTTCCTCTGGGTGCTCCAGTTTCCTTTCACAGTGCAAGGATGTGCAGGTCAGGTGGATTGGCCATGATCAATGCACAGGGTTACGGAGATAATGCGGGGTGAGCGAGCTGAGGTAGGGTGCTCTGTCTGAGGGTCAGTATAGACTTGATGGGATGAATGGCCTTCTTCTGCACTGTAGGGATTCCTGGGATAATATTCAACAGCAGACAATCAGAGATGTGATGATATTGTAGTGTGCACAAATGCATAATGAAGTGGTTTACCCTTTAAACATCACTTCCCTTTACAAAGAAGAAAGGTTGTTCAAACCAAGGACTGAGGTTTCCTACATCACTCAATCATTGCAAAGAAAAAAGAATTAAGGGCATTTGCTTCCAATCTACACATTGAATGAAGGAATGGATGGAATAATAAGAGAACATACTATCATCTGCTTTGGAATATTCTTAGATATCTTCCAGTTGGTTCACTGTTGATGTGAAATTCCTTTTGAGCCCAGCTATATATGGAACAGAAGAGCGATACATAAAACAGATAGGGAACAATCTATAATTGGTGCGGACTCAGTTTTCATCAGGTCTGTTAGGCATTGAGCAGTTGGTATTTTGAAAGGAAAGTAGATGACTTGCCGTAAAGTTTCTTCTGGGTCTATTAGTGTTAATGCCTTAATTGCATAAACTGCTCAAGCCATTGCATAAATATGTTACTTGCATTTGTGAGGCAATGGCACACTGGCCATTTTCATAATAAGTGTCTTTGCATGTCTTTTTATATTAAAGACTCCACATAAATATAAGTTGCACTAGTTTTTGTATTATTAGAATTCATTGGAAATTTGACCAACTTTACAGCACTCTAATTAGTTCTGCAGCCTTCCATAGAATGTGTGAATACATCATGGTAAAATAGGTTCATGATGCATTCCTCTTGTTCAAAGGAAAATGTGTTTCATAAATTCGTCTAATTATAGACTCTTTTTCAAAATCTTAAACACAGCACCTGTTTGTTTGAAGGGATAGATCCAAAAGTAATTTGTTTGCAAACGACCCTTTTAAACTGTCCAAAATATCCCACTCTGGTTATAAGGTCAAGGAGGTATAAAATTGGGCACATAACTTGTAGGACCTGATTTGCCATATTTCAATGCTGCTGGCTAAATAAATTGGAACCTTTGACAAATTTTGTGGTTTCAGATGAGATTCTACCCTTCGTGTTCTCCTAGTCCGTATGAAATGGGTACATGTCAAATAGGCCATGCATTACTCATGCAAGAGGTTTCGCTTGTTAAAGTGAACATCTTTGGCTCTGGACTTTGGCAATGAAAAATGTTCAATTCCTTCCCTTGTTCTGCCTCTTTGTAAACACTAATGGCAACTGTTGGTTCCAAACCCGGGTATCAACTGATGTGGCGGACAAAGATATTTCATGCAAGTCATTCTTTATTAATGCTTAAAGCACTTGATAAATGCTGAACTGCTCTTTATTTTACTTCAATCACTTGTTAAAACACTGATTATTTGTTACAATAAATCACAAGTCTCATGGCTTTGAATTAATACTTAATAGTATTAATCAGCCTCCCTTCAATGGGTGTCTTCACTAAGTCCCGGACTCGGGGGTCTTCACGATGGAGGGTCCTGCAGGTCATCGATTGGGAGGCTTCAAGCCTATCTTTTATTCCAATTCCTTCCAGCTTCGAGAACTTTCTTTAACAATGTACCCAGATGACCTGTTACCCACTTTCCCCAATGTTAGCTTGCAAAAACAAGCTGTTTAACAGGCCAAGTGTTTTGGAAGGTTGGCTACTTTTCCCATCGTGCATTGCAAAGATTTAGCTGTTGGCCATCCGGCTACACAACGCTGCAGGTTTCTTTCTGACATCTTCCAAAAATAATGCAACAATACCATTTCACAAATTTGGAAAGATGCAATTCCCTTTGGCTATACTGGGAGGGTGTTCATGAGAAGGGGATGGCCGGGGTGGAGGGTGATGAGGTGGTGATGGGATGGGATGTCGGTGCCACTGGCCAGGCCCCCTAGTTGGTGAACTTGGATGTGATGAGAGCGTCCTGTGCACATCGGCCCTGACGCACACATTGTGCCTGTGGCCACCCCCTCTTCGGACCCGGACTGATGTTCATCCTCTCCTCCAGCACAACGTCCCTCTGACGCACGATGTTGTGGTGACTGGAGCAGGCCACCACAATGTGGGAGACCCTCCCAGGAGGTATCTTGGGAATCACGTACCTGGTAGCGGCATGGACATTGTTGTAGCGGGTCTCCGCATCAATCTGTGGCCTCCAGATAGACATCATCAGGCATGACCACAGCGAATAACCCCTGTCGCTCAGGAGTCAATCCCTCTGGCCCTGGTGCCCATCCCTGCTGTTGTGGTGCCATCAGAAGTCAGGAACTTTCGAGTGAGCCAGGATGAAGGTGTTGTGCACAATGCCTAGGTATTGACGGAGACGTGCATGATGCACATCTCATGGTCACTCACCAGCTGCACATTCAGTGAGCGGAACCCCTTTCGGTTTGTGAAGACCAGCCTATAATTTTCAGATGCTCGTAGGGTGACATGCATCCCGTTGATCACCGCTTGGACCCGGGGAATCTCGTCGATGGCGGTGAACTCCCTTGCCCGGGAATCCTGATGGGCTCGGTCCACATTGAAGTGGATGTATTGTGCTGACTCGGTACGTAGGGCCTCCATGACGACGCGGATGCACCTGTGCTTTCTAAGATCCCGGACAGGTCCCCACTCGGTGCATGGAAGGTCCCCATGGCATAGGAGGTCAGGGCGACTGTCACCTTGATGGCCACCGGGAGTGGGTGCCCCCCCCCCCCCCACATCTCTGCAGTGCCAGTAAGCCATGATCTGGCAGATATGTCGCACTGTCCCCCTGCTCAGCCGGAGCCGTTAACAGCATGCCCGGTCCGGCATGTCCTCAAATGACAGGCGCAGCCATTACACACAAGACCTCATGCAGTGCCTCCTTCCCACTTCCTCCTGGGCCTAATGGGTGGCCGACTCTCTAACCTGTACCTCTGGGTAGGCTTCGCTGCTGCAGGTTCATCCTCCTTGAGCAGCTCCAGCTCGTGCAGCCTCAATGCATTCCCAAGGGCTGCCGGAACTAGGAGGAAGGCCACCATTCCTGGTGCAATTCCAATATCCATTGTCTGCAGGAGGTGAGAGGCTGACATGTTAGCATGGTGCGTACCCCCGTGCCCAACCAGGGCTTACACGATGGCCCTGGCTGGCACTGCAGCCCCAGCCCACACATGTCTCCCCCCACCATCTACACACCCCTGGCACCGTCGGTTCTCAGCACTGTTGGGGCCTCTGGCCCTGGTGCCCATCCCTGCTCCTGTGGTGCTATCGTCCTTGCCAGCGGTAGGCTCTGCGGCAACGTCTGGTGCCCCTCTGTAGGGGCCACTGTGCTCATTGCCTTGGGTAGGCCACAATGCACCACTGGTGGGTGGTGGCCGGTTTAGGGTGGGGGGGGGGTGCAGTAGGTATGGCGGAGGGTGGGATGCGGGGGTGGTAGGGTGGATGGTGGGGGGCTGGGATGCGGGGGTGGAGTAGTGGGGGTACCCATATGGCTGGTGGTACTCTGCAGAACCACTGGCCAAAGTGGGTCGTCAGTGCGGTGTGTAGCAAGATCGCTGCCTTGCAGGCTGCGAAAATGGCGGTCTGTGCCTGGACCCTCCAGTTCCGCATGGGGTCACTCTGGCCCCACCCCCTGTCCCTTGGCAAACCTCCATTACCCGCTGGGCCCTAGTGTTCCCCCTCCCCAGCCAGCCTGGTCAGTGTCAGGACCAGCAGCCGATGGTCACATCTCTCCGTGTCCTACATCCTTTCTCTCCCTCATCAGCCAAGGCGCCTGTTTCCCGATTTTCAAAGGTACAAGTGAACCTCGCTGTCGGGAATTCCTCCCGGTGGAGGTGGAGCATTACGGAGGCCCGGAGAGTAACGGATCAGGCCCGTTGATGATATGCAAATGGCATTTACTGTACATGTGGAGTGGTACGCATTGATGCTGTTGTTGAGGCGCTGGAGAATTGCGGTTTGGCGTGAACCCGCCGCCGGCCACAATTTCGGCGTCAAGACCGATTCTCTGCCCAATCACCTTTCCCGATTTCAGCGTCGGCTGACGGACAATCCTGCCCCGTGGTATTCCAGATATGTTGGTTTACTTAATTGGAAAATATATAATATAGAGGCGGGGTTAGAAAACAAGTAAAACATTGTAACTGTCAAATTCAAGCTATTTCCTTGTTGTTGATGTCTTTAATTCTGTGTTTTAACATAAAGCTGTCTGCTGGTCAGTGTCATCACTCTGTTGCCACAGTAACATTTCCTGACAATTTTCCAATGTAGGAAGTTGGGTTCTTGACTGGAATCCCAGAGCAGACTGGGGTTCTGGTCCTGACTTTGTACATCCATCCTGTTCCTCCACGATTAATCGCAGACTCTTCATCTTCCTCCTTTCAGGAGTGTCCTTCACAGGTCCAATTGAATGCTAATGACTCTAACCTTTTTTTTTTCGGTCTGTGAAGGCCCTCTTAACGATACATCAACAACATACACTGATTTTTAGCCCTGAGTATCTCAGTCTTGAATCCAACTGGTTGAGGAGGTATGCCGTTATTGGCCCTATCCATACAGGTCCCAGATCCCATGTAGAGAGTGCCACACTCAGCAGAATCTTCTGGTCCGTCCTGCCGGCCGATGGGATTTACCAGTGCCACCACAGTTAGCGGGCTTTTGGCTGCCTCCTCGTATTTGCCCGAGGACAAAAAATTCCCGGCCACTGCTCAGGATTTGGATCTGGATTTGTTTATTGTCATGCGTACTGAGGTACAGTGAGAAGTTTTTTTCTGCTTATAGTCCAGACAGATCATTCCATACATGAGAAAAAAAACATAGGGCATTCATAAGTACACAATGTGAACACATAGACACAGGCATCAGGTGAAGCATACAGGAGTGTAGTACTACTCAATAGAGAAGAAGATGTTTGTAGAGACAAGGGGCGGAATTCTCCCCCCCCCCCCGAGATTTGGCAGGGGCAGGAATTGCGCCGCGCTGGTCGGCGGGCCCCCCGCGGCGATTCTCCGGCCCACGATGGGCCGAAGTCCCGCCGCTGACAGGCCTTTCCCGCCGGCGTGGTTTAAACCACCTCTGGTACCGGCAGGATTGGTGGCACGGGCGGGCTTCAGGGTCCCGAGGAGGGGGGGGGGGGGGGGGCGATCTGGGGGTGACCCCACGGTGGCCTGGCCCGCGATCAGGGCCCACCGATCGGCGGGCGGGCCTGTGCTGTGGGGGCACTCTTTTTCGTCCGCCCCCGCCCTGGCCTTCACCATGGCGGGGGCGGAAGAGACCCCCTCTCCTGCGCATGCGCCGGTATGACGTCTGCAGCCGCTGTCCTTTCGGCCCCGGCTGGTGTGGCGCCAAAGGCCGTTCACGCCAGCCGGCGGAGAGGAAACCACTCCGGCGCGGGCCTAGCCCCTAAAGGTGCGGAGAATTGAGGAGAATTCTGCACCTTTGGGGCGGCCCGACGCCGGAGTGGTTCACGCCACTCCGACAGGCTGGGACCCCCCCGCCCCGCCGGGTAAGGGAGAATCCTGGCCCTGATCAGTCCATAAGAGGGTCATTTAGGAGTCTGGTAACAGCGGGGAAGAAGCTATTTTTGAATCTGTTAGCGCGTGTTCTCAGATTTTTGTTTCTCCTGCCCGATGGAAGAAGTTGGAAGAGTGAGTAAGCCGGGGTGGGAGGGGACTTTTATTATGTTGCCCGCTTTTCCAAGGCAGTGGGAAGTGTAGACAGTCAATGGATGGGAAACGGGTTTGTGTGATGGACTGGGCTTTGTTCACGACTCTCTGTACTTTCATACGGTCTTGGGCCGAGCAGTAGCCATACTAGGCTGTGATGCAGCCAGACAGGATGCTTTCTATGGTGCATCTGTAAAACTTGGTAAGAATCAATGCCAAATTTCCTTAGTTTCCCGAGAAAGTATAGGCGCTGTTGTACTTTATTGGTCACAGCAACAATGTGGGTAGACCAGGACAGATTGTTGGTGATGTGCACACCTAGGAATTTGAAGCTGTCAACCATCTTCACCTCGGCACCATTGATGCAGACGGGAGTGTGTACGATACTTTGCTTCCTGAGGTCAAGTTTTTTTTGTTAATTATGAGTGCCCAATTAATTTTTTCCAATTAAGGGGCAATTTAGCGTGGCCAATCCACCTACCCTGCACATCTTTTGGGTTGTGGGGGCAAAACACACGCAAACACAGGGAGAATGTGCAACTCCACGCGGACAATGACCCAGAGCCGGGATCGAACCTGGGACCTCAGTGCCGTGAGGCAGCTGTGCTAACCACTGCGCCACCGTGCTGCCCTAGTTCTTTAGATTTGTTGATATTGAAGGAGAGATTGTTGTTGTTACACCACTCCACTAGGTTCTCTATCTCCCTCCTGCATTCTGACTCAATATTGTTCGAGATCTGACCCCCTACGGTTGTGTCATCAGCAAACTTGTAGATGGAGTTGGAGCCAAATTTTGCCACACCGTTGTGTATTTTTAGAGAATACAGTAGGGGGCTGAGTATGCAGCATTGTGGGGCCCCGGTATTGAGGACTATTGGAGAGGAGGTGTCGTTGTTTATTCTTACTGATTGTGGTCTATGGGTCAGAAAGTCGAGGATCCAGTTGCAGAGTGAGGAGCCAAGTCCTAGGTTTTGGACCTTTGTAATGAGCTTGGCTGGGATTAAGGTGTTGAAGGCGGAGCTCTAGTCAATGCATAGGAGTCTGACGAATTAGTCCTTGTTGTCGAGATGCTCCAGCAATGAATATAGGGCCAGGGAGATGGCGTCTGTTGTGGACTGGCTGTGGTGGTATTTTAATTGTAGTGGATCGAGGCATTCTGGGTATATGGAGTTGATGTGCCTCATGACCAAGATCTCAAAGCACTTCGTAATGATCACTGTCAAGGCCACCCAGCATAAGTTGCTGCTTAACTGCCCACAAAATAACAGTGGATTGTGTAAGTGGGTAAGCATGGCAAGTGGCTTTTGATTGGCACTGACTGCAAAAATCAAGCCAATATCTTATGGGTTGGGCCTTGGTGAGCAAATATGGCACCATTTGAGAGCTGTAACAAAGTACTTCTGTTACTCTATTCCCGTTATGTAGCCATGGTTTGATGCCCAGCTCTGCAGCTCTACATTGAAATAAAATCCCACAGTCAATAAAAATATTGAGGTCTGGATTCTTCCATCCTGCCCGCCACAGGCGAGAGGTGGAAAATGGAGAAATCCATTGACCTTGGGCGGGATTCTCCAGTCACAGGACGGATGCGGCTGGAGAATCCCACCCTGAGTGAATGCAAACACCCCCTCTTCTCAGTATAGTAGAACAGCAAGGAATTATGATCCTGGAGCAGTCCCCAACAATTTCTAAGATATCGGACAGAAAATGTTATTTATTTTTTAATTTGTAAATCTGTGAGGAAAGGATATTCCGCACCAGGAGTGATTCCACGCACAAATAGGGATATGGCATATTAAAACAACTCCTATTAAAACTACCTTTAACAGCAGAAAAATATACCTTACAATTGCCAATTAATCAATGCTTAACAATAAAATGAAACACAACTCCTAACTGATATCATCTTTATCCCCAATCAAGCAAAACCCATCACAGGTCAAAACCAACTTTGAAATAAATTTCACAAACACAGGATTACTAGCTAGCTTCTGGATAAAGAATCCCTTTAAAAGATTGCTTAGAGAGAGAAAGAGAGAGAGAGAAACCTGGCCCCTCCCATTACTACATCAACTTTATCTCACTCAAATCCCATGGGCAGGATTCTACGTCCTGCCGAACCCGTTTTCTATTTCAGCGCATCTCCGCCGGCAGCGGTATTCTCCCTCCTGGCAACCGGCCAATGGGGCACCCCACGCCATCGGGAATTCTGCAGGTGTGAGTGCATGCTGGCGAAACGGAGGACCCCACCGACGGAGAATTCAGCCCATGTGTCTAATTATCTACTCCCCAGAAATCATAAGAACCCATTCGCTGCTCCTCGTAAACATAAGCATGGTTTGAAATAGCGATGACTTCCCTTTTACGGCATCTTAATTGTACCTTCTGCAGCCACAGTGTATGTCTGTTTTTTAAATCCGGACTTTAAAAAATATTACTGCAGCAGATATATACACAGCCTAACCAAGGCTTTTAAAACCATTTTGGCTTTTAAAACCATTTCTGCACCAGATATATATAACATAATAGTAATAATAATAATAATCACTATTGTCACAAGTAGGTTTCAATGAAGTTACTGTGAAAAGCCCCTAGTCGCTACATTCCGGCGCCTGTTCGGGGAGGCGGTTCTGTATTACAAGCCAGCTGTTTAGCCCAGTGTGCTAAACTAGCCCCTTATATATATATATTATAATGTATATAAGAAATTCCTAGATTCATCACAAAAGCACAACTGGTAAAACAATATAATCTCATCAGGAATGCACTGCTGTTAAAAGAACACCTTTTGGTAGTTATTGTTAACAGCTGGAATGCCCCGTTCTATTACATGGATCAGATGTGATAATAGAGGAGACTGCACTCAAGGGGCTTTCCATTTGCAATATTGCTGATTTTAGTTTACAATTTGTAATGCCCAGAATGAATTGCTACTTTGTGTTTTTTGTGTGTCTTGAGGGACTGCAGGCATGCCATCCCCAGAATTCTGATTCTAACCACTGTGGCATTAAAGCAACATCCAACGACACCGTCTTTGCTGAGCAAGCAGGTAGTTAAATCTGATCCGAATTGGGCAAAGAACAAGAGAACCCAACAGGGTGTTTTTTAACTACCATAATGATGTCCCCCATACTGTTTCACGTGCCGTCTGTTAACAGTTACCACCGACATCTTAGTTTTCACACAGAAATACATATTCCGCTCGGGAGAGAGTCATTATTAAGGTCATAGTGAATCCCTTTCCCAGATGTTGCCACAATTGTACTATCTCGATCATTCAAAATATTCCAACATGATTGCCATCTTATTTATCTTCTCCGAGATGGCCACAGCTTCACGTGCGATAATATGGAATTTGTAGAATATTGTGGGCAGTCAGAACTTTGTAATGTATCCTTTGCTGGAGAGAGTTAATTGATCCTAAAAGTTTGACTCTTTAAAAAGATTAAATAGGGGACGAGAGCTGCTACCCATCCAAGTGGCATTAAATATTATTGGGCTATGGATTATTCAATGCTGTATCTCTAAAATGTGATTTAACAAATGAACCTTGGGTCAGGTCATTTGTGATATGAAGGGTACTGTGCTAAATGCAGCTGATGATGCACTTCTCATGCTGCTATAATGAACAGTGTTAATGAACACCATTATGGATCTGCTTTATTAATATGACTTGGTTTATTTGAACTCTTATCTCAAATCAGCTCATCCTGTACTGAATATCATTTAAACCTTCTGAAGGTTGTCGTAGCATTGCGGATGTGTGTCGTAAAAAACGCATCTTGCCTCCACTCCCCCATCCCCCGCATCTCTCCCTCCAGTGACGAGTGTCCTATGCACCTTATTTTATATTACAGTTCTAAAATATCAATTTGTAAATGAAGCATCCTTATGGGAACCCCTGCAGTGAGCAAATGTTCCTTTCTTCAAGTGTTACTGTTGAGCAAAGATCATTAAAAGTAAATGTCCTGACCTTGATTGGCAGTAACGTGGTCTGTAATTGCTTAAGAACTGATGCCATTAACCCACCACCAGCAATAGCTTTTCATTAAGGATGTGCCAAATTCCCTTGCTGAGCACTTTATGACTGGGTTTATTAGATGGCAATAGCATGAGTTATGCAAATCTAATGGCAATAACGTTATCCATATTTTATTTTGTGTACTGTTAAGCTTATGAAAATCTGACCCCTATATTGCTTTTGGTTACATTGGCTGCAACGGTGACAGTGCGAGGTGAACATTCCACCTATAAAATAGCAATCCCATTCAAACCTTTCTTGTACAATAGCAGATGGCCATTTGAAAACTTTGGGAACACGTAGGTGCTAGAGCAGATGCTGGGTTTGATTTTACAGCTCTTTTTCTTTTTGCAGTGGTATGAGATCGCACTTGTGGCACAATCGGCAGTCACGAGTTTGCTGCCTACTAACCCAAACACGGAGCAGCATTAACAGTGTGCCGGTGAGTTGGAATGTCCTGTCTCTTCACCACGGGAGAGTATTATAGCAGCAGGGTGGACGGAAAGTGAACTTGGAAGCTAGAACAACAGCCATAACATCTCCATCACTAGAAACACTTGAATGAGGCACTTGTGGTCAGTCTTGCAGGTAGCCTCTGACCCTGTGAAAATGAGGTGGACTCTCACTGACCTTGCAAAATTTTAGAGTACCCAATTCATTTTTTCCAATTAAGGGGCAATTTAGCATGTTCAATCCACCTGCACTGCACATCTTTTGGGTTGTGGGGGCGAAACACACGCAAACACGGGGGGAACTCCACACAGACAGTGACCCACGGCTTGGATCGAACCCGGGACCTCGGCGCCGTGAGGCAGCAGTGCTACCCACTGCGCCACCGTGCTGCCCTGTGTATTGGCTGATCTGATTATAAGCTCAACACATTCCAACCTGACCCTGATAACCTTCTCCTCCCCTTGCTTACAAGAATCTATCTACCTCTGCCTTAAAAATTATCAAAGACTCTGATTCCATTGCCTTTTGAGGAAGAGAGTTCCAAAAACTTATGACCTTCAGAGAACAAGTTTCTTCTCATCTTTGCCTTAAATGGATGACCCATTAGTTTCAAACAGTGACCCCCTAGTTCTAGATTCTCCCACAAGAGGAAACATCCTCTCCACATCCATCCTGTTAAGTCCCCTCAGGATCTTTTATGTTTCAATCAGGTCACCTCATACTCTACTGAACTCCAACAGATACAAGCCTAACCTTTCCTCATAAACAAAGCTGCCCATTCCAGTTATCAGTCCAGTAAACCTTCTCTGAAATGCTTACAACGCATTTGCATCCTTCTTTTAATAAAGTGAGCAATGTTATGCACAGTACAGGAGATTCTGCCCAATGCCCTTTATAACTTAAGCATAACTTCCGTACACTTGTATTCAATTTCACTTGCAATAAACAATAACATTATTTTAGCTTTCCTAACTACTTGCTGTTGTTAAGAACTGAAAAGTTAAGTTTAGAAAAATAAAGTAAAACTTTTGGAATTGATTAGAGGCAGATGTTTGGAGAATGGTGAGATGCAAATTCGCCTATCAATGAAAAACAAGTATTTTACATATGTGATTAGAGAAAACAATGGGGCTTTAGAGGTGGTAACTTCAAAGTGGAGAGATAAGGAAATGGATACATATGTTACGGGCCAGGATTTAGAGAACCCCAAAATGTATCATGGAGTTCACACAGCCCACTCTACAGGTGTGGTACAGCAGAAATGGTAAAGTATTTTTTAAAGCAAAACAATGTTTATTCTATGAACTCAAGTTAACCTTTTTGAAACATACAGTGAACATCTTAGCAACCATTAATTCAAATACAACCCCCAAAGAATACAACACTAAGTAATCCTTAATAAATTCCCAAATAACATCCAGAAGACAAAAGAAACACCTTTTAGCAGAAGCACATCAGGTTTACATTCACTACTGAAAACATTTATAATACTGAATTCACCAAATGATCAAGAGATAGTCTTGATGGCAGAGAGAACAGCAGTACACCTGCTCTGTCTGGCTTCAGCTCCAACACTGAAAATGAAACTAAAACACCCCTGCAGCAAACAGACTAAAATGAAAGTTAAAAAGCTGACAGACAGCCCAGCTCCACCCACACTCTGATATCACTGATAAACACCCTTTTCTTAAAGGTACATTTTTTTAAACACCCATTTCTTAAAGGTACATTTTTTAAAACACCCATTTCTTAAAGGTACTCTCACATAGAACATAGAACATAGAACGATACAGCGCAGTACAGGCCCTTCGGCCCTCAATGTTGCACCGACATGGAAAAAAACTAAAGGCCATCTAACCTACACTATGCCCTTATCATCCATATGCTTATCCAATAAACTTTTAAATGCCCTCAATGTTGGCGAGTTCACTACTGTTGCAGGTAGGGCATTCCACGGCCTCACCACTCTTTGCGTAAAAAACCCACCTCTGACCTCTGTCCTATATCTATTACCCCTCAATTTAAGGCTATGTCCCCTCGTGATAGCCACCTCCATCCGCGGGAGAAGGCTCTCGCTGTCCACCCTATCTAACCCTCTGATCATTTTGTATGCCTCTATTAGGTCACCTCTTAACCTTCTTCTCTCTAACGAAAACAACCTCAAGTCCATCAGCCTTTCCTCATAAGATTTTCCCTCCATACCAGGCAACATCCTGGTAAATCTCCTCTGCACCCGTTCCAAAGCTTCCACGTCCTTCCTATAATGAGGCGACCAGAACTGTACGCAATACTCCAAATGCGGCCGTACTAGAGTTTTGTACAACTGCAACATGACCTCATGGCTCCGGAACTCAATCCCTCTACCAATAAAGGCCATCACACCATAGGCCTTCTCACAACCCTATCAACCTGGGTGGCAACTTTCAGGGATCTATGTACATGGACACCGAGATCCCTCTGCTCATCCACACTACCAAGAATTTTACCATTGGCCAAATATTCCGCATTCCTGTTATTCTTTCCAAAGTGAATCACCTCACACTTCTCCACATTAAACTCCATTTGCCTAAACTCCATTTGCCACCTCTCAGCCCAGCTCTGCAGCTTATCTATGTCCCTCTGTAACCTGCAACATCCTTCCGCACTGTCTACAACTCCACCGACTTTAGTGTCGTCTGCAAATTTACTTACCCATCCTTCTGCTCCCTCCTCTAGGTCATTTATAAAAATGACAAACAGCAACGGCCCCAGAACAGATCCTTGTGGTACGCCACTCGTAACTGAACTCCATTCTGAACATTTCCCATCAACCACCACTCTCTGTCTTCTTTCAACTAGCCAATTTCTGATCCACATCTCTAAATCACCCTCAATCCCCAGCCTCCATATTTTCTGCAATAGCCGACCGTGGGGAACCTTATCAAACGCTTTACTGAAATCCATATACACCACATCAACTGCTTTACCCTCATCCACCTGTTCAGTCACCTTCTCAAAGAACTCGATAAGGTTTGTGAGGCATGACCTACCCTTCACAAAACCATGCTGACTATCCCTAATCATATTATTCCTATCTAGATGATTATAAATCGTATCTTTTATAATCCTCTCCAAGACTTTACCCACCACAGATGTTAGGCTCACCGGCCTATAGTTACCGGGGTTATCTCTACTCCCCTTCTTGAACAAAGGGACCACATTTGCTATCCTCCAGTCCTCTGGCACTATTCCTGTAGCCAATGATGACCTAAAAATCAAAGCCAAAGGCTCAGCAATCTCTTCCCTGGCTTCCCAGAGAATCCTAGGATAAATCCCATCAGGCCCCGGGGACTTAACTATTTTCACCTTGTCCAGAATTGCCAACACTTCTTCCCTACTCACCTCAATGCCATCTATTCTAATAGCCTGGGTCTCAGCATTCTCCTCCACAATATTATCTTTTTCCTGAGTGAATACTGACAAAAAGTATTCATTTAGTATCTCGCTTATCTCCTCAGCCTCCACACACAACTTCCCACCACTGTCCTTGACTGGCCCTACTCTTACCCTAGTCATTCTTTTATTCCTGACATACCTATAGAAAGCTTTTGGGTTTTCCTTGATCCTACCTGCCAAAGACTTCTCATGTCCCCTCCTTGCTCGTCTTAGCTCTCTCTTTAGATCCTTCCTCGCTTCCCTGTAACTATCAAGCGCCCCAACTGAAACTTCACGCCTCATCTTCACATAGGCCTCCTTTTTCCTCTTAACAAGAGATTCCACTTCTTTGGTAAACCACGGTTCCCTCGCTCTACCCTTTCCTCCCTGTCTGACTGGTACGTACTGATCAAGAACACGCAATAGCTGTTCCTTGAACAAGCTCCACATATCCAGTGTGCCCAACCCTTGCAGCCTACTTCTCCAACCTACACATCCTAAGTCATGTCTAATGGCATCATAATTGCCCTTCCCCCAGCTATAACTCTTGCCCTGCGGGGTATACTTATCCCTTTCCATCACTAATGTAAAGGTCACCGAATTGTGGTCACTGTCTCCAAAGTGTTCACTTACCTCCAGATCTAACACCTGGCCTGGTTCATTACCCAAAACCAAATCCAAAGTGGCCTCACCTCTTGTTGGCCTGTCAACATATTGTGTCAGAAAACCCTCCTGCACACATTGTACAAAGAACGACCCATCCAACGTACTCGAACTATATCTTTTCCAGTCAATATTAGGAAAGTTAAAGTCTCCCATAACAACTACCCTGTTACTTTTGCTCTTTTCCAGAATCATCTTCGCCATCCTTTCCTCTACATCTCTAGAACTATTAGGTGGCCTATAGAAAACTCCCAGCAGGGTGACCTCTCCTTTCCTGTTTCTAACCTCAGCCCATACTACCTCGGAAGAAGAGTCCCCATCTTGCACCCTTTCTGCCACCGTAATACTGTCCTTGACTAGCAGCGCCACATCTCCCCCTCTTTTGCCCCCTTCTCTGACTTTACTAAAGCACCTAAACCCCGGAACCTGCAACAACCATTCCTGTCCCTGCTCTATCCATGTCTCTGAAATGGCCACAACATCGAAGTCCCAGGTACCAACCCATGCTGCCAGTTCCCCTACCTTATTTCGTATACTCCTGGCATTGAAATAGACACACTTCAAACCACCTACCTGAACACTGCCGCCCTCCTGCGAAGTCAAATCTGTGTTCCTGACCTCTCTACTCTCAATCTCTCGCATCCCAAAACTACAATCCAGGTTCCCATGCCCCTGCTGAATTAGTTTAAACCCCCCCAAAGAGTACTAACAAATCTCCCCCCCAGGATATTGGTGCCCCTTAGGTTCAGATGTAGACCACCCTGTCTATAGAGGTCCCACCTTCCCCAGAAAGAGCCCCAGTTATCCAGAAATCTGAATCCCTCCCGCCTGCACCATCCCTGTAGCCACGTGTTTAATTGCTCTCTCTCCCTATTCTTCGTCTCACTATCACGTGGCACGGGCAACAACCCAGAGATAACAACTCTGTTTGTTCTCGCTCTGAGCTTCCATCCTAGCTCCCTAAAGGCCTGCCTGACATCCTTGTCCCCTTTCCTACCTATGTCGTTAGTGCCAATGTGGACTACGACTTGGGGCTGCTCCCCCTCCCCCTCAAGGACCCGAAAAACACGATCTGAGACATCACTTACCCTTGCACCTGGGAGGCAACATACCAAACGTGAGTCTCTCTCGCTCCCACAAAATCTGAAGCTCCTATCTATGACCACCTCTGCCTCCCGAATGATCCGAAGTTCATCCAACTCCAGCTCCAGTACCATAACTCGGTCTTGTAGGAGCTGGAGCTGGCTGCACTTCCTGCAGGTAAAATCAGCAGGGACACTAACGGCATCCCTCACCTCAAACATCCTGCAGGAGGAACATTGCACTACCTTCCCTGCCATCCCACTTAATTTCAACCTTACTTAAATGACACATATAACTGTAGAACCTTAACTAAGAGATCGAGACAACTAACATCAGGCCTGCATCCTGTTGCAAAAAGAGGGCATGATTTAATGAGGCTTGTCATGCCCAACTTGGTGATGCGACGAGGCCATTTAATCTCGCGAGAGGCCTCTCCTGAAATTCGCCACACTCGAAACATGTCATGAGATTTAACAGAATCTCTTGAGACATCACGACCTGGATCACACCCTCACTGAACTGGACTGTCCCTCATTGGGCTGTACACCATTTTTCACATTATACCAAAAACATATTTAAATAAGCCATTGGGCTCATTTAAATATGACTGTGCCTTATTCACCCGGAGCCCAGGAACTAACGGTCGTGCCTGGGAGACCTCGCCAGGGCAATGTTTAGCATTGGTTTCCACAAAAGTGGACCAGGCATAACACACCTGGGGGGGGGGGGGTCTCCCAGGCCATTAGAGACCGCGGGGTGGGCGGGCTCTGGGAAGGGTGGTATTCCCATACTTCTGCTGATACCCAGGCACCTCGGCACAGTCAGCCTGGCACCTTGGCAGTGCCACATGGGCACCCTGTCAGTGCCACCCTGATACTGACAGTGTGTGCAGGTGGAACTGCCAGGTTAACAGGAGCACTGGCAGGGTGCCATGCTGGCAGTACCAAGGTGCTCAGGTGCCAGGTTGCCCCATGCCAGGGATTGGGCTTGGAGGTGCCTTTCCCTTAAGAGTTGGTTGAGGGGGTGGTTTTGAGGACCCCGTAAGAGGTAAGCTGGCTGCAGTGGGGGGGGGGGGGGGGGGGGGGGGGGGGGGGGAGGGCGGGCAGTCCAGAGGCTGTGGGGTGTGTCACATGAGAATCCCTTTAAGAAAAGTGTGTTTTATCAAATAGCTGCAGTGATGTCAGTGTGTGGGTGGAGCTGGAATGCGATTCTGCTTTTTACTTTCGTTTGGAGCTGGAAGTTCTTTTTTGTTCTGTGTTTTAGTTTCACTTTCAGTTGGAGAGCTGAATTCAAATCAAATGTATATTCGTCTATCTCTGTATGCTAAACAAGGTGCTTAGATCACTTGATAATTTAAAAGTGATAACGGTTCTCTGTAGAGAATTCCAACTTACTGGGCGGAATTCTCCGCAACGGCCGACGACGTCGTGAAACCCGGAGTGTTTCACGACGGTGTCGGAGACCGCTCTTCGTCCCCTATTCTCCCCCTCGGGGGGGCGAGGAGCGGCGTTGCGGGGAACTCGGTTGCTGGGTCTTGGCGCTGGCGTCAAGGCCCGGCACGCCAAGAATGATGTGGCCGGCGGTGCCTAATGACATCAGCCGCGCATGCGCAGGTTGGCCGGCGCCAACCCGTGCATGCGCGGTTGCCGACTTCCCCTCCGCTGCCCCGCAAGACGTGGCGGCTTGATCTTGCGGGGCGGCGGAGGGGAAAGAGTACGTCTCTTGGAGACGCTGGCCTGACAATCGATGGGCACCGATCGCGGGCCAGCCCCCTCCCGAGCACGGCTGTGGTGCTCAATCCCCTCTCAGCCCCCTACAGGCCCCAAACTCACCTTTCGCGATATGTTCATGCCTGCAGCGACCAGGTGTGGTTGCCGCCGGCGTGAACAGGTCGGGAACGGCAGGCTGCTCGGGCCATCCGGGCTGGAGAATCGCGGGTCGCCATTGGGGGAGGTGGGAGAATCGTGGGGGGTGCCAGAGCGGCCCTCCCGTGATTCTCCCACCTGGCGTGGGAGCGGAGAATCGCGCCCACAGTATTTGTTAAAAAGTGTTTTGGCTTATGGATGTTGTTAGGAAAGTTACTAAGGGTTACCTATAGAGTACTGTATCTTTGGGGGTGGGGGGGGGGGTATCAGTGTTAAACTGTTTACTGTCTGTTTATAAAATGTTAACTGGATTCATAGAATAAACATTGTTTTGTTTTAAAATACTTTTAGTTCTCTGTTGCCTCACACCTGTAAAGTGGGCCCTTGTGCTCCCCATAACCAAAATCTATTAAAAGTTGTGGGTCAGGTTAACGCCATGATATACTTTGGGATTCTCTAAACCCTGGCCCATAACAAGTGGCTGAGGGGAGTCGAAAGATCGGGGCAGTACAGGAAATGATGCAAGTGCGGCCTTCGCAGGTGTCCCCTGTTGAAGCCAAACAAAACGGCAAAGTGCTGTTGAATAGCAGGTTCTTCTCGGCGCTGCACTGAGAAACACTCCACTAAAGCCGCCTATTTCTGAGCTGTTAAATCCTGCCCATAGTCTCCCAAACGAGGCAGCAATTTTCTGTCGTAGCTGCACCTGAAGACTATTCCCCAGATATGACCACCTTAACAAACTGTTTGGTAGATTTCGCTCATAAAGTGACTTAATATTGGATGTTGTTTGGGGAAAGGGGTGTCTCAGAGTTCAGGCAATGTAGGTATGGGGACCAAGGGATAGCTTCATGTGAAATTGTGTGTATTGTCATCAGTCTGCTAAGTGTCATTGTGTATTATAGCTCCCTTGTTGTGTGTGTGTTTGTTTTTCTTTGAATAAATATTATTTTATTAATTATCCACACAATGACTGTTCCTCATTGGGTTGTACACAGTTTTTCATATTATATCAAAAGAAAACACATAGGGCACTACTTTAGTGACCATAGAGTGGGTAAGAGAAACTAATTTTATTACAAATTTATAGTATGTACAATACTCTCTAGTTCCCAGCCGGGTCTGTGATGATGGTTCCAAACGTGGCCTACTTTTACCTCACAGGTTATTAGAATGGCTGTGGGCTCCCTGCCCCTCAACAGCGGAGCTTGACCTCAATGAGCCTCATGGGAAGGCTAATTGCTTCTACCCCATTGGTCCTGTGCAGGTTATGACATCCCTCCATCCCTCTAGCGGTGTAGTATGAGAATGTCTGTGCCTCTTCGCTCTTGGCTGCATCTCTGGCGCCTGCTGGATCGGACCAGGCGCCATATGCCTGGATGGTAAACATCATTTCCACGCCGAACGCCACGGTGGAGGTATTGTTGGAGGCTGAGCGGCTTGTTCATTTCAGAAATTTCCGACCTGGGTCTCCATGGTGGAATTCATATCAATGACCTCTCGCTTTTGTGTATCCTGTCCCCCTTGGGGCAACACTTTCGAGTCTCAAAGAGTTGGAATAGTTTGGTCAGTAATTGGTTGTTCCGAGGAGCTGTGTACTACTGGTTCTGTGCTTCTGATATGACGTTTTTCATGACGTGACCTTTTGCCTGAACTTGGTGCGATACTAGCCCATTCTGACAAAGAACCATTCCTGAAATCCACTGGGTGCCATCTGCTAAGTTCCAAATATAGACTGCATCACCTGGTACAAACAGCCTGGTCTGCTTGTGTCTGTCTGATCAACATCCTTGTTGCTCTTGACTGCAACGTACAGTCCCATCAATATCTGGGAAAGTAAAACTGAGATGGGTTCATAGTCGCTAGCCCATCAATAATTCCGCTGGTGCTACCTCGGTTGCAGCATGTGGCGTGGTCCGATAATAAAACAGGAATCTGGGCAGTCGAGTGTCCATTGATCCCAAAGTTTGATTTTGTAGCCCTCTTTTAAATATTTGCACCGCCCTGTCTGCTGCCCATTCAAAGCTGGGTGATTCAGCTTCATAAATTCTGTGAACTCCTCGCTGGTAAAGGGTGTTCCATTGTCGGGGACCAACACCTCTCGGATACTGGGCGTGCTGAATGAGAGTGATCATTTTTCAATGGTTGCTCAATGTCATCGACGCAATTCTATGGACTTCAAGCCATTTTAATTGAGCATCCACTATAATCAAGAACCTAGATCCTAGGAAAAGACTGGCAAAGTCGACATGTCGCCTCAATCAAGGCTGCCCGGTCACTCCCAAGGGTGGAGTGGTGTGGCTGGAGGAAGCTTCTGCTGCTCTTGTCAATCCCCGCTTTGTTGGACCACCCTGTCTATCTCTGCATCCAGACCCAGCCACCAAACATAGCTGGGAGCGAGCATCTTCATTTTCGACCCCCCCTGGGTGTCCGTTGTGCAAATCACGCAAAATGGAGGTGTGGCCTTTGGTTGCAACAATGATCCGCATTCACCACAGCAGGATGCCGTCTTCAACACCGAATTCAGATATTTTTGTTGAACATTCTCGCAGCTCCTTGAGTCATTTCAGATGTTGGTCCCAGTACAGAACTTTGTGGCGAACTTTGGACAGTATGGGATCCGTCTTTGTCCAAAGCTGTAGCAGACATATATCTGTGCCCATTCCCCTATTTGGGACACCGTAACTGGCAGTGTGCCTGGAAAGTTTATCATGGCTACCACTTCATCGGACCGTGGAGGAGACGCAACGTGCATCGTCAATAGCAGTCTGTTTAATGCATCCGCATTCATGATTTGAGTATCTGGTCGATGCCTGAACGAGTACTCGTATGCTATCAGTAGAAGGGCCCATCTCTATATTCTAGCGGAGGCAATGGGTGGATTGCTTTGGACTCTTAAAAAAATACCAATGGTGGTCTGTAAGGACCGTGAACCGAAGGTCATACACGTACTGGTGGAACTTCTTTTCAGAAAATACGACGGCCAACCTTTCTTTCTCCATCTGCGCATAGTTGTTCTGTGCCGCGGAAAACGTCCTCGCTGCAAACGCAATCGGCCGCTCTCCACCATCGCCCATGTGATGGGACAAAACAGCTTCAATGCTGTATGGCGAGGTGCCACATGTGACTATGAGCAATTTGGTGGGCTCATAAAGATTGAGCAAACCTGATGAGGTCAACTGCTTCTTTACTTTAGCAAATGCTTCTTCCTGTTGAACTCTCCATGCCCAGTCCTGATTTGTTCAGCAAGAGGTGTAGGGGTAGTTGTTAAAACCAGGGCTGAATTTCCACAGCGGTTTACTAACCCTAGGAAGGGACGCAGTTCGGTTGGGTTCTCAGGAGGAGGGTCTTGCTAGAGAGCCCTCACTGTTTCCGTAGCAGGGTGCAAACCATCTCGGGCCACACGGTAACGCCGATACATTACCTCCTTCCTGTTTCTCCCTTCGTAGGCGAAAGCCCATCTCCGAGAAGTGGCAGAGAACCTCATCCAAATTTTAGGGTGCCCTTGTTCCAACGTCCCAGTGACCAAGACGTCATCAAGACAAACTGCCATACCCAGCAGTCTTCTCAATATATTCTCCATGACCCTCTGGAAAATCGCACAAGCTGACAATACGCCTAAGGGTAGCCTGGGATATTTATAAAGGCCCCTATGGGTATGATCTTGACATATTTCCATGATGTGGGTCCAATTCAAGCTGTAGATATGGATGACACATGTCGAAGTTCGTGAATGAATGACCGCCAGCCAGCATGGCACGTCAATCTTCGATGCCTGGCATCGGACATTGGTCCAGTCTGGAAGCCATATTTACCACAAGTTGTAGTTGCCACAGAGACTCACTGTCTTGTGGCAATGGACCCTCCAATGGACTTTAGGGGCACCTAAACTTATTCCCTTGAACCACCGTGGGGTCCATTGCATCAGGGCCACACTTCAAATTCCATCACTAATACACACCAGGACTACTGGCTGAGATGCCTGGAGTATCACAGGAACCTGGAGAATAAGGTTTCCATCCCGCTAATCAGATGCAAATGACCCATTTGCAACAAAGAACAATACAGCACAGGAACAGGCCCTTCGCCCCTCCAAGCCTGTACCGGTCATGATACCAACCTGTGCCAAAACCAGCATCCTGCTGGCACGGGGCATGTAGCTTACTGCTGCCGCCGGCAGGGGACCGAATCATCGGAATGGGATCGGCATTGAGCGCCCATCCCGTTTTCTGAACAATGGAGGATTCACCACCGATTGGGAACCCTGATACCAGCGGTGGTTGCCGGAGTTAACACCCCTAAATATTGGATGCTGTTTGGGAAAGGGGTGTCTCAGAGTTCAGGCAGTGTAGGTTTGGGGATCAAGGGATATTTTCATGTAAAATTATGTGTGTATAGTCATCAGTCTGCTTAAGTGGCATAGTGAATTATAGTCCTTGTCATGTGTATTTTTTTTCTGAATAAATATTAATTGTGCACATAACGACTGAACTGTTCCTCATTGAGTTTGACGTCATTCGTCAATTTGTACCAGCAAAAACACATACACCACTGCGAATTGGGGTTCCAAATTACCCTTCTGAGTTTTGGGTTTTCTTGCAGTTAACATCGGTGGGGTTCATAAAACTGTTTCTGAATGCAAGCCTTTTGCAATTACTACACTAAGACACGCAGATCCTTCTTAATATTAGAGCTCTGCAACCTCTTACCATTTAGATAACGAGCACGATTCTGCCGGAAAATGACTCTGGGTGTGATACACCGGCCGCATTGTGCCCAAAACAGCGGCATGACGCAGCTGGTAGATGCTGGGGGATTCCTCTTCCGGGATCTACTCGACTCATCACACCTTGTGAGATCTAATGCAATCTCGTGAGATATTGCAATCTGAATCCCACCCACTGTTGGCGGGATTACTATCTGGCAAATCTGAGTATTAGAGTGAGACAGCTAGTCTCACTCTAATATGCACTTGCCTGATTTACCGAGTCCCTGGGCTCTAACCCCTTTGCCTCGGAGATTTCACGCAAGTGCCATTCAGTGCTGGCCCCCATAAACAGGGACCAGATGGAATGGCACTTGGAAGGGTATCCCAGGGGATTGGAGGCTCCCAGGTGGCACTACTAGTGCCACCTGAGCACCTTGGCACTGTCAGCCTAGCATCCTGACAGTGCCACCTGGGTGCCAGCCTGGCAATGCCAAGTTGCTCAGGTGGCTCTGGCAGGTTGGAAGCGCCAAGGATCCAGGCTAGCATTTTTCCCATGCTGGGGATCAGGCCCGGGGGTGCCCAGTCATGTGAGGTGGGCTTTGTGGGGGCCCGAGGACCCCCTTTATAGGTGAATTGGGGCTCTGAGGGAGTCCAGGGGTCACATTGGGGGGGGTTGAGAGATCAGGGCTCAAAGCCCAATTTGGGCCTCTCCTGCATTGCGCTCAGCACAACGGGATTGGTGCTGGGCGCAATGGGGGGGGGGGGGGGGGGGGGGGGGGGGATTGTGCCAATGTGTTTCTTCTTTATTACATATTTCCCTAGATTATACTGCACTTTCCATTTTGCCCATTCACTGAAACCATCTATATCCCTTTGTAGCCTCCTTCTGTCCTTTTCACATCTTACATTCATACTTACCTTTGTATCAACAGCAAAGTCAACAGCCATAACTTCAGTCCCTTAATCCAAACCATTTATATCAGTTAGAAGACGTTGAGGCCCCAGCATTGTCCCCGGTGATTTGTTACATGTTGTCAACCAGACAATAAACCATTCCTGCCCATGTTCTGTTTCCTGTTAGCTAACCAATCTTCTACCTATGCCAATGTGTTATCCCCTACACCATGAGTTTTTATTTTCTGCTATAACCTTAGATGTGGCAGCTTATCAAATGCCTTCTGGGAGCAATGCATCCACCGATTTACCCTTTATCAAAGTTCTTCAAAGAACTCCAATTAATTCTTCAAATAACTAATTTGACAAAAGTTCAACTGGGTTGATCCTGGGCCTGACCCTCTTCCACTCCCCCCGCCCTCCCCACCCCCATTTCCACCCCACCTCCCGCCTCTCCCTTTGAACCCAAAATCCTAGCCCAGAAGTTTCTATCCAAGATCTGCCCTTTCACCATAAACTGCAAGGCATATACATCCCGCAGTCTGGCTTCATATTCAAATGAAATCCTGGCACAAGCGTTGTTAGGCATGGACTAAATTCACCACAAAAGATTAAGCCAGACATTCCAGTCTGTCCAGCTTTTTCACAGCATGATAAGTCTTAATTATTGCCAGACAATCTCTCTGGCCCTGAAAATCAACCTTAGCAAGTGTGAAGCCTCATTCCTTCAGATTTTAATTATTGCTGGCAATTTCTTTCATAAAACTCCACTCTTTCTTTCCTTCTCTTTATTTCACTTGTTCAGTTGGGATGGAATTCATTATTCTACACTTCCTAGTTCAGGACCTGTGTGGCTGATAACTCTTTCACCTGATTGACGAAGGACATCAATAGTTGGATTTGCCTCATACCAGAATTAACACAAATTTAACAAGGCATAATAGGACGCAATATGTCCAGCAACAGTTAGAAATCTGCCTAGCAACAGAAGGAGCCAGCATACAAAAGATAGGATGGGGTGCATCTTTCCTAGTAATTAGATTAGCAGATAGGATCAGATGGGAATCACCAATTAATAGAAACAGATCAGCTGGGAGATCAATGAGGTCTACACATACTAATGTCAAGGAATTTGATAGGAGCAGAGAACCAAATATACAGAAGGCTGCATCAAAGTGGAAAAAAGATAGAATGGCCAGCACCTCAGAAGCAAAACAGGCCAGATGACACCTCGCAGCCTCAGAAGCAGCCAAGCCAGTTTCCAGCGAGCAGCTTGAAAGCCAGATTTTACATCTGACTTCATCTAACTCTTAGAGCCAAGGTAGTGTCAAGAACCTTTGTCAAGGCAGCGGTTAATTCATCCCCCAGAAAAGAGCTGAGTGAACTGACAGAGTTACCGCCATCCTATAAATGTATTTGTGGGAATAAACTAGGTAGAACGGGGTTAGTGATGTATAACGTAAATGTGGGGACACCGTTCCACTCAAACAGCATCCATATAGGTTAAGTCCAGCTAGGTTATCGCAGGTACAGAAGTAAATTGAGTCTATGTTCAAGAAAGACCTTATTGTATTGAGTTCTAGTGACTGGTGCTCTCCTATTGTCATGGTCCCAAACTGGATAGAACCCAGAGAATGCCATATTAAGAGGGATTTGTTACCTATTCTACATTTTGGAAACTGCAGTAAAAGTCTTGGACATTGGAAATTCATCACCAAAATAGACTTTCTAATGCCCTATTGGCAAGTACCTATGACCGAGAGGGCAAAGGAGGTCTCCGCTTTTGTGATGCCCCAATGACTTTCAAAGTTATTCCTTTTGAGATGAAGAACGTCCCTGCAACTTTTCAGAGGCTCATGAACAGAGTGATTTGATGATTAAGTCACTGTGCCGTATGAATTGATGTCTAAGTGGTGTTCAGCTAGAGTTGGGAAGAGCACTTCCACCACGCAAGGAACTATCTGACCACTTAGAAGAAGCCAATCTTGTGATGAATCTAGCAAAGAGCAAATTTGCTAAGGACCATATTTTATATCTGGGACACATAGTGGGACATGGTCAAATGGCCCCCTGAGATGCAAAAATACAAGCCATTTAGGAGTTCCCCGAACCCACCATCAGAAAAGAGAATTGACGATTTCTGGGAATAAGCGGATTCTACTGTAGGTTCATGCCAAACACTAGCAATGTGGTCACACCACTCACAGAGCTCTTTGGGAAGAACAAGTAGCTTAACTGGACGGAGGATTGCTAAACAACAGTCAACCATTTATAAACCGCGTTAGCAACAACTCCAGTGTTAGCAGTGCCCAATTATGATGAGCAGATTAAACTGGCGGTGGATGCTAGTAACATTGGTGTAGGAGCAGTCTTATTGCAAGAAGACAAACTTGGCCTTGAGAAGTCAGTGGGAATTAAATCGGCTCCAGCAAAAGTATTCGGCCATTGGGAGAGAGACATTAAGCTTGGTACTGGCGTTCCAACATTTCGAGATTTATGTTACCAGCAACCCACCAAAGACAACCACATATACAGACCATAAACCTTTGAAATCTTTGGAGAAATTTGGAGATCGGAACACCCAGTTATTCAGATGGAGTTTGCTACTGCAACTATTTAACTTAAACATATTTTATGTGGCCAGGAGAGAAAATGTAATTTTACATGCTTTATCCCGAATATAGAAGAAACGTTTGGCAACTTTCTCTGATAATACATACTCTTGAAATATTTAATAAGATAGAACTAACATCAACAGGATTGAGAAATGAAATGTCTTTCAAATTCATACGTTTCATTTTTAAAAATGATAGGGCTGATCTATCATGGATTTGCCTACTCCCAGTAGTAACACAAATTTAACCAGACACAGTGCGATGCAATATGCGATGTAAAAACCTGCCGCACAATAGCAGTAGCCAGCTTACAACTGCAGGGTGGGGTGTGTTTGACCCAATAATGCGATTAGCAGAGACGATCAGTTATGAATCCCCTATTAGTAGAAACAGATCAGCTAGATGATTGGGAGATCAATGAAGTACACACAGGCTAATATCTAGAATCAAGGAATTTGACTGGGGTAGACAGCCAAATTCGCAGAACGCAGCATCAGTGTGGAACAAAGCTATAATGGCCTGGACCCTTAGCAGAAAGGCTAGCGAGTTGAAACCTAGCAATGTCAGAAGCTGACAGGCCTTTTTCCAGGTAGCAACCTGGAGGCCATGTTTTACATCTAGGTCTCAGAGCCAAGGCAGTGCAGAAAATCTTCGTAGAGGCAGTTAAAATTTCTCTGCTGGACCAGGACAAGACATTTCCCAGACTTCAGTATCTATAATAAGAATCATAATACATTTATTAGTGTCACAAGTAAGCTTACATTAACACTGCAATGAAGTTACTGTGAAAACCCCCTAGTCGCCACCTATGGCGCCTGTTCGGGTACACTGAGGGAGAATTCAGAATGTCCAATTCACCTAAAAAGCGTGGGCGGAATTCTCCGCAACGGCCGTCGCTGTTGTGAAACCCGGAGTGTTTCACGACAGCGTCGGAGGCCGCTCCTCGCCTTCTATTCTCCCCCCCCACCCCCGGGGGGGGGGGGGGGGCTAGGAGCGGCGTTTCGTGCAACTCGGCCGCCAGGCCTTGACGCTGGCGTCAAGGCGGCGCGCCGAGAATGACACCGCCGGCGGCGCCTAATGACATCAGCCGTGCATGCGCAGGTCAGCCGGCGCCAACCCGTGCATGCGCGGTTGCCGTCTTCCCCTCCGCTGCCCCGCAAGACGTGGCGGCTTGATCTTGCGGGATGGCGGAGGGAAAAGAGTATGTCTCTTGGCGTCGCCGGCCCGACAATCGGTGGGCACCGATCGCGGGCCAGTCCCCTCCCGAGCACGGCCGTGGTGCTCAATCCCCTCTATTTTTAATTTGGATGTTGGTTGGGGAACTGGGAGGTCTTAAAGAGTTCAGCAATCAAAGATATATTTTGCAACATGGGGTATGTTCTGCATAAGTTATGTGTGTGTGTGCTTGTGCGTAGTAATTCATGTACCTAATGGTCTTAGAATAGAGTGTTTTTGTGCATTTTACTTAAATTTTGTTTAATAAATAGTTTTTAATAATTGCTACGCGACTGCGAGGCTGCTTATTCCCACTGGGATTTCTCTTGGCTCCTCACACCATTCCAAAATCAACAATATACACACCCACAAACCGATGTTCCAAGTTGAGATACCCTCGCAGATAAGATCAGCGTGATTTGTGACACTGCATAAGATTTTGCACAAAACCTTGATGCATTTCATAAAAGGGTTAAACAGGCATGCCTCCTGATTGCTATTCCTTATTTGAAAGAACTCCAATTATTCCTGTTTGAAATTCATGGGATCTCAAGATTCAAATCCCAAGTCCCTGTTGCTGTCTACGTTGAAAAACGATGGGTGCTCGCAAGCACTTCAAGGTTCCATGGGAAAGTATTCCTGGAAATAAAATGACGTCTTTAAATAATGTAAGAGCAATATCCTGCAATGAGAAAACTCAAATTTACCTCAAAAAATAAATATTTGCCACAAGTGTCATGCAAAACCTGAACAGAGATAAATAAAAGAATAACTTCTACTACCTTTGATCAAATGGATTAATCCAGTAAGACTATATCAGGAAAAAAAACAGTTGTAAGACAGATGCTCAATAATTATCTCTCACCCCAAGGAGGAAGTCTAGAGTTCTTTTGGAAGTGTGTGAATATTTTATCAAATGCTTTTTCAAAGAGAGCAAAGCTGTGTATGAAAAGATAGTGCAAATTCTCAAGGGGAGAAGGTTTTTGTTAAGATGCCTTGCATCTGGCCATGTTATTAAATTCTTAAAATTGACTTTTAACTGGGGACAACTACAGACTCTAGTCATTCCCGCTTCTTGCTCATAGCATTAGGAAGTGTGCTGCCCATGTGGTACAGAGTCATAAAGCCCAAGAGTGCTCCAATGTTGATGCTCAGTTTTTCTGATTTCAGCTATAGTTGAGCCTTAGGGCTAGGAATAAAAATCTGAGTCAGAGGCCGGGATTTTCCACTCCGGTTCTTGTCAGGCGGGATCGCTAAGTTCCCAGCAATATGGTGGCGAAAGCCGCCGCTGGTGCTGATGGCCACAACCCTGCTTTTCCCGCCCGCTGCCATACTTGCAAAGCAAAGGTGAAATCCCACCCAGAGTTTGTACCCTTTATCATTACACAATGATTACTGCTGGAGAAGATAGTTTTGGTAATGTTGGGCAAGGACAGGATTCATCCCTTATGATGCTTTCTCCCTCTTCCATGTTGAAGTAGGCAGATGACCCCCATGTTGTTGATCGAGACCCTGCTCGATTGGCTTAGACAGAAACAATAAAGACATCTGAACTTAGTACAACTTTATTTTATTCATAAGAGCTACTTAATCGCGATTTCTGAAAATATAGTCCAGAGACATCTCAGACACTCTACTCAAGTTTTGGTATTACCCGCACCAGTGAAGGAGCTGGCCAAGCTGCAATCACTTGATGTGAATTTCACCTTCTCTGAGCTCTGAGCTCCGGGCTCCTCTTCTGCTATGGTTTCTCCTGGATTGTCACTGACTATGAATTCCAAAGGCTCTTCTTTTACCCAGGTCCTGCTAGCACTGAGGCATGATATACACACACACACACACACACACACCTGGGCAGAGTTTTATTGTTTCATCAAGACTTAAACTCATAAATATAAATAAACATGATTCTCCTATTTAACCAGCATAATTTAATCAAGATCCATTGTCCACTGAAACACTCTTGTCTGACCAGCTATTAGCCAGTTATTGAGTCTGATGGACTTTGTATCTATCGTTGATCTCTTCTGTCTTGAAGTTAGTTACATTTTCACAGCATGGTCTTTTGTCCTTTTGTGTTAATGTGATAAATACTGTAATCGGGTAATCATAGAGTTCTGTTTAGCAATAATGAGTTTTTGTGCTGACTTGAGTGGTCCTGCAGACGGCCAATATCAATTCTAGCCAGGGCCTTATTTGATAGTATCTGTTTTCGGCCTATATGTCTTTTTCTCACTTGTCAGCCTGTCCCCAGTACCACATTCCACCCTTTGATGCCATAAATATAAACGCATGGGATCACTAGTTTGAGCAACCCTCTTTCGCAGAATGTGTCTGAGGTACATACTTTCTTTACAGTATTCACAGCTTACAAAATTACATTTTCGATTACAGCTATTCAAAGCTCATTCTGCTACATATTTGGTTACAGTAATTAAAAGCTTGTTCAATTACATATTCACATATTTCGAAAACGACCCCAACGTTGCCTTGCTAATTCTGCATTTAATTTATCTTCCATTTGCTTCTTCCATCTTTAAACATCATAAAAGCCTGATATATAGGTCGGCATTCTTCGCTCATTCCAATTCAACTTTCCTGACGACAGCACACCCCTGCCAGCGGGTTTCACGGCAGCGTGGGGTGGTTACAATGGGAAATCCCATGGACAATCGGCGGGAAGGTAGAATCCCGCCAACAGTGAATGGCTCTCGGCCGACAAACACGCAGCTGGCAGACCGGAGAATGGCGGCATAGTAACAAGAACCACAGCAGCAATAAAATGATGCAATATACTCCAAGGGTGTATTTCTAAATTACAGCCCCAATCCCAAATATCATCCTATCAAGTGGTTTCCTTTATCTGCTCGATGTTAGTATCAATTTCCTTATTTTCTTGTTCTACCTGAACATATGTTTTGTGTACTCTTTTTAACTTCTCTGATTTCCTCAATTGTTCAAGCAACAACTTTATTTCTGTAAGGCAGCTCTCTTTATACTTTGCCTTTAATCTTTTCAGTAAAGGTTAACTCGACTCCTGATCTTTTATTTATGTTCCCGATTTGAGCTGCTACTCTGTGTGAGAAACAAAATGATGATCCTTCGACGGGACACCTTGACTCTCCATAATGGTAGGGTGTTAACCCGGTGGTAACACAGTATGTGCCATTTCCCATATATCCTACTCTTACTTAGGTCCCTTTCTGCTTTTGCCACCTCTGTATTTGGACATTCATCCAATTATTATTCCAAAACAATATTTACTCTTTTCTTTCAGAAATCAAACATTCTGGATGATCCTAGGCTTTAACTTTTTTTTAAATGTAATCTTTATTGTCACAGCTATTATTTTAAACCTAAATTCTCAATAGACATAGCTCAAACCTTTTGTTTGCACCAGCATACACTAACTATGTTCCCTTAAGGTTTAAATCATGCAACACAGATCAAAAGTAACACATTTTATGCCACCTTAACAAATTATAGAGGAAATTTCTCCATTATCTCATCATTTTCTTGACCATTCTTTCTTAGTTCATGGCGGTGGTACAATGGTTAGCACTGCTATCTCACAGCACCAGGTACCCGGGTTCAATTCCGGCCTTGGGTCACTGTCTGTGTCGGGTTTACATGTTCTCCCTCTGTCTGCGTGAGTTTCCCCCGAGTTTCCTCCCACAGTCCAAAGATGTGCAAGTTAGGTGGATTTGCCATGTTAAATTGCCTCTTAGTCTCCAGGGATGGGCAGGTTAGGTTATGGGGTTATAGGGCGGGGTGGAAGGGGGAATGTAAATGGTTAGCTCAGTCGAAGGATGATCAGTGCAGACTTGATGGGCCGAATGGCCTCTTTCTGCACTGTAGAGATTATCTGAATAGTGTGATCTGCACAAATTCTGTATTTTATTCTTCTCCTGAGGTTTGGACTCCCATTTCACAACCCCAAATAACTAAATGATGGAAGAATCCTATCATCCGTTGCAGCTTCATTTACACTCCCCAGATTACACATTATCTCCCCACCTACAGATCACCTCGCTCATGAACACATTGCAGCCCTTATCCTTTTACAGAAAGTCATTAATTTCTAGCCTACTATCATCTAAGTGCATAATTAAAACAACTGATTTTACATATTCGTGTATGCATTACCTGACTTAGCATTTACTCAGTATGGATAGTGCACACAAAACCAAATAGTACTTTTATAAAAAATATCAAACAGTGATGCCATCAAGCTGAGAATATGTTTAATTTATCTCTTTTCAAACAACGAAAAGGGTTTGTAACTCAAAAACCCACACTGACTAACTCCTAGTGCCCTTTATTGATCAAAAATTAAATATAGGTTTATTATCCCCTCTATAATATGTAAAGAGAAACAGATTGATTAAAAACTAATGGAGAGGGTTAGCATTCCCAGTCCTGGGTCACTGTCTGTGTGGTGTTTGCACATTCTCCCTGTGGTGATAGGCATCATTGTAAGTACACAAGGGGTTAATGTAAATACACGTAGACTAGCTAGACACTCAAGGGAGCACCAGAGACATGACACACAGACATTCAACCAATAGGTCAGTAAGATAGGACATGACCAATGGGCATTCACGATACACACAGAGGTGACACTACCACAGGGGGGCATTACACCAACCCATATAAAAGGACACAGCACACATGATCTTCCTCTTTCCAGTGGAAACACTCAGTGTGTACACAGGGTTTATTTGAAACACATCATACCCACCACGTGGATTGTAGCAGACTGGTTTGTCAGTCTGAGTAGCTATAGCAGGATTAACAGGAGAGTCGAATCCAAGTCGGAGAATTGTTAACAGTTTAATAAATGTGTTAAAGCTATCTACACGTCTGAACCTTCCTTTGTCAGAGTGCACATCAAGGAAGCAGCTTATGATACGTCAAGAGCACAACAAAACACTCCCCATGTCTGTGTGGGTTTCACACCCACAACCCAAAGATGTGCAGGATAAGTGGATTGGCCACATTAAAAATTGCCCCTTAATTGGAAAAAATTATTGGGTACTCTAAATTTATTTTTTTAAAAACTAATGTAGGCCCCTTACAATCAGAAACACGGAATTCATAACATGGAGCAAAAAAATGGCTGAGGAATTAAATTCGTACTTTGTTTCTGTCTTCACAAAGGAAGTCATGAATAATGTACCGGAAGTTCTGAGAAACACGAATTTCAGTGAGGAGCTGAAGAAAATTAGTAATAGTAAAGAAATAGTTTTGGGGAAATTAATGGGATTGAAGGAGGAGACATCGGCAGGGCCTGTTACGTTTCATTCCAAAGTACTTAAGGAAGCACGGTGGACAGCATGGTAGCACAAGTGATTAGCACTGTGGCTTCACAGCGCCAGGGTCCCAGGTTCAATTCCCTGCTGGGTCACTGTCTGTGCGGAGTCTGCACGTTCTCCCTGTGTCTGCGTGGATTTCCTTTCCTCCCCGTGCTCCGGTTTCCTCCCACAGTCCAAAGACGTGCAGGTTAGGTGGATTGGCCACGCTAAATTGCCTCTAGTGACCAAAAAAGTTTAGGAGGAGTTATCGGGTTACGAGGATAGGGTGGAAGGGGATAGGCTTAAGTGGGTCGGTGCAGACTCTATGGACCAAATGGCCTCCTTCTACACTGTATGTTCTATAAAGTACCCCTAGAAATAGTAGATCCATTGGTGATCATTTTCCAAAATTCTTTGGACTCAAAATGGTTCCCACAGATTGGAGGGTAGCTAATGTAACCCCGCTATTCAGAAAGGGAGGCAGAGAAACAACAGGGTCTCTAGACCAGTGAGCCTAACTCCAGTAGTAGGGAAGTTGCGATAATCCATTAATAAAGATTTCATAGCACAGCAGTTGGAAAGCAGTGGTGTAATCAGACAAAGTCAGCATGGATTTACAAAAGGAAAACCATGCTTGCCAAATCTACTAGAATTCTTTGAAGATGTAACTAATAGAGTTGACCAGGGAGAACCAGTGGATGTGGTTTACTTAGTCTTTCAGAAAGCTTTCAGCTTTCAACAAGGTCTCACATAGCAGATGAATATATTTTTTGGGTCCTGCTCCGCGGTCTGAGTCCGCCATGGAGCACGACGCGGCCGCTGGAGGCCGCCGCCGTGCCCATGCGTGGCCTCTGACCCGGAAGTGTGGGGGCCCATCTCTGCAGCAAAAGGTGCTAGATCCACGCTGGGTCCCTGCGAGCTCTGTGCAGAGCTATGAATATGTAGCCCTTTCACGCTAGATTTTTGGGAGTGGAAGTCCACAGTTTTTACGACGGCATGGGGACATTGTCCCCAAAACGGAGAATCCAGCCCCCAGTGGGGCAGGATGGAGAATCCTGCCCTGTGTAATTTCAAGAACCCTTTTTTTTCCAATTTGAGCTAAGAGTACCCAGGAATATTCCAATCTCAAACTGATCATTTCCAAATTCCAGGTTCTGTGCTTTGCATTTTTAATTTTCCATTTACTTTGAGAATTGTGTTCCATGTAATTCTTCAATGGTGATCCTGACTGACCAGCCACCATGCCCCAGATTAAGGAACGTCAAACATTTACCTTGTTTCAAATTACACCTGTAATCCAGTGCACCACTCCCATTTAATTTTAAACCCAGTATTGAAGCTGGTACTGCAAACTCACAATTTAGGGAAAATAACATACTAAAGCTAGCATCACAAGAAAGAAAATCCACACAAATTCTTTACTAAATGCGCACACAACATTCATTCATGGAAGCTTCCATTTACATCAGCTCAACATTCTGCTTTCATTCAATCTTAACAATTAAAACCGAGACCATTCCAAGAAAACAAAGGGAATCGATTAAGACAGTAGTCTTCACTCTTTCTTCGTAAACTACAATTAAAGCTCAGAGTGAAAGGTAAATTCTAAAGAACAATATTTAAAAGGTTTAATATTCTTCTACCAGTGCAAAGCAATTTCTTTAACAACATCTAATTCAAAATACTACATCCACACATCGAACGAGCAACTGACAGAACCAGACCACAGAGGGTTAACTCTGCAGCCTCCAGGCATAGACTCACAGACAAGTGCAAATCACATAGACACTGTAACACATAGACACCACTTATTGAAACACGAGTTTGCCTTACTGATCCAGCCGTTAGCAGCTCTGAGTGAGTTGATTAAAGTTTGCAAAATACCTTTTACCCTTACATTCAATAAAAGCAATAATTTCCCCAAATCAGACATTCTGTTTCAAGTATGCATTCAAAATGCAGTAATTTAAACTATTTTCTAAATTTTAAATTTAGTTTTTCCAAACTCAAAAGCCATGGGTGGGACTCTCGGTCCTGCCGCCCCCGTTTTCTGGTGCGGCGCACTCCCGCCGACAGCGGGATTCACCGTCCCGGCAGCCAGCCAATGCGGATTGCCAATGTCGGCACCCCTGCGCCGTTGGGAAATCCGTGTGTGTGAGTGCGCTTCCAGCGAAACAGAAGATCCCACCGACGGAGAATCCAGCCCATCTCCCCAATCTATATTCCTGCCGTCTTTATCCATCTCTCGGTCCACAAAAGTGCACATCATACCCCTTTGGACTGAGAGTGGAGACCCTAACCTCTCTTTTTCTGACATTTGTTTTTATTCATTAAGGTACTCCCAGAGCACTAATACCCACACCGATTTCTTGTAAGACACCCATTACACACACCGAGCAAGACCCGTGGGCCAGATTCTCCGTTGGAGAGTAAATGCTGACACCGGGACTGAATCGGTGGTATTCTACGACCAGGGCCGGCCCAAGGTACTGGCAACTCGGGCAGTTGCCCGGGGCGCCATGTGCTAGGGGGCGCCAGAGACTCGGGTCCCGCGCATGCGCAGTTGGGCCGGTGCCAACCAGCACATGCGCGGTGGCCGCCCTCCCCCAGGGCGGCCCCCGCCCCCCCCCCTCCGGCCGCCCCCCCCCCCCCCCTCCGGCCGCACCCGCCCATCTGTCCGCCACCCCTCCGTCCGCCCCCCCTCGGCCCCGCCCCCCCTCGCCCCCCCCCGGCCCCGCCTCCCCCCCGCCCCCCCCCCCCCCCCCCCCCCCCCCCCCCCCCCCCCCCCGAAGGGCACTGAAGTTCAGCTTGCCCGGGGCGCCAGCAACCCTAGGGCCGGCGCTGTCTACGACCCCGAAAACGGTGCCGGTCCCGGAACGGTTCAGTACATGTTAATGGGCTAGCACCAGTGCCACATGGAACCAATGCAATTCCAACGAATGCCGGCATCTGATTCTCTGGAGTCAGGTTTGGAACTGGAGAGCCTGACAGGCTGCAGCTGCACATCATCTCCCCACTCCCCACACACACGCATTCCAGCCAAGAAGATGGCACCCAAAGAACGGCACCCTGTTTCACCGATGCGGAGCTCGACACCCTGCTGGATGCTGTGGAAGACAGACGGGACACCTGTTCCCCGGGAGGAGAAGGAGGATGCCACCTGCCTCTGTACACCAGGTGGCAGAGGCCATGAGCGCCATGGTCCCCACCTCCATGACCGCCAGCGGTGCCGTAAAAAGCTGCATGGCCTCCTCAAGGCGGCCAGGGTGGGTAGCCAGCACCGTGCCCCTGGCAGCAACCTCAGTCCCATACACCCATACAACCCCTACCCCACCCAGAGGGTAACAAACCCCACCCACCAGCAGTCTGCTCGCACCCCACCCTGCAGTGCATGCCAACACACATACCGTCCGCCATGGCTGGGTGCTCTGCACACACAGGCCACTAGCTGCCAATCCCCAATGCTGCCCCCATCCGACTGCCTCACACTGTGCACTTTCTGCCCCCCGCGCCAAGCTCCCCCTCCCCCCAGCAAGTGACGTTGCACAACTGCATAGTGAGAGGGAGCAGACTGGGGGGCGGGGGGTGGGGGGGGGAGCCACAGGCCACGGTGGGTGGTTAGTGGTGAGCAGCAAGATGGCTGCCCTGCAAGCCCGACAATGGCGATATGGGCCTGGACACCTTGGGGGACACTCCAACCGCTCAGCCCATCCACTGGCCACCCTCTGCTATGCCGCCGGTCCTGAGAAATGCCCCCCCCCCCCCCACTCTCCAGCCAACCCAGCCAATGTCAGGCTGGAAGGCCACGGCTGTGCCTCTGGGGAAATGTCCGACCTCCGTTCTCTCCATCAGCAGCCAAGGCATCCGTTTCCTGATCTTAAATACCAGGAGTGAACCTTACCATCGGTAATTCCTCCAGGCGGCTGCAGAGCATTGTGGGAGGCCCACAGAATACCGGGGAAGGCCCATTAATTAAATGCCAACTGGCCAATTCACATGACCATGCCTGTGTGCAGCATAGAACACATACATGCCACTGGTGAGTCACCGGAGCATGGCATGTCCCTCCCTGCCCATCCCTACACCCATGGCCACATTGGTGGCCGGAACCATGGGGGCTCTGGACCTGGCGCCCATCCCTGATGCCAGGGGTACCATTGGCTGGCACTGCCTTCACCACGGGTATGCATCATGGCCACCGTAGGGGCTACTATGGGTGTTGCCCTGGCACTCATCCTGTTGCCCCCATTCCCCCACCCTCCCACAGCCCTGCCAGTTCCTGGACCAGCAGCCCGCAGTCACTCCTCTGCGTGTCCTACCTCCTCTCACTTTCCCTCAGCAGCCATCACACCGGTTTCACGATTTTTAAAAGAACAGGAACTCGGTCATCGGAGGAGGAGAATCGCGGATGCCCTGGAGAATACCGGGTCGGGCCTGCTAATGATAAGCAAATGGTGTTTACTGTACATGTGTTCCGGTACGCATTGACGCCACTGTCGAGGTGACGGAGAATCATGATTTGGTGTCAAATCGCTTTTGCGATTTCGGCATCGGCAGAGAATCCTGCCCCCTATTCCTACACATTGTCAATGGACATGGGAGGTTATGGGAGGGACCAGTGGTTCCTTGCTCAGGAAATAGGTAGTCACTTAACCAAACGTCGTTGTCAAACCTTTACCAACTGTCTTCCTCATAACATTCCCTTTCTCTGTCCCTCCAAGTCTAGCCTAATGACCATGGCTTTAAGGCAACAACTCGACTAGAGCAACGAGAGCTCACCCAAGGCTGCCAAACATTGGCCAAGATCTTGCTCAATCGGCTTGGACAGACACAATAAAGCCACCTGAGTTTAGTAACAACTCTACTTCATTCAGAAGAGTTACTTAATCAAACTTTCTGAGAATATAGTGCAGAGACAATTCAGACTCAGTACTGAGATCTCGGGATTACTCATGCTCATGAAGGAGCTGGCAAGGCTGAGATCACTCAATGTGGATTCCTTCTTCTCTGAGCCGTTAGCTCAGGGTCCCTCTTCTGCGACAGTTCCCGGGTTTTCACTGACAATGTGTTCCGATGTCCCTTCTTTCATCCAGGTTCTGCTAGCGCTCTGTCATGATGCACACACACACACACACACCTGGCCTGAGTTCTATTGTCTCAACCAGACTTAAACTCATTAATAGAAATAAACAGGTCACCCAGTTTAACTGGGGGGATTTAATCAAGATCCATTGTCCTATGAAGCACTCTTGGCTGACCAGCTATTAGCCAGTTATGGAGTTTGATGACCTCTTTGGTTATCATTCGTCCTGTTGCAAAGTTGATCTCTTCTGTCTCAAAGTTAGTTACATATTCATAGCATGGTGTTTTGCCATTTTATATTAATGTGATAAATATGGTAATTGGGTAATTATAGAACAAAGAACATAGAACAGTACAGCACAGAACAGGCCCTTCGGCCCTCAATGTTGTGCCGAGCCATGATCACCCCACTCAAACCCACGTATCCACCCTATACCCGTAACCCAACAACCCCCCCTTAACCTTACTTTTATTAGGACACTACAGGCAATTTAGCATGGCCAATCCACCTAACCCGCACATCTTTGGACTGTGGGAGGAAACCGGAGCACCCGGAGGAAACCCACGCACACAGGGGGAGGACGTGCAGACTCCACACAGACAGTGACCCAGCCGGGAATCGAACCTGGGACCCTGGAGCTGTGAAGCATTTATGCTAACCACCATGCTACCCTGCTGCCCCAGGGTTACCATTTATGGAGTTACCATTTAACGGTAATGAGTTTCTGTGCTGACTTGAGTGGTCCGGCAGACAGCAAATATTGATTGCAGCCAGGGCTTCATTTGGTAGTTCCTGGTTTCAGCCGATATCTCTTTTTCCCTCTTGTCAGCTTTTGCCTTTGCAAAAATGGACAGGTCAATGAATTGTAATGTAGACCATGCTACTCAGTGGTGTAGTGGTATTGTCGCTGGACTAGTAATCCGGACACACAGGGTGATGCTCTGGGGACCCGGGTTCGAATCCCACCACGGCAGACGGTGAAATTTGAATTCAATTAAAAAATCTAGAATTTAAAGTCTAATCGTGACCATGAAACCATTGTCAATTGATGTAAAAGCCCATCTGGTTCACTAATGTCCTTTCGAGAAGGAAATCTGCCATCCTTACCTGGTCTGGCCTACATGTGACTCCAGACCCACAGGAATATGGTTCACCCTTGAAGGAATAAAAAAAACTTACTAAAAAAATGTAGATTGTGTCAAAATGCCTAATAGTGATGACCACCTACACAGAATGCAATCCTGTTGGTGTTCACCGAAGAAATATACAAAATGAAACAAATAAAACCATCCTAAGAGTCCCTCAGTGCCTTCTACAATGACAAAAGTCAAAGTACTGGCTGTTCTATGGAATTTCAGCTTTCCCATCATAATTTTGATCAAATGAATGCCATTTTCAGTGCTGCTGGATATCTGTTTCTCGCTGCATAATAATTAGTTTGCATTTGCATAAACAATAAAAATGAATTGAACTACAGATTTTTGCCCAATATTTGAGAAAATAAATCCTAGATTTATCTAACCTGGAGTATAATTGAAGATGCATCAGTAGTTAATGATTCTATTGGACAATGGTGGGGGTGGCAGTGGGTGGGTGGAATGGGGGCGTGGTCATTAAAATAGGGTATAGAGGAATGTACATAGGATTAGAGGAGCAGGAATTAAATGATACAGTCATTCAGTGTTTCTACTTTCTGGTACCAATGAATGTCACAGTGTGTTATACTCTGAATTGGCCATTGCATTGTTGCTGAGAGCATGATACAGAGAAATGCTTTAATCATCAAAATCCCCTCGTTCTTGTCAAATTGACAGCAATATTTATTATTGCTATATGTTATTTATTTATTATGTCAATTTTAAAAATTATCTTCCAGTTTCCACACTGACATCAAAACCCATTTGTGGACGGCATGGTAGCACAGGGATTATCACAGTTGCTTCACAGCTCCAGGGTCCAGGTTCGATTCCCGGCTTGGGTCACTGTGTGTGCGGACACGTTCTCCCCGTGTCTGTGTGGGTTTCCTCCAGGTGCTACGGTCTCCTCCCACAGTCCAAAGATGTGCAGGTTAGGTGGATTGGCTATGCTAAATTGCGTTAGCCTCCAAAAAAAATGGTTAGATGGGGTTGCTGGGTTACGGGGATGGGGCGAGGTGTGGGCTTAGGTAGGGTGATCTTTCCATGGGCTGGTGCAGACTCGATGGGCTGAATGGCGTCCTTCTGCACTGTAAATTCTATGATTCTTAATTCTATGATTCATTGGAGTTAGAATTCCTGACCCTTTCTCAGTCTTTCCTTCTTCCAGCAGTCCAGGCGTAGTGTCAAATTAGACTGTGGGGGGTGGGGGGGGGGGGTTTTCCAGCCTTTCCAGCTGAGGAGGGATTTTCCAGTCAGACCGAAGTCATCCGTTCCCTCACCCCTCCACAGCAGGTTACTGGCTACGGGATGGGAAAATCATACAAGATACCGTAGATGATGGCATGACCGGATGAACCCGCTGGCGGCCACCAGTAAACAGGCTGCGGTGGGGGGGGGGGGGGGGGGGGGGGGGGGGGGGGGGGGGGCAGGAAGATGCCAGCCACAATCACCTTGTCGTCTTTGAGTCTTTTCAATGTTGGGGTCCTGCACCAATATGTCGCAGTAAAACACAACACTCACTAATTAACCCAAAAAACTCAAACCCTAAATATCATTGTTGCAAATTTTGAGAAATAATGGCTGGCTATAAGGGATAGGGCATAAATTAATTATTTTAATTCAACTTAATTTCCATCCATAAATTGGGTTAATTGGAAAACAGCTTTTCCTGACCAAGCAAAAGTGTAACCTTCATTCTTATGAAACTTGGAGGAATATTATCTTCCTGGTGTAAGGGATAAGATATTAATAAATTATGCTAACGAGTCTTAATTTCTATGTGTAAATTAGGTTAATTAGAAAATAGATTTTCTCTTGCATCTCAGAAAAAATGTAAGTCCTATCTTTAAAATTTGGAGAACACAATGATTGTGCTATTAGGGATAACATATTAATGATTTATGGTAATTAGCCCTCAGTCACATATGTGGATTAGGTTAATCACCAAACAGACTTTACGCTATAACTCAAATCCAGTTTGAAACTCATTGTTTGAAACTGGAATGATCTGCATTAACTTGACCTGGGAATGGTGCACATTTTGAGAAGTAAATTGAAATGCTGTGAATGCTGTGGCCTATAGATATTGGCACAAAGTTTCCTGTTGGTTTAATATTAAAGCGAACCAGGCTCACTGCCATTTATGCTGAAATGCCGCAATAACTCCAGACGGGTGACAGCAAAACTAAAGAGTCATTGACTTCAGGAAGCAAAGTATCGTACACACCCCTGTCAGCATCAACACGGCTGAGGAGGAGATGGTTGACAGCTTCAAATTCCAAGGTGTGCACATCACCAAAAATCCGTCCTGGTCCACCCACGTTGACGCCATGACCAAGAAAGCGCAACAGCACCTATATTTCCTCAGGAAACTAAGGAAATTTGGCATGTCCACATTGACTCTTAGCAGCTTTTACAGATGCACCAAGATGCACCATAGAAAGCATCCTATCTGGCTGCATCACAGCCTGGTATGGCAACTGCTCAGCACAAGACCGCAAGAAACTTCAGAGAGTCATGAACAGCCCCCAGTCCATCACACGAACCCGCCTCCCATCCATTCACTCCATCTACACCTCCCGCTGCCTTGGGTAAGCGGGCAGCATAATCAAAGACCCCTCCCACCCAGATTACTCACTCTTCCAACTTTTTCTATCAGACAGGAGATACAAAAGTCTGAGAACACGCACGAACAGACTCAAAAACAGCTTCTTCCCCGCTGTTACCAGACTCCTAAATGACTGTCTTACGGATTGATCTAATTAATACTACACTCCTGTATGCTTCACCTGATGCCACTATCTATGTATTTACATTGTGTACCTTGTGTTGCCCTAATACATATTTTCTTTTCATGTACTAAATGATCTGTTTGAGCTGCACGCAGAAAATACTTTTCACTGTACCTCGGTACACGTGACAATAAACAAATCCAATCTGATGTGCAATGAAATACAGAATTTGAGACATTGCTGACAGAGAGAGACTTTGGGCGGGATTCTCTGGCACGTTAGCCACATGTTTCGCGGCCATGTGCCGGTATCTAGTCACGGATTCTATCTTCACCCGGCTTGTCAATTTCCATTGTAACTACCCCATACCGCTGGGAAATCCACTGGACGGGGTGCGCTGCCGGTGGGAAGTTTGAATCGCAATGACCGGAGAATTCCGGCCTTTGCTCTACTGTTAACTTTACTCCCACCATCTTGGCGGAGTTCAACTAGCTCAACATAAATTTGGGGTCAAACTAAGAACCCATCTGGCCTGCCTTGTTCTGTACTATTCCAAGTGGTACCCCCATCTGTCAAGAAATCAAACTGCTGCATGTTCTTAATTACCAGCAGTGAAAGTAAGTATAAAATTGTATTTGAAACAATTATTAGAAATAGAAAGTGGGCCACCAATAAACAAGGTGACTTTATATTTACTTAACATTCCTAAGAATGAAATGAATGCTTCCCATGACCTAATGACACAATGCTCATATGGCACTGAGTAAAACCATCATCTATAAAGATTGCAGTCAAATTAATACCAAACTGAGTTGCATTTGCAGTTACTGATGCATAAATGCCGCAGTATCGTCAGACGGTGGCAGATGTGTAATTATGCAGAAACTGGAAAGTTGCTGCCATTATTCTGTTAACTTCACACTAACAGTTTCTCACTGTCTGCTTCCCAATCAAGTGCATTGAATGGTGTGAAATTCCTTTATTTGCACAGTAGATGTGAAGCAATGTCAGCACAGGAAGTTAAAGTTAAATCATGTCATTTTGAGTACCTCTCAAAGACTTGAGAGGTATTAATTTCCGCCAGTCACTCTCTCTGGCACAGAAAATAACTATTATAAAAGTGAATCTCAACCATTCGTGTTTTCAATGTTAGAAATTTTTTGAAATCTTTTCTTTTACCTCTCTCTTCAGCCCATTTTGATTTTCTTCATGTATTTTGCTTTCTGTTCCTGAATTTATTTTGAATACGCTATTTTGGCTGACACTTCCTGGTTCAGACTCTGCATTGCTCATTTCAGAATCCACCAAACTGCTTTATATTTCCTTAACATTCCTAAGAATAAAATGAATGTTTCTCATTACCTGAGCTGTTAAGGGCATACACAGATACTTGCACCATGCACACAGGACCCACATGCCCTGTAGGCTGTGCAGCAACATTTTCAGGGTCATTTTCATCTTTTTTCAGTGACTATTATATAAAATATCATGGACGTTACATAACAAGGGCAAGTATAACTAATGATAGATGCCATTCATTGAACCTTTACAAAAGAAGGAATGTTTTGGGCTATTACCATCATCCTGTTACACTACATGTACACAGTAGCTGCTGTTTAAGAACAGGGCCTGATTTTAGAATGGCATTAATAGCATGGAGATAAGTAAATCACATGTTACAACCACTGTAGATATATTCGAATGGAATGGGAAACAGCGTCATGTCTTCGTTGATTCATTCTCAAGCTGTTATGAAGTCGACTATCTGTCCAAAATGAAGAGCACCACAGTAACCGGAAAGCTGAAGAGACGCTTCGCTACACATGGCATTCCCCGATGACGGAAAACACCCGGCGGATTGTCTCCAGGGAGTTCAAGGGCTTTGTGCACACATGGGACTTTGAACACATCACAAGCAGCTACTTTGCCCACTATCGAATGGTCTGGCAGAGCGGCCAGTACACTCTGCAAAGCACCTCCTCAACAAATGCCTCTGTGACAACACGTATTTCTACGTCGCACTGCTCAATCTGCGTTAGGGCCTGCCCTCGCCAGCACAGACATTGTTGACCACAACAATGATCCCTGTTGCCAAGGCCCTTCTGCAACCCAAAGAGGAAACAAATGTGGCTGCCGCCCTCATGAAATGGCGACAAAGAGAGAAATGGTACAATTCCCGCAACACCTGCAGACTCTGTCCTCAAGAACTGGGTCAAACCCTCAGAATGCAGACCACATGTGGCCATGTCAAACTGACAATGGTCCACCGCCATCTCCTCCCCCCCCCCCCCCCCCCCCCCCCCCCCCCTCCGCCCCCCCCAATCAAACAGCTGCGTAGTTACCTCAGATGGTGCTTTCTATGTCAGGAACCGGCACCACCAATAGCCACAGGGCTCGAAACATGGAGTCCACAATCTGCACCCCCTGCACCTGTGGAGATGAAGGTCCTCCAGACATCAATGAACAAGCCCTGTAGCTACTGTGCTCACTCTAGGGGTGCCCGATGCCATCCGATCTGTGGACAACAACATAGGTGCATCCCTGGCACAACCAAAAGATAGAATTACAGACTCGGGAAATCTGAGCAAACCAAACTCTGGATTATGGATTATGTATTGACTTAGTGCATATATGGGCTGTTCTCTTTTTAAGCAGGGGTGGAAGGGAAGAGACATTGGGCTTTGCACTAGGCTTGGTGGCCCAAGTTGGTGCTCAGTATACATCAGACAGAACACACACTCCTCCATCATTCACTCTATTCTGCTGAGTGACTCTCGACCCCGAGCCAGATGTTCTGCTGCCTGCCATTGCATCTCCACCATTGAGCTGGCAGCCACTTCCAGAGGCTCATCACCTGACTGGGACTGAGCAGACGGCTGGTCTCTGAATGCTGCCTCTGCGGGAAGGCGTCTGTGGGGTGCTTGCCAGAAAGTGACCCCGAGTCTAACCTTGAACTGCATCCCAATGAGTTGTGTGTGTGTACGTGTGTATCCCTGCGCTGGTGGAGGGGGCAGGCGAGTGCTGTGATGAACCTTCATGAGCCTCCTCATCTTCAGATATGCTCTGAGGGCTCAGGAGTGCTGCTGAGCTGTGTGGGTGTCCTTGATCTGCAAGAAATAAATGACGGTTATCGTGGATGAGCAGGCGTCTTCTTGATGTTTTTTAGCCTTTTGTCTCTGGGTTGCTGAAACCCTGCAAGGTCTTGTGAAGATTGATGGATTGGAGAGAGTGATAGTTATGTGTTGCACTCATGTATAAATATGGCACGTGGACCTTCTAACTCTTCTGCTTATAGCAGGCGGACGAAACAGCTCTCAACCTACCTGGTGCTTCAGAGAGATACTCACTTGTGCAAATGCTGAATCGGGCATGATTTCAAGCTATTCCAGCAAATGGGAATGGCGCCCTAAGATCCACCAGCCGACACACTTGGGGGCGGGGACAAAAATGGAGAATTGCACTCCAAGGCTCTTTTATCTTGGAAATAAATGGCAAGTTTAATACATAACTGCATGCAAGCTGGAAAACTCAACACCTTTCTGGGACTTTGGAGATGTGCTGCTGCTTTTGTCTCCAAGTGTGAACACGTACACCCTCTTTCCAAACAAAACAACCCAGACCTCCGACCCTTCAACAGCCATGTCATCCAGGCCTGATGTTAGGCAGACTTCAGAACAGGTCACATGACACCCTCCTTTTTTTACCCTAAACTAAAGACAGTCTCAAAACATAACATTCTTACAAACTTCATGGGCGGGATTTTCCGTCGGGGGGGATTCCCCCAGCAGCGCATTCACGCCCGCAAATTTCCCGACAGCGTAGAGGTGGCCATATTGGGAAACCCCATTGCCCTGCTGCCGGGATGAAAGATTTGGATGCCGGCTGGGGTATGCCGCACCAGAAAAAGGGTCTGGCGGGACGGAGAATCCCGCCCCATATCTCTAACACACAGTGCATGCACAGTTAAACATCCAGAGTGTTGATAACTGGAATCCAAACATCAGTGAGATGTTTAATGTTAATGATGAGCCAATTAAGCAGTCGACTCTTTATTAATATTTCAAATGTAACATTTAAAAAATTAATTTCACGCCAACTGTAGCTGGTCTTGCGTTGAGTGATGTGAGAGTTTCTAATGGAGCTGGTCCCACCACTGAAGCTGGAACCCAAACTGACAAGTTTGGCTGTAGTTACATTGCACATCTTGACTCAATATGAAGACAAACATGTAGTGCAGTGATATAAAACGTACTCGCAACAGAAGAGGAATCTGTATAAGCACTTAGTGTAGGTAAAATAGTTAGGGTTATTTTCTGCTGAGTGGGCACAAAGTCTTACTGCCAATAAGAATCAGCAGGGTATTTTGCCATTATTTAAGAATACATACATATATATATACAATAGTTTAAATTCGTTCCTCGGGAAATGTGATCCCATCTATAAACTGGATTCCTGTTCCCAGCGGAGTTTCCAATGAGTATGGTCACCCAACCATAAGGTTTGAGTTCAGTAATTTTGTCCCCAAACAGTTCATGAACAATGGCTTGAACAATGAAACCACGAGTGGACTCTTACCTTGCTGAAACAAGAGATAGCATCTGATTAAGTCTTTGACTGTTCAGATCAGCGCTATATTTGTCACACCACTCTTTAGGTAATGGTGTGAAAGAGGCAACATCCGAATGCCACCTTGTCACCAGATTACACAGGGAGGGCCACAGGAATGTTGAACCCCATGATGGTACAGCAAGAACTATCGTATCATTGCTGCCAACTTACCACCTGTCTCTGGTGAGAGGATTAACTTCTTAACCATTCTCTATTTAAGGGCCATTGGTCCATTCCCTTGATTCTTAATCAAAACTTAATTTGGCGTTGTACCCCTTTATGCTGTTCCACACTAAAATATCGAGTGTTGTCAGGGGCTGAACAAACAATTGCTAAAAACCTGCTCGCGACATCATCTTCAGGACTATGGGTACAACATAAATGTGCAAATAAAATACAAAAATAATACTGTCTCAGCCTCGCTCAACTGCTCCCATTGGATTAAGTTAAAAGTTTAGATTCCATTTCAGGACATCAGCATGTAATTGAAGATGATACTCCAATGAGGTACTGTATGCAGTGTTGTGAAAAGGCCCTTTCCTTTGTGTGTTAAAACCCATTCAGCTGGAATGTGCAGATCCTGTGGCACTCTTCGAAGGACAGCAGGGAGTTCCTAATGTGTTTGGCCCAGCGACACTTCTTCTTCAACCAGGACCAACAAAAACAGGTTAATTGTGGGATTGTTTGTCTAAATGTTGCTACATTTGCATTGCTAACAGCCGCGACACTTGAAACACTAAATTCAGTCTCGACAAAGTGGTTTGAGTTGTTTCAGAGAGATAAGCAGCTGTGTAAGTGCAGGTTCTTCTGTGCACATTATTATTTTAAACAAGATAGGGCAGCACGGTAGCACAGTGGTTAGCACTGTGGCTTTACAGCGCCAGGGTCTCAGGTTCGAATTCCCGCTGGGTCACTGTCTGTGCGGAGTCTGCACGTTCTCCCTGTGTCTGCATGGGTTTCCTCCGGGTGCTCCGGTTTCCTCCCACAGTCCAAATACGTGCAGGTTAGGTGGATTGGCCATGATAAATTGCCCTTAGTGTCCAAAAAGGTTAGGAGGGGTTATTGCGTTACGGGGATAGGGTGGAAGTGAGGGCTTAAGTGGGTCGGTGAAGACTCGATGGGCCAACATGGTAGCATTGTGGATAGCACAATTGCCTCACAGCTCCAGGGTCCCAGGTTCGATTCCCGGCTTGGGTCACTGTCTGTGCGGAGTCTGCACGTTCTCCCCGTGGGTGCGTGGGTTTCCTCCGGGTGCTCCGGTTTCCTCCCACAGTCCAAAGATGTGCAGGTTAGGTGGATTGGCCATGATAAATTGTCCTTAGTGTCCAAAATTGCCCTTAGTGTTGGGTGGGGTTACTGGGTTATGGGGATAGGGTGGAAGTGAGGTGGGTAGGATGCTCTTTCCAAGAGCTGGTGCAGACTCGCTGGGCCGAATGGCCTCCTTCCGCACTGTAAATTCTATCTATCTATCTATCTTCTGCACTGTATGCTCTACGTTCTTAGAATCAGCTGACCATCAGAATGTTTAAAAACATCTCGGCAGGAGGCGTCCTTTCGTCAACCACTAACGCAACGTATCAAAAATTCTGCTATTTGTTATTGTCTTTGGCTTGTTAATGTCACGTTATTTCCCCGCTTTGTTTTATTTCTCTTGCAACCACCATCACTGAAGCAGAGGTTGTAATTCTCCAGCTGTTCGCCGATGGTGGGATTCTCCGGTCCAACCAGCAGCGCACCCACGCCCACGGATTTCCCCGCGGTATGGAATGGCTTCAGCCGGAAACCCCATTGACAAGCAGCGGGAGTAGAGAACCTCTCTGCCAGCGAACGCTGCGGCCCACGATGTCTGTCCTGACTGACAGTGGTGGTGGGGCGGACTTGTAAAGGAGAATCGAGCCCAAATGATTAGGTGGTTATAAATTGCTGTTGTGACAGCTTGTGGTGACATTACAACAGAGTCTGGGATTTGAAATCATTCTGCTGGCTGCGGAACACTTTGGCATATACTGAGTTGGTGGGAGGTTCCATATAAATGCAAGCTTTTTAGTTCTCTTCATGCATGTGTTTTGCACATAAGAATTCATCTTTAACATTTGGTTTTACCGTCAGCTCTCATGTCAGCATTGTTAAAGCCTGGGTCCATCGTCAATCTTATTTGACCTTTTATCTGTTTCCTCCTCTTCATTTAATATGCTGAGCAGTCGTGCCAGAGCGTACCCAATGGGGAAAGTATGAAGAGAGTTGAGGGAATCAATGGGGGAGGGGGAGGAACTCTAAAATTAAATTATCAGGCAACATAAAACAAAACAGTAAACCACTTTTCAGGCGCATAAAGATATAAGAAAGAAGGTTGTGACAGAAATAGGGTCACTTAACGATGGACAGAATGACGTCACAACAATGATAGAGAAATGGCAGAAATATTAAATAATTGCCTACCTTCAGCAATTGCCAGCTAACCAAAACATTACATTGGACGGTGAGGTTAGAAATGAGATAACTGCATTTACAATAAAAGGTAAAACAGATAAAACCTCTGGACCTGATGGATTACATCTCCATATTTTAAAATAATGAAGGGAAGAGATAGCGGAGGGATTACTAAACATTTTTACCAATTTGTTAAAGAAAGGTAGATACCATTATATGTATATTTTAAAAGGGAGGTAGATCAATTCCAAGAAAACTATAGATGAGTCAACTTGAGTGTGAAGCCATCTGGGATGGCCACCTACAATAAGGAACGTGGACGGTCGCAAAGCATAATGGGAAAAATGGACAATGAAAGGCTCAGGCAGGCTCAGAGCCTGAATGTATATTTGTGAGCGAAGAATCCAGATGGTATCGAAACCCCCAACCGATTAGCATTTTGATGGCCCGTCTCTGTCAGACAAAGGACTGATACTTGAGCAACCGATACAATCCCAGACATTTCGGCGCCACTCCCTGTACTCAGGAAGCGTAAACAACAGGGTCAATGACCGCTTAGGACACGCCCAGCCATCAAGGCACCTGCCCCTTTATTGGTTCAAATCGAACACAGTGATCAAGAATTACCCAATTAGTGGGGTCCAAAACTGAAGGACCACCAAGGATAAAGAGAGAGACCACCATGTGTTCGGCCTCTCTTGGACCTGGCGCTCCGTCTACTTCTAATTGCAGCACCACCAGAACCAAGTTCAAGTTCAACGCCCGCTACCAGATGGATGAGCCCAGCTGAGCAGCAGTTACTTCTACAGACCCGATAGACCCAGGGCGCGATTCTCCGCAAATGCGGCGAGTTTCACGGCAGCCTCCGTGCCCCCTCCCGAGATCCGATTCTCCCCCACGGGCGGGGCTAGCAGCGGGGCCGCGTGAACCACGGCATCGCCGCCTTAGCGACCGTCGCTAAGTCCGCGCGCCAAGCGTCACGCCGGCTGACGCGCATGATGATGTCAGCCGCGCATGCGCGGATTGGACGGCTCAAACCCGCGCATGCGCGGGGCCGTCATTTCCCTCGGCCGCCCCGCGGACTGATCCTGCGGGGCGGCGGGGGGAGAAAGAGTGCGTCCGTTACGGACGCACTGCCCGCAATCGGTGGGCACCGATCGTGGGCCCATGCCCCCCTTGGCACAGCCATGGTACTGCCTTGCCAATCGGGGCCCTGGATGCCCAGAACGGGCATGTTGCGGCCCTTTTTACGACGCCAGCAAGCAGGTGTGTTTGCTGCCGTAAAAACGGCCGTAAAGGCCTGGGAACTCGGCCCATCGGCCTGGGGAGAATCGCTGTTCGCCGTAAAAAATGGCGAGCAGCGATTCGTGTCGTGGGGCGGCCGTGGGTGGGGGAGAATAGCAGGAGGGTGTGAAAAATGTCGGGGACGCCCTCCCGCTATTCTCTGACACATCGTGGGCAGCGCAGAACGCGCCCCATCACTCGAACAATGGTCACTGTTCCTCTGACCTAAGCCGGGTGCCGGAAGTTAAGTACAGGTTGTCAAAGTTGATAGGTGTAGTTTAACTAGTAGTGTTTATGTTGCATGATAATTGTGAGTGTAAATAAAGTACCATTGATCTTGAACTAACTAACTGGTGTTTGGCTCTTTGATCGATAGCTGGTTGAACCTTGTGGTGCTATCATTTGATACCTGGCGACTCTGAGCAATATAAATATCCAAAGAAAGAAGGGCAACCTCATTGATTGCCATATTTACAGTAGGTAAAAAAGGCAACAAGTGGCAGGAAAAATAACAGAATCTCTGCCAGAAGAATATCTAGAAATCAAAATTATAATAACAACGAGACAGCAAGTTTGGCTGTGAGTTCTAACAGGAAAAACCAGTATTGGCGATCGGGCAGAGAATGGCTTTGACGTTGGAATCGGGGAAGGCACCAGTTTGACGCTGGCCCGCAATGCTCCGCCCCCTCCAAACCTGTGCAATCAGGCTGCGCACTGTGTGCAGTCGCAATGCCATTGCCGCATCATTGGCCGGCCCACCCGCGATGCTCCTCCCACGTATGGTCCCAGCAGTCTGAAACCTGGCCTGCCGTCTGCGGACAGCGTCCAGCGACGTCACACTCGTCCTCTGGCTGGGGGACTTCTGAAAGGGCTGCGCGGGGGGGGGGGAGTGGAGTGGGGTGGACAGGGGTTGGGCTGTGGGGTTGAGGTTGGCGGGTTAGTGTTTCAGCATGGCCGGCATCATGTTTTCCGGCGTGACCGGTGCAGGCCGTCAGCCGTGCGCATGTTTTCCACGCGATCCACGGGTGTTTCGCGCGGCGCTGGTGCTAGCCCCTCACCGGTGCCGGAATCGGTGAGGGGTTATGCGCCGATTTTCCCGTCGTGAAACTCCCAAGGATTCTCTGCTTGCACCAGCGCTTAGCCTCAGGAATGGAGAATTTCACCCCATGTCTTTTGGAATAATATAGCAGCTTAAACACTGGTGTGGCCCTAGGCTTCCCAGTAGCACACAGCTCAGGCTTAATGGGGGAGACATTTTGGGTAATTTGTTAGGGAAGGAGAAATGGAGACAGCTATGAAAAAAAGTATTTTTTTTTATCTAAGAGCCTGTTGACCTCAAGCACAGTTACAAGATAAAGAGGACAGCAATGTGAATAGCGTGGCACCTTATCTGAGACTCGGTGGCTTAAAATTAATCGTAAATGGCGAATACAGTGAAAGGGAATCTTATAATGCCATTTCATTTATATCTGTTAGATGGCCACTTAAAACTACTGTAAGTAGAACTGTGTCACGCCAACAGGGACCCTGTATTTCATTCCCAGGAACAATTAGAGTGTTTTAAGGGGCAAATGGTTATAGGAGTGTAAAAATCATGCACCATTTATGAGTTATTAAATTTGAAAGGACTGTTCCCTAACCCTTTGCCACTGAATAAAACTTTATTTAACGACTCGAGGTTTGTGGAAGAAATTTTCAGTCCCAGCTCAGCAGCAGCCTAGTAGTGGAAATGTTTCATAAAACATTCTTAGCAAATGGGATTTTAGCACACAAGAGGCTCTGATGGCCTATTAATTCTGCCTTGGCCCTCGGCCAAAACACTTGTGCCTCTCTTCTAATTTGTGCTTAATTTCTATCAGAGGTACCAGGAGACTCCTTTTTTTTTCAGTGCTATGCATCCGCATAACTTTAATGGATTCACTGGAGGAGCCACAGCAAGAAGACATTGATTGGCCCGTCTCGGGGGCCTCTGCGAGGCCTGACAGGTAGTGGTCTTGACACGGGCAGCAAATGAAATGTGACCCCGTGTAAACAGGGCTGAGCATCTGGGGCTCTGGGTAATCCATTAGCTCGGAAACCTTTTCAAATTCCATTTATTTATGAAGTGATTTGAGCAGACTAAGGTTGCACTTAAAATGAGAAAGCAGAGGAATGAATGAAGGCTGCGGGAAATCTCAGCATTGGCAGGAAGGATGGAAGTGGGACATTAATCACGGGGACGGGCTAAAGTATTCAGCCGGATGGAAAGGCAAAAAGAGAAGAAACATTTAACGAAATGAATGATAAAGAATTAAGGCTTCAAGGTCACAAATCCTAATAAATAACCTCGCTTAAAAAAAAAAGGATCGTGTAAACTCCTTAAAAATGTTTCAAACAATGGGGTATAGTGTCCGGTCCGCCCATGGGGTCGCTGGTGGGGCTGAAACTTTGACGGGTCATTTAATGGCCCCTTGACCCCGGGCTGGAATGTTCGGTTTTGGGGCAATGCGATTGGAAAGTCCCAGAAATGTGTCCCAGAAAAACTTTGTGGCATAGTTCCCTCGCTATTTACCTTGGTGGTTTCCTGCCAGCTTTCTCTTCAACCTCTGCCGCAAAATTGCGCCCTCAGCCAATAGGTGGAACAGTCGAGGCTACATGGCGCCCCACATCCTCTCTGGGTTTGTGAAGTGGGAGACGACTCCTTCAGGTGTATTCTTCCACCAGGCACACTTCCTGGGAAAATGGCGTCAGGGTTAGGCTTCTCTGAGGCCCAGCGGTTATGGTGCGAATCCGCTGATGCAGTTCACAATCCCAGTATGAAACAGAGCTCAACAGAGAATATCTAACACCACACCTTCTCCTGGGTGACATGAATGGAGAAGGTTTGTAGATAAAATAGCCTGGGAGCATTTACTGCCGGGTTTCACGTGAATCCAACTTGCTGCCATCTGCACACATTTTTAGGTGGCTGACATTGGTATCATGGAGATTGAGATTGAAAATCTCAAAATCAGAAAACTGATCACCTTAAAAAATAGAGAAATATTCATAACAGCTGCTGCTGTTTTTTGTGGGGGGGCGATGTTACTTTAAATATATATTTCTCAGGTTCAGTATCTCAGCCCCACACTTAACTATATCTTGGCTCAGACTAGGAAGCATAGGCGGAATTCTCCAACCCCCCCCCCCCCCCCCCCCCCCCCCCCCCAGGGTCAGGGAATCGCCCGGGGCCGGCGTAAAACCTGCCCCCGCCGTGGCTGGAATTCTCCGCCACCCGGGAATCGGTGGGAGCGGGAATCACGCCCCGCCGATTGGCATGCCCCCCATGGCGATTCTCCGGCCCGTGATGGGCCGAAGTCCCGCCGCTGACAGGCCAATCCCGCCGACGTGGTTTTAACCACCTCTGTGCCGGAGGGATTTGTGGCGCAAGCGGGCCCCCGGGGTCCTGGGGCCCGGGGGGTGCCCCCACGGTGGCCTGGCCCGCGATCGGGGCCCACGATCGGCGGGCGGGCCAGTGCCGTGGGGGGCACCCTTTTTCTTCTGCCGCCGCCACAGCCAAGAGACCCCCTCCACCACGCATGCGCCGGTGACATCAGAGGCCGCTGACACCCCGGCGCATGCGCGGACTCACACTGGCCTGCAAAGGCCTTTCGGTCAGCCCCGCCGTCGGCCGGCGGGCGCCAAAGGCCGTTGGTGCCGGTTTTGGCGCCAGCCGGCGGAGCGGGAGCCACTCCGGCGCGGGCCTAGTCCCTAAAAGTGCGGAGAATTCCACACCTCTGGGGAGGCCCGACACCGGAGTGGTTGGCACCACTCCGCTACGCTGGGACCCCCCGCCCCACCGGGTAGGGGAGAATCCCAACCCATACATTAAAATAGCTAGAGAATTCAATAGATTAGGCTCAATAAAATCTGCATTCGTTACTCTTATATTTTTGACAGCTTGGAGGAAGCATTTTCCACTGTTCTGATAACTGCTTCTCTGGTTGCATTGGGCTAGCATTCTCTTCTGCATTAGTGAGCCCCACTTTGATGTCCAGCCCTAGTCTAGTAGGAAATGGTTGAGTCGGGAACTAAGCGATTTATTTAGTCGTTCCGCAAGAATTGTTCACATCTTCTAAAATATGCGTGTTCGCGGTGTAAAATAACATAATGGCTGGAGAGAAAGCTGGTGTTGCAGTGGACATGACTGTCGCATTTAAACACCAAATTCAGAGGATGTATTTAGTACACTCACTGAGTTTTAGATTGTCCGGAAAAAAAAATATTTGATTAAGATACGTTGACTGCATAATTCTGCGTTCTGTGTCTGGTACTTTGACGCTACAAGTACTGTTTTGGCTCCATAATTACTCGCATGGTGTGCGCACACATTTCTGGTGAGCTGCATTGGATGCTGCTTTGGTGAAAGCATTCGAACAAGCACATGAAGCATCCACTGGAAGGATCATAGAATTAACAGTGCAGTAGGAGGCCATTCAGCCCATCGAGTCTGCACCGGCCCTTGGAAAAAGCACCCCACCCAAGTCTCAACCCTATCCCGGCAACCCAGTTACCCCATCTAATCTTTTTTGGACATGAAGGGCAATTTATCATGTCCAATCCACCTAACCAGCACATCTTTGGGCTGCTTGGGAGGAAACCGGAGCACCCGGAGGAAACCCACACAGACACGGGGAGAATGTGCAGACTCTGCACAGACAGTGATCCAAGCCGGGAATCGAACCTAGGACCTTGGAGCTGTGAAGCAACTGTGCCAACCACTGTGCTACCATGCTGCCCCTTGCTACCGTGTTGCCCGTGATGTAGACAAGGAAGATTGTGAAACATCACGGTATTGGGGCCTCACGGTAGCATGGTGGTTAGCATCAATGCTTCACAGCTCCAGTGGTCCCAGGTTCGATTCCCGGCTGGGTCACTGTCTGTGTGGAGTCTGCACGTCCTCCCCGTTTGTGCGTGGGTTTCCTCCGGGTGCTCCGGTTTCCTCCCACAGTCCAAAGATGTGCGGGGTAGGTGGATTGGCCATGCTAAATTGCCCGTAGTGTAAGGTTAATGGGGGGATTGTTGGGTTACCGGGTATACGGGTTACGTGGGTTTAAGTAGGGTGATCATTGCTCGGCACAACATCGAGGGCCGAAGGGCCTGTTCTGTGCTGTACTGTTCTATGTTCTATCAGCCGTTCTTGAATTCGGTGCTTGAGCTAATGAAATCTCGGAAACACTCACAGCTAAACATGGATTCAACCAGAGGGAGGACCTTACTTTCTACACAAACCACTTGCTCCAAGATTTGGGTGAAGTAGCTTGCATCCTCCTTGAGAGGGATTGTGAGGAGAGGTGACAAAGAAAAGGGCAAGTTGCAGGAAGTGGAAGGAGGAGTAGAGGAGAAGCGTTCTCAGTTGGAGGCCATATCTGCCCAGGGTGCTCAGGGAGAAATTTTCCACCTGAATCGCAATAAGGACTCATGCGTACACTTCACTAAAAGGCAACCTGTCTGAAATCTTCCACCTACTGTAGCCACAAGTACAGCTTACTGTGGCCTAGTGCTCCGAGGCAGCGCAGCTCTAGTGGCTGCAGGGTTGCTGGTTAGATGCTGCAGCTGGACTTGGAGAACAAGCTTGAGGAACTCTCCAAGGTCAACTTGTGAGTGGCCTGCGGTGGATTACAGGGATCATTGGTTGGGTTCACAATGGTGTTTGCCACCACTTCTATGCTGGAAAGTCTGCGTGAGGCTTTGTGCCAAGTTGACACTTGATTCTTCTGAGATATTGCACATAGGGGCTGGGATTTTATCCTGGCATATTGCACGGATTTACAGGCTGGTAATCAACTCGGTTATGAATGCACCTTCCATGGCCATCAAATCCTGAAATGGAAGGTGGACCCAGAGCTTCTGAAGCAGAGGTAGTGCCACTACTCACTATGCCACAAGATCTCCCCTCTTCTCTAAACTTACCTGACTTAGAGCTAAAGATCAACATTGTGACTCCTTTCTCAATTGCCTTGAATTTTCCACCATTTTTCTAAGAAGGCTTTAACCTTGATCTCATCTGCTTGTGCAGGGCAAGAACTACAGATGCATGTCCAGCCAAAAGAGGACCGCCCACCACAGTGGAGCAGGAGGAATCAGATTGTCCAGTATCCACACCTGAAACTTTGCTGCACATACACTCTCCTGAGAGCTGTTCAAATACTAGCTCTTCATTATCTCTTTGCACACACAGATTAATGAAAATGAGACCCGAGGCCCTATATGGGCAGCACGGTAGCACAAGTGGATAGCACTGTGGCTTCACCGTGCCAGTCCCGCAGCTCCGGCTGCTGGCGGGACCCTGCAGTTATGCCCGCGCCGGCCTCCGCGCAACATGGCGGAGGGGCTTGGCGCGGAGGAACATAGACTCCTCTTGGAATGAGCGTGCCCACCGATCAGTAACACCCGATCGCGTGCCTGGCCACTGTGGAGGCCCCACCGGAGTCGGATCCCCCCGCACCCCCACCAGGATGGCTCCCGCAACCTGAACGCCGAAGTCCCGCCGGGTGGGATCACATGTGAACCACGTCGGCGGGCTCGGCAGAACTCGGCGGGCACTCGACCCATTGAGCGGGGAAAATCACCGCGGGGACTGCTTTCAACGGCCCCCGACCGGCGCGCGTCGCCCGCGCATGTGCGCCTGGCGCGTCCGCAGAGAATCGCGGAAGCGCTGTCGCGCTGGATTTCTGGCGTAAAGTGAGGTGAAGTGAGGGTGACTAGCGTAGAATAAAGTGAGTGGGAGGTGAGGGTGACGAGCGTAGAATAAAGTGAGGGGAGGTGAGGGTGACTAGCGTAGAATAAAGTGAGTGGGAGGTGAGGGTGACTAGCGTAGAATAAAGTGAGGTGAGGTGAGGGTGACTAGCGTAGAATAAAGTGAGGTGAGGTGAGGGTGACTAGCGTAGAATAAAGTGAGGTGAGGTGAGGGTGACTAGCGTAGAATAAAGTGAGGGGAGGTGAGGGTGACTAGCGTAGAGTAAAGTGAGTGGGAGGTGAGGGTGACTAGCGTAGAATAAAGTGAGGGGAGGTGAGGGTGACTAGCGTAGAATAAAGTGAGTCGTACCCTGTCAGCCTGGTGTCTTGTGGCTTCTTTGCCTCCATCTACAACACAAGAAACATGCAACTTTCTTACTACTTGTTAATTTACTTGCTAGTTGTGTGCAGCTCAACACTAAAGCTGATCCTGAGTAGCTGCACACCTCAGAGAGGTGGAGGTGGTGGTGGAAAGTTAATGCGAGGTTATCGCCAACTGAAAGATACCCCGCAACTCTTAAATGATAGGTTACTTCTGCCAACAGAAGGTGCTGTAACTGGTTGTTTGTGGAAGAGTCACTGATCCGGGAAAAGAGTGACAATGATACAACAGAGCACAGAGAGAATGCTCTAAGGTTCTCTGATGCAGCTTTGGAGGTGTTTGTGAAGAAGGTTGGCATGTGAAGAGAGGTCCTCCAACCATGGCCTTCAGACAAAAGTCGAGAAGGTAATTGGAGCAGACAGATATTACTGTCAATGCAAGCAATGAATGATTCTTCAAATGCCATATATCCTTACAAATGAGCCTGAAGCCTTACACATCCACTTCACTCCCCCATCAACCAGCTCAATGAGGGTGTGGTGTCTGAGCCATGCCTTATTATCATGAGTTACAAAAAGCACCCCCCTTTATTGAAACAGGTGCCCAGAAGGGAAAACATTGCTACATTGACACCTGAACAAACGTTTTTTCTTTACTATTTTGTCAATGGCTCAATGTTTATTTCAACAAGAGAGAAATGTCAAGTTCTTATAGTTTCTCTTATTAATCCTTTAACAATCTTGTTGATTGACACTGTTATGAGGTTGTAGTAACAGAAGTTGTTTTCAGAAAATTACGAATTTGTGTTTACTTAAGCAGTCCCATTGTTACAAAGTGTGTACAATCTGTACTGGGTGAATGATCACGGAAGTGCCATGAGTTGGCATGGAAGGTATAAGGGGAATTGGGGTTGGGTTGGGGGAGGGGGGGCATAGGTTGACATAGATTGGCCATGGGTGTCAGAGGTAGGACCTTATGAAGTTATCTTTCAAAAAGTTCCCAAATCCAGACTATGCCTCACAACACGTCTGGGTAGTCACGGACCATGAGTCCTTGAGAAGCAGGCCTAACTCTACAATAATTGCAGAGCTAAGAGATGCTTACCCTGCAATGGAGTCAATCGGTCGGGTGCACAGGAGACTACATCCTTCTCCTGTGTCTGTGAAATTTAATGTGCGGGAATTCCTGGGATTGGATCCTGCCTACTATTTGAAGACCTTGCGCAAATCCTTCTTAGATTCCTGACGGTGAGCACTGTCTCTTTAATGACAAAAATATGCCAAAAGCCTTTTAGTTCTGCTAAAGTCGTAGCTTTTGCTTCTCGTTTTCACATATTTCAAGTTTAAGAAATGTGAAACTTGTTAAACAGATGCAATGAGGTAACTGGAATCCTATCTATTTTTATTTTTTCCAGTAATGGCCATTATCGTTCCGTGTTTAGAATTTGAATAGTAAGATATTTCCAATATGTATATATAATGAGTTACACTTGTGTTCGACTATGTGTGATTGGCTCTGCTTCCTCATTGACATGCCCTCTGCTTGAAATGAACGAAGCATCGATATAATTTGGCAGGGTGTTGGGGGGGGGGGGGGGGGGGGGGGGGGGGGGAGTGGGGAGAGAGAGCATGGTCAGAGTAAGGGATTAATGATGAAGTGCCAAACAACACATGCAAAATATTTTACTGAGTTATCCCATGGTTGAACATAGCATGTTACAAATGGAAACAAATCAAAAATAATATTTACTCATTTGTCTAAAAATATTTAATTTTATATAGCATATATGTGTGTATGTCCACTATGTAGTGCACTGTGTATAATTTACATCTACCATTTACATAACAGAATCCATATTTATTAATGTGACATTTCAATAGTATGGATCTGTTTTAACATTTTCAAGCAGCCTTTTTTGTCAAAACATGAATAAAATGAAATAATCCAATTAAATCGAGGAATATCAAATAAAGTAGTTAAATGTGATTTTGTCTAATTTCATGCTGGATTCTTGCTAAATGTTGATGAGTATGTAAAGGACAGGCTTTGACGTGCTTGGTGCTGCTTTCCCGAGAATATATTTTGGTATCTGTCACCTGATTGGAGAAAATCCTGATACTGTTTAACCCTGCTGTCACAATGACCTTTACAGTGATGGTACTCCTCATATGGCCAAGGGCACATTGAATCCCTCCTCGCTTTAATCTATCCACTTACTGAGTTGCTTCTCAATGTGGCCTCCCTTTCACAGACTGCCCACCTGCGGCACTTACATTTTACACATGTAAAATGGTGAAAATAAGGCAAACTCAGGATTTCACTTCAAAGTACACCCAAAACCAAAAGTAGACTGGAGCACAGTAAAGGACATTAGTGACAGGATAATTTGGAATAAGTATCAGAGAAAACATTACTCCGAGAGTGATTAATGTTTCGAATAATCTAGCAGGCAAAAACATTGGGACTGTTCAAAATGCAATTATATGTCATGATAGTGGAGTTAATGCACTGATGGGATGAGCTTCAGTGGGCCTAATGGACTTTTCTTATCTGTGACATTTCTTGAGTTCTTTTGAAGTTTCTTGAGCTAATGTTCAACGCCACTTCTTCCTCTCTTTTCACCCAGTAAGTGACAGGAAAAGAGTGGTGTTAGGGAGCTGGGCAAAGGCCGTCTCGACAGAGCAATTGATAATGTCTTCATTAGAACTGTAAAGGTAAATACAGCAATATCATGTTCCGCGGCGGGGGGGGGGGGGGGGGGGGGGGGGGCCTTGCTGGAGCTGTGGTGACCTGCAGGTTAAATCACCACCAGTCAACTCTTCCCCTTCAAAGGAGAAAGGAGCCTGTAGTCATCTGGGACTGTGAGGACTTTGCTTTTTCGTTCACTTTTGTATACGTGTGTGCAATAGTTGAATTTAGCCTCCGGCTTTTGTAATTGGTAATGAATCCCCCTCGGGTGGAAAGCAGGAGAAGAGCAGAGGAGTTCTTCTTGGTGCCCTGGCGAACCGTTATTGCGATCTACGACAATTGGTACCATATACTGTGCCTCCAATGTAGTAAAATATTCAAGGACGTTCCACAGGAGTGGTTATCAGACCAAAAATTAACAACAAGCCACAGAGGCAGATATTATGGACAGGTGATTAAAAGCACAGACTAACCGGTGGGCTTAAAGGAAGAGAGAAAAATAGAGAGGTGGAGAGGTTTAGGGAGGGAACTTTGGTGATCAGGGCCCAGGCAGTTGAAGGCGCAGTATCATTAAATCACAAAGTTATTCACAACAGGATGCGTAAGAAGCAAGAATTAATGGCGATCTTGAGGGTTTGTAGGACTGGATAAAACTACAGAGAAAATTATTGTTGGGGATGTAGTGATATTCAGATATCAATATACATGATCAATGTATGTAAATGTAGTACATCATTTCAACACGAGATGGCTCACAGTCAGAGACTATAAGAACTGGTTTCCCGCCTTTTCTAAGTCAGATGATGATGTGATTCAGAACAGTGAACAAGCAAGATATAGAATTGCTGGATTGAGAGAAGTCAGAACTAGTTTGTTATAATAATGTATAGTTATATAGTTATCTGTATTGTACTTTAATTCTTTCTTGTTAGTTTAGTATTGAGGAAAATAACTCACAGTTTATTATTTTATTACTCATTAAATTGTTCATCTTTCAACAAGAAATGGTCATATTATCATCCTGATGGATTCAAGAATAATATGTATATTTTAGCTAAGTCATTATTTAAAATATAACATGGTACCAGCGAGTTATAAATCTTTTAAGAAAGAATACGAAAGATTTAGCATAGAAAAGCACAGTGAATTCTCCCAGTGAGCCAGAGAAGACACAGCCAGAGTGAAACACAGCAAAGAGTGAGTTTGGGAATTTGAAACTAGGTGGGAATTCGTAGCTTGGGGGAGAAGGTGGTTTTTATCCCTGGTAAGTGACTGGTAAGTAGTTTTTCTTTTTTGTGTTTCTTTTCATTGGTATATTTATTTATTTTCTTCTTCATTTTTTTGGAACTGTAGTTGTATAAGTTAACCAAAGGTTTAAGACATGGCAGGACCTGTGTCATGCTCCTCGTGTGCGATGTGGGGGCTCAGGGACACATCCACTGTCCCTGGCTCCTTCACGGGCAAGAAGTTTGTCCAGTTGCAGCTCCTGTTAGACCGCTTGACAGCTCTAGAGCTGCGGATGGACTCACTTTGGAGCATCCGCGATGCTAAGGACGCCGTGGATAGCACGTTTAGTGAGTTGCTCACACCGCACGTGAAAGTTACTGAGGGAGATTGAAAATGGGTGACCAAAAGACAGAGCAAGAGTAGGAGGGCAGTGCAGGTGTCCCCTGTGGTCATCTCCCTGCAAAACAGATATACTGCTTTGGATACTGTTGAGGGAGATGGCTCACCAGGGGAAGGCAGCAGCAGCCAGGTTCATGGCACCGTGGCTGGCTCTGCTGCGCAGCAGGGCAGGAAGAAGAATGGCAGGGCTATAGTGATAGCGGACTCAATTGTAAGGGGAATAGACAGGCGGTTCTGCGGACGCAATCGAGATTCCAGCATGGTATGTTTCCTCCCTCGTGCAAGGGTCAAGGATGTCTTGGAGCAGCTGCAGGACATTCTGGGATGAGGGGAGGGTGAACAGCCAGCTGTCGTGATGCACATAGGCACCAACAAAATAGGTAAAAAAATGGGATGAGGTCCTACAAGCTGAATTCAGGGAGTTAGGAGTTAAACTAAAAAGTAGGACCTCAAAGGTAGTAATCTCAGGATTGCGACCTGTGCCACGAGCTACTCAGAGTAGGAATGTCAGGATAGATAGGATGAATGCGTGGCTCAAGAGATGGTGCAAGAGGGAGGGATTCAAATTCCTGGAGCATTGGAACTGGTTCTGGGGGAGGTGGGACCAGTACAAACCGGACGGTCTGCACCTGGGCAGGACTGGAACCGATGTCCTCGTGGGGGCGGGGGGGCGGTGGGGGGGGGGGGGGGGGAGGGTTGCTAGAACTGTTGGGGAGGGTTTAAAATAATGTGGCAGGGGGATGGGAACCAATGCAGGAAGTTGGAAGGTAGTAAAACAGGGACAGAAACAAAAGGCAGTAAGGGGGAAAGTGTATGGTAGAGAAGCCATAATTAAAAATCAAAAAGAGCGACAGTACAAGGTACAGTGACTGAGGGGAGCTCAGTGAATAGGCCCAGAAATACTAAAAGGAATCAAACCGGAAGTAAAAACATTAATGGTAAGCGACGCGGCAGGTTATTACATGAAGATATGGGTTCAACAACAAGGAAAATTAGGAGAAAAGTTAAGAGGAAATATAACTTAGGAGAGGTTACTGATCGAGGTGTTAAGATGCAAAACAGAGGTATAAAAGCCAACATAAGTGTACTTTACCTGAATGCTCGTAGTGTTCGGAATAAGGTAAATGAGTTGATGGTGCAAATCATCGTGAATGACTATGATTTAGTGGCCATTACTGAAACATGGCTAAAGGATGCTCACGGCTGGGAGTTAAATATCCGAGGGTATCAAACTATTCGGAAGGACAGAGTGGATGGTGAGGGAGGTGGTGTAGCTCTGTTATTTAAGGATGACATGGGCAGCACGGTGGCCTAGTGGTTAGCACAACTGCCTCACGGCGCTGAGGTCCCAGGTTCGATCCCGGCTCTGGGTCACTGTCCGTGTGGAGTTTGCACATTCTCCCCGTGTCTGCGTGGGTTTCGCCCCCACAACCCTAAAATATGCAGAGTAGGTGAATTGGCCACGCTAAATTGCCCCTTAATTGGAAAAAATAATTGGGTAATCTAAATTTATATATTAAAAAAAATAAAAATTTAAGGATGACATCCGGGCAATAGTAAGGAATGACATCGGTGCTATGGAGGATAAGGTTGAAAATCCATTTGGGTGGAAATCAGGAATAGTAAAGCGAAAAAGTAACTGATAGGAGTAGTCTGTAGGCCACCAAATAGTAACATTATAGTGGGGCAGGCAATAAACAAAGAAATAACTGATGCATGTAGAAATGGTACAGCAGTTATCATGGGGGATTTTAATCTACATGTCGATTGGCTTAACCAGGTCGATCAAGGCAGCCTTGAGGAGGGGTTTATAGAATGTATCCTCAATAATTTCTGAGAACAGTATGTAATGGAACCTATGAGGGAACACGTGGTCCTAGATCTGGTCATGTGTAATGAGACAGGATTGATTAATGATCTCATAGTTAGGGATCCTCTCGGAATGAGCAATTACAATATGGTGGAATTTAAAATACAGATGGAGGGTGAGAAGGTAAAATCAAACACTAGTGTATTGTGCTTAAGCAAAGGACATTACAATGGGATGAGAGAATAACTAGCTAAGGTAGACTGGGAACAAAGACTTTATGGTGGAACAGTTGAGGAATAGTGGAGAACCTTCCAAGCGATTTTTCACAGTGCTCAGCAAAGGTTTATACCAACAAAAAGGAAGGACGGTAAAAAGAGGGAAAATCGACCATGGATATCGAAGGAAATAAGGGAGAGTATCAAATTGAAGGAAAAAGCATACAAAGTGGCAAAGATTAGTGGGAGATGAGAGGACTAGGAAATCTTTAGGGGGCAACAGAAAGCTACTAAAAAAGCTATAAAGAAGAGTAAAATAGATTATGAGTAAACTTTCCCAGAATATAAAAACAGATAGTTAAAGTTTGTACAAATATATAAGACAAAAAAGAGTGGCGAAGGTAGATATTGGTCCTTTAGAGGATGAGAAGGGAGATGTAATAATGGGAGATGAGGAAATAGCTGAGGAACTGAACAGGTTTTTTGGGTCGACTTCTCAGTGGAAGACACAAATAACATGTCAGTGACTGATAGAAATGAGAAGAAATGAGATAGACTGAGAGAAATGCCAGGTGAGGACCTTGAGAGGATTGTTATCACTAAGGAAGTAGTGAATGGGCAAGCTAATGGGGCTAAAGGTAGACAAGTCTCCCGGCCCTGATGGAATGGATCCCAGAGTGCTAAAAGAGATGGCTAGGGAAATTGCAACTGCACTGGTGATAATTTACCAAAATTCACTAGACTATGGGGTGGTCCCGGCGGATTGGAAATTAGCAAATGTGACACCACTGTTGAAAAAGGAGGCAGGCAGAAAGCGGGTAATTATAGGCCAGTGAGCTTAACTTCGGTAGTAGGGAAGATGCTGGAATCTATTATCAAGGAAGAAATAGCGAGGCATCTGGATGGAAATTGTCCCATTGGGCAGATGCAGCATAGGTTCATAAAGGGCAGGTCGTGCCTAACTAATTTAGTGACATTTTTTGAGGACATTACCAGTGCAGAAGATAACGGGGAGCCGATGGATGTGAGATATCTGGATTTCCAGAAAGCCTTTGACAAGGTGCCACACAAAAGGTTGCTTCAAAAGATAAAGATGCATGGCATTAAGGGTAAAGTAGTAGCATGGATAGAGGATTGGTTAATTAATAGAAAGCAAAGAGTGGGGATTAATGGGTGCTTCTCTGGTTGGCTATCAGTAGCCAGTGGTGTCCCTCATAATTTATATAGATGATTTGGAGTTGGGGACCAAGGGCAATGCGTCCAAGTTTGCAGACAACACTAAGATGAGTAAAGCAAAAAGTGCAGAGGATACCGGAAGTCTGCAGAGGAATTTGGATAGGTTAAGTGAATGGGCTAAGGTCTGGCAGATGGAATACAATGTTGACAAATGTGAGGTTATCCATTTTGGTAGGAATAACAGCAAAAGGGATTATTATTTAAATGATAAAATATTAAAACATGCTGCTGTGCAGAGAGACCTGGGTGTGCTCGTGCATGTGTTGCAAAATGTTGGTTTACAGGTGCAACAGGTGATTAAGAAGGCCAATGGAATTCTGTCCTTCATTGCTAGAGGGATGGAGTTTAAGACTAGGGAGATTATGCTGCAATTGTATAAGGTGTTAGTGAGGCCACACCTGGAGTTTTGTGTTCAGTTTTGGTCTCCTTATCTGAGAAAGGACATACTGGCGCTGGAGGGTGTCCAGAGGAGATTCACTAGGTTAATCCCAGAGCTGAAGGGGTTGGATTACGAGGAGAGGTTGAGTAGACTGGGACTGTACTCGTTTGAATTTAGAAGGGTGAGGGGGGATCTGATAGAAACATATAAAATTATGAAGGGAATAGATAGGATAGATGCGGGCAAGTTGTTTCCACTGGTGGGTGAAAGCAGAACTAGGGGGCATAGCCTCAAAATAAGGGGAAGTAGATTTAGGACTAAGTTTAGGAGGAACTTCTTCACCCAAAGGGTTGTGAATCTATGGAATTCCTTGCCCAGTGAAGCAGTTGAGGCTCCTTCATTAAATGTTTTTAAGATAAAGATAGATAGTTTTTTGAAGAATAAAGGGATTAAGGGTTATGGTGTTCAGGCCGGAAAGTAGGAGCTGAGTCCACAAAAGATCAGCCATGATCTCATTGAATAGCGGAGCAGGTTTGAGGGGCCTGATGATCTACTCCTGCTCCTAGTTCTTATGTTCTAAAAGAGGAAAGAAAAAGAGAACAAACGGTTACAACTATTCGACTATAGCAATCATCGCAACTTTGAAAACTTCGACCCAAAGGACCCATCAATGGGCCAAGTTCAAGCACCAAGACGTCTTAAGACCACTGGTAATTTAAATTTAAATTGGGAGTTGTTCAAGCAGCAATTTCAACTTTACCTAGAAGCTAGTGATTTACGTGCAGCACCAGAAGCTAGAAGGATCGTGTTATTTATATCCCTTGCAGGACAGCAAGCAATCAAAATATTCAACTCATTTCATTTAACTGCTGATGAAGATAAAACCAGATTTGATCAAGTGATAGTGAAGTTCGATGAACATTGTAAATTGCAGACAAATGAAATTTTAGAACGACTGAAATTTCATCTGAGAATTCAAAAAACTGGTGAACCTGTGCATAATTTTATCACAGATCTCAAGCTCTTAGCTAAAACGAGTAACTATGAAAATCTGCATGATTCACTTGTCAAAGACCAAATATTATGATATTCTTCTAATCAGAGAAGCGTTAATTCGTCAAAATTATTTAACTCTACAAATTGCGATTGACAAATGTATAGCAGCAGAACCGACCAGAAGCTGTATCTAGCATTTTATCCAAAAGAAAAAAGTGCAAATCTCTACCACGAGGCAGAGAAAATTAAAATGGTGTCGCAAGCAAAGCAGAAATCTGTAAGGAACAGAAGTTTTCTTCTGCAAGCATTTTCAAGCTCTGCACATGCGCACTACGCACCAAAATGCGAGATGTTCAAGAAGAAGTCTGCGCATGCATGTACATCATAATTACGTCATGACGACAACGTAATTACGTGCCACAGATGTGGTAATGCCCACTTAAAGGGGAATTGTCCAGCTTTTGGCAAACGATTTTTAAAATGTCAGAAACTCAACCATTCTTCTTCACAGTGTCAATCAACTGCTAAATACATTCCTCCTGCACACAAAAAGTATCACAACGTACGAGCTGTGGACAAAACAGAAGAAATCAACACTCAAGAAGATTTCACGGAAGATGACGATATTTTCTCATTGCAAAATACTTTCTTTGTTGGTATAGTTGATTCGTCCATCAAGCATGATCTACAAGCAAGCAAGAATCATCTTAAAACAATGAAGTTACCTCATCGAGAGTGTGAGAAAAATCTTCAAGCAATGGAAGAACAAAAAGTCAACATAGTAAGCAATGTATATTAACACCAATTCCACTCACTTTTAAATTGGATACCGTCACCTCAGTGAATCTTTTGAATCCCAAAGACCTGTCCAAGATCAAGGGTCATTATGAAATGATTCCTCCAGAATGCTCATTGCGTGATTACAATGGTAACCCCATGTTTTCACATGGATCCTGCTACCTAGTGTCTCAAACAGAGACATTCAACAACAAGTAAGATTGTCAATGATTCTCGTTCATCATTACTTGGAGCACAAGCATGCAAAGATTTGCAACTCATTCAGAGAATCTTCATGAATACCTGTCAGTCAAGTTCACTCAATGATGATGTTCAGCAACTCTTACAGCAAAACCCAAATGTTTTTCAAGGTATGGACACATTACCTTTTCAGTACAAAATCCAACTGAAAAAGAATACCAAATCGGTGATCCATATACCTAGACATGTTCCTGCTCCACTTAAAGATTGACTGAAAGCTGAATTGTCAAGACTTCAAACTCAAGGAATAATCTCTAAGGTTACTCAACCTACTGACTGGGTAAGCTCCCTAGCCTGTGTAAAGAAACCTACAGGTGAAATAAGAATCTGTATGGGCCCAAAAGATCTCATTAAAAGTATCAAGAGAGAGCATTATCCAATACCACAGAAAGAAGATATCACTGCTGAGATGGCAAGTGCTAAAATATTTACCAAGCTTGATGCATCTCAAGGATTTTGGCAGATGCAATTAGAAGACTCCAAAAAACTTCTTTGTACTTTTAATACACCTTTTGGAAGGTACTGATTCAATAGGGTGCCTTTTGGCATCATATCTGCTTCTGAAATTTTTCACAGAACAATGGAACAAGATGACCGAGAACATAGAAGGGGTTCGGGTTTATGTTGACAACATAATCGTCTGGTCAACAACACCTGAAGAGCATATCAAGCGTCTTCAGGAGGTTTTACAAAGAATTGACAACTATGGTTTAAAGTTAAACAAGGCCAAGCAAGGCCAAGTGCATGTTTGCCGCCTCATCTTTGAAATTCCTAGGTGACAACATAACGGCTGAATGCATTAAACCAGATCAAGACCATGTGCAAGCTATCAAGGCAATGGCAATTCCCAAAGATAAGAAAGCTGTCTTAAATTTTCTCAGATTTGTCAACTTTCTTGGAAAATTCATTTCAAATCTATCCGCGAGAACAACTGCTCTGCTTCAATTGATCAGAAAGAACACAGAATTCATCTGGACTGACAAACATAGTGCAGAATGGACTGATTTGACACAACAATTGATATAAGCTCCATGCTTATCATTCTCTGATCCTACAAAACCAACCAAAGTTTCAACTGATGCAAGTAATAATGGCATTGGTGCTGTTTTACTGCAACAAGATCATTTTGATAATTGGGTTCCTATTGCCTATGCGTCCAGATCAATGACTGACACTGAGTGTCGGTACGCCCAAATTGAAAAAGAGTGTCTAGGGTTAGTCACGTGGGATTTCCAAATTCCACGACTACATATATGATCTACCCAAATTCACAGTGAAAAGTGACCATCGTCCACTAGAACACATCATAAAACAAAACTTAAATGGCATGACTCCCAGAATTCAACGTCCAGACTTCAACGTTTAATGATGAAATTGAGAAGATACGATTTCACACTGAAGTATACACCAATTAAAGCATTAGTAATTGCTGTTACTTTATCTAGGTCAGTCAACACTGACATTCTCCAAGAAGAATCTATCAATGACGTTGATTCACATTTGCAGCTATTCAAAGAATTACTACCTGTTTCAGATGTCAAATTTCAGAAAATTCGCATTGAGACACAAAGATACCACATTGATGAAAGTTATGAAACATCTTCAAGAAGGATCGCCCAAAGACAATTGTCCGCAATATCAATCCATTCAGTCAGAGCTGACTATTGTACACTGCTGAGACAAGATCGCATTGTAATTCCACAATGCATGCGTTCTGAAATGCTGTCGAGATTACATGAGGGTCATCTAGGCATTGAGAAATGTAGAAGACGTGCAAGACAGTCTATCTATTGGTCTGGTATCAACAATAATATTGCAAATATGATCTCATCGTGTTCAACATGTCAATCCCATCAAAGTCAGCAATACAAAGAGCCACTGCAACCACAATCTAGTAACATCACCATGGATCAAGGTTGGTGCTGAACTTTTTCACTTTTTTGGAAAAGACTATCTTGTAGGCATTGACCATTTTCCCAATTTTCCTGAGTCAGTGAAACTGAACGACATCATATCCAACAATGTCATAAAGGCATGCAAGGAGATTTTTGCCAGACATGGTATTCCCAATATTGTAATGTCTGACAATGGCCCTTGATTCTCTAGTCCTGAATGGCATGATTTCTCATTGAAATACAATTTTCAACATGTTACTTCAAGCCCACACTTTCTGCAATCAAATGGAAAAGCAGAGAAAGGTGTTCACATCATGAAACAGCAACTGAGCAAATCTAAAGTATCCGATTCTGATTTTTACTTCATATTACTCAATTACAGAATGTCTCCTCTATCAACAGGCTTATCTCCATCTCAAATGTTGTACAACAGTGTTGAGAACAACATTACCTCAATTACACTTTCCTGATCAAGAACAACAAACTCTTTAAAAGAATGCTACAACAGTAAATGAGTCAGAAAAGATATTTTGATCAACATTTGAAAGAACTGTCTACTCTATCTGATGATATAGTTAGATTCAGACTTCCTAAAGAGGTTGGTCTGACAAAACTCACCTAATTAGACAATTCTTACCAAGATCTTATCTGATCAGAACTTCTGATGGAACCATTCTAAGAAGAAATAGAAGAAATCTACTTAAAGTCAAAGATACTGTCAACATTTTTCCAGATCTTGATTTGAACCAGACTGTTTCCAAACAACTTGAAAGAAGAATGCAATCCAATGTACTGATTCACAACAAACTGGAGAATTCTTTGTCACCGTTGAAGTTGAGAAGATCGACAAGGAGAAGAAGAAAACCCAATCGTCTGAATTTGTGAACTTTTTCAATAATCTAGTGATTACTGTATACTGTTTGCACTGCATTTCTCATGTAAATTTTCTTTTCAAATATTACAAAGAAAATGTTAAAAAGAAAGGGGGATGCAGTGATATTCAGATATCAATATACATGATCAATGTATGTAAATGTAGTACAGTCATTTCAACACTAGATGGCTCAGTCAGATACTATAAGAACTGGTTTCCCGCCTTTTCCAAGTCAGATGATGATGATGTGATTCAGAACAGTGAACAAGCAAGATATAGAATAGCTAGGGTGAGAGAAGTTAGAACTAGTTTGTTATAATAGTGTATAGTTATATAGTTATCTGTATTGTACTTTAATTCTTTATTGTTAGTTTAGTATTGAGTAAAAGGACTCACAGTTTATTATTTTATTACTCATTAAATTGTTAATCTTTCAACAAGAAGACTTTTGTCATTATATCATCCTGGTGGATTCAAGAGTAATATATATATTTTAGATCAGTCATTATTTAAAATATAACAGGGGAGTGGTGCGGGGGTGGGGGAGGGTGTGTGGGGTGGGGGGAGGGGATGGTGCTGGGCGAGAGTGGTGGTGTGGGGACAGGGGGATGTTTGGGGGTGGGGGTAAAATATAACAGGGGAGTGGTGCGGGGGTGGGGGGTATCCCCTCCCCCCACCCCACACACCCTCCCCCACCCCCGCACCACTCCCCTGTTATATTTTAAATAATGACTGATCTAAAATATATATATTACTCTTGAATCCACCAGGATGATATAATGACAAAAGTCTTCTTGTTGAAAGATTAACAATTTAATGAGTAATAAAATAATAAACTGTGAGTCCTTTTACTCAATACTAAACTAACAATAAAGAATTAAAGTACAATACCCTGCACTGTCAGATTTGGCCAACATGTAGGTGGTTCAGATGAATGGATACTGCGTCTTTTTCAGACAGGTTTTGATCTGAACTTTTCTGCCAGGCAGTACAGAACCAGGGAGTGAGAGAAAAATACTAAACTTAAAATTTGAGCGAAGAGTAACCCAATATAAAGCAGTGACAGAATCAGCAAATAGAAAAAACGGTATCCAACCCTATATGGACCACATGGTAGCACAATGATTAGCACTGTTGCTCCACAGCACCAGGGTCCCAGGTTTGATTCCTGCTTGGGTCACTGTCTGTGCGGAGTCTGCACATTCTCCCCGTGGGTTTCCTCCGGGTGCTCTGGTTTCCTCCCACAAGTCCCCAAAGACATGCTGTTAGGTCATTTGGACATTCTAAATTCTCCCTCCGTGTTCCCTAATGTGGCGACGAGGGGCTTTTCATGATCACTTCATTACAATGTTAATGTAAGCCTACTTCGGACACTAATAAAGATTATTATTATTATCTGTTTAACAGAATGGGAGTTGTGGTGATATGCCTGTGAATAGTATTGTGCATAGATAGCAATGTGACCTCCAACCAGTTGGTGGCGTCAGACATAGGTCATATGACGTGGGACACTCGTCAGTTGGTAATAAGGCGTACAACAAGGCAGTTGCACATTGGGTAGTTCCAGGAGAGTTTACGAACTCAAATAGTAATCTTAGTCTGTATAGTATTCTGTATGTTATCCTTCCACGTGCTGATCAATAAATCATCATTCTAGACTTCCGGTGGCGGCTACGAAGGAGTAAGTCGCACATTTGGTGGCTCCCGCTCTGGTCGGACTTTTGGACCATTTCCCCCGATTTTCTACCGGACTAGAATTGTAAAACTGATGACAGAGGCAACTGTGTACTGGATTCACACATCGGTGCATGGAGAGAAGGACTAGAAGTGCTCGTAAAGGCAGAAACAGAAAGACAGAGAAGGCTTGGGCTGAAGCTGCAGGAGGAGACAGCATGGCGGAGGGCCGGACCTCTGGTTTGTCGACCCAGCGGTCAACGGAGCAGCTGATGCAAGTTATTCAGGAAGGCTTTGCTAAGCAGAAACGGGACTGCTTGGACCCGATAAAAGTCAATTGAGTGGCTATAGCTTAGATTGGACACCCAAGATCGGGTGATCCAGAAAGCAGAGAAGGCGCTGGCTGAGCAGGAGGAACATAAAACTGCGGTGGAGTTGGAGGTGGGGATGCTGATGGACCAGCAGAAAAGGCTCTTGGAGAAGGTGGAGGACCGAGAGAATAGGTCCCACCAGCAGAACTTGAGAATTGTTGGGCTCCAGGAGGGGTCCAAAGGAGCGGGCGCTGGGGTATACATAGCGGGTACGTTTGAGAAGTTGCTGGGGGATGGGGCATTCTCCCGACCCTTGGAGGTGGACAGGGCTCACAAAGCACTCACGAGGAAGCCACGAATGGGAGAACTCTCCCCCCCCCCCCCCCCCCCCAGGGCAATGGTGGTGAGATTCCACAGGTACTTGGATAAGGAGCGCATTCTACAGTGGGCCAAGCAGACACGGAGCTGTAAGTGGGACAACAGTGCCCTGCGAGGTTACCAAGACCTGAGTGTGGAGGTGGCCAGGAGGAGAGCAGGCTTCAACCAGATTAGGTCGATCCTATTTAAGAAAAAGGTGAAGTTCGGACTGTTGTATCCGGCCTGTCTCTGGGTCACGCACGAGGAACAGCACTTTTATTTTGAGTCCCCTGAGGACACGCTGGACTTCGCGACAAGGAAAGGACTGCCGGTGGACTGAGAACTTTTGAACTTTGCTGCAACGTTTTTTGTTTTTTTTGATTTTCTGTTCTTTTAAAAAAAAAAGTTTCTTGTTTTTCGTTTTGTGGAAGCTGTTTGTAATGCCTTCTCTATTGATTTGGGACCAGTGGCAGAGCTGAGTGAGTTAAGGTTTCCATTTGCACTGTTGGGGATAGAGGTGTGCTTGTTTAGATTTTGGTGTTTTTCTGTCGGGCAATTGTGTGGGGATTGTTTGATGTTGGAGTATCATTGTATAAGCCGGGGGAGGGTGGGGAGAGAACAATAGGTGGGAGAATATCCGGCGCCAGGGATGGGGGCCACCAAGCTAGCTGGGCGGGCTAGTTCACGGAAGCGCAGTGGGAGGTGTGCATATGTTTGGTTTATTAAAGGGATTGGGTTACAGAGTGTTGTTAGTGGGGGGGGGGGTAAATGTTCTGCTGATGAGGGAGGGACTTAGGCTAAGGGATAGAGAGGAGGTTGGGGGCGGAGGCTGCCTGGGGGGCTGACCGGTGGAGGCGCAGAGCATGTGTTGGAGGCGGGCCCAAAAAAGGGGATGGCTGATCGGCGAAGGGGGGAGGCAATGAGCCCCCCAACTAGGCTGATAACCTGGAATGTTCGAGGGCTAAATGGGCCGGTCAAGACGGCACGTGTATTTGTGCATCTTAGGGGACTGAAGGTGGAAATGATAATGTTGCAGGAGATGCACCTTAGAGTAACTGACCAGATTAGATTGAGGAAAGGCTGGGTCAGTCAGGTCTTTCACTCGGGGCTCGACTCAAAGACCTGAGGGGTCGTGATCCTGATCAATAAGCGGGTGATGTTTGAAGCGGTTAGAATAGTCTCGGGTGGGAGAAGTCGGTACATTATGGTCAGTGGGAAACTGGAGGGGGTGCAGGTGGTATTGTAAATGTGTATGTGCCAAATTGGGATGATGTGGAGTTTATAAAGAGGATGCGGGGGAAGATACCGGACCTGGACTCGCACATGTTGGTCATGGGAGGGCACTTCAACACAGTTATTTACCCTGGCTCGGACCGGTCAAGCTCGAAAACGGGCAGGGTGCCAGCAAAGGCAAAGGAACTAAAAGGGTTCATGGAGCACATGGGAGGGGTGGATCCATGGAGATTTGGGCAGCCGAGGGTGAAGCAGTTTTCCTTCTACTTACACGTGCATAAAGTGTACTCCTGGATTGATTTTTTTATTTTGAGCAGGGCCTTACTGGCAGGGGTGGTGGACACGGGGTACTCGCCGATTACAATCTCAGACCATGCTCCGCACTGGGTTGACCTGCAGGTTAGTAAAGACAATAACCAGCGCCCACAATGGAGGTTAGATGTGGGACTTTTGGCTGACGAATGGGTGTGCGAGCGGCTGAGGAAATGTATTCAGAACTACATGCAGGTCAACAACACGGGGAAAACTTCAGCAGCGAAGGACTGAGATGGACCGACTGGTTAAGGCGATACTACAGGTCGATAGGAGGTATGCGGAGACCCCAGAGGCAGGGCTTTTAAGGGAACGGCGGAGGCTACAGGCAGAGTTTGGCTTGTTAACCACAGGGAGGGTGGTGGAGCAGTTGAGAAAGGCGAGGGGGGCGATCTATGAATATGGAGAGAAGGTCAGCAGAATGCTTGCACAGCAGCTTAGAAAGAGGGAGGCAGCTAGGGAGATAGGGAAAGTAAATGACAGAGATGGGAACCTGGTTGGAGATTTAGCAGGCTGGCAGTGCCAAGGTTCCCCAGTGCCAGATTGGCACTGCCAGGGATCAGGTCTGGGGTGGCCTTGCCAGGTAGAGGGGCATGAGGGGGTCAAAAATGGGGGGGGGGGGGGGTGGGATGCTGAAAGAGAGGAGGAAAGATTGGGGCAGCCTTCTGATTGGGGCACCCCAATTGGCGAGAACGGAGGCTCACCAGCAGGCAAGTCCTCCGAGTCCAGTCTTGACGGAGAGAATCTCCCAGAGGACAAAAGAACCCAGCATAGTTGAATAAACGCATCATCAACGCACCATGAATCATGCCCCGTAGCTGCTGGACCAATTGTAAAATAATAAATTAAAAATAAAATCAGATATAAACTAATCATTAATAAAAGCAAGGTGGATGAGAAAATGGTATTTACGTCTGAAGCTGTTCTCTCTCTTCAAAGCAAGCTGGGTGAATAATAGCTAGTTTCATTTTTTATGCAGTATCAGTTCACAGGACCAGCTGTTATAGGCAATTAATGTTGAGTGGTATGGTGATTGCTTCTATTTATCACTTGATGTTGTTCACCGTTAGTCTTGTTTGCGATAAAGTGGGCATGTGCAGCATGATTACATTTTTTTTGACGTGGTAATCATATGAGATAACAGACTTCCATTCCGAGCCATCTCATCACATTTCTTGTTAATTTGCCATGTGTCTGAAACCTATTTCCTTCTTCAAGGGTCTCCAGAACAAATGACTAAAAAAGTCAGCTTTGGTGGAGATTTGAGTTGCGCAATGTGGGCAATATTGATGCAACAAGGATGTTCTCGATGGTGGGGGGGGGGGGGGGGGGGGGGGGGCGGGCGGGTGTTCAGACTCGGGGGTCACAGTCTGAGGATATCAGGTAGACGAGTCATTTTCAAACCCAAGGTCACGATCCGCGGGTTGGTCACGGGCGGGTATCGGGAGGGCCACCAGGCCATGAGTCGCGGCGTTCAGGATTGCGGGAATGCGTGTTCAATGGCACGACTGGCTTTTAAAAATGCCAGCTATTCCGCGCATGCGTGCCCCCTCAGCAATGCGCAGGCCCAGAGCCAGCACAGCTGACCCAGGAGCTGGAGTCTTCCTCTCTGGAGCAGCGGCAGAGAGCAGATCACGCCCCGACCACTGATGTCACGTGTTCTGGCCGCACGAGAGCGATTCCTCCATTTTGCAGCTTCCAGCCGTGCTGGTGTGAACTCCAGGGTCTCTGGTGAACAAGCCATGAAGAAGAAGCTGAAAACAGGAACAAAGCAACAGAAAGATGATTACTTGAGGTCTGGATAATTAATTGTGCCCCAACCGGGTCCTAACAGATCGGTGCTGAACTGGCCGACCTTATTAAAAACATAGATTGAGTTTCCCCCGCCGCCTTAACGAGGGAGCTCAGACTCTGCAAGGGACACGGGGAAGACAATCATTCCCACATCGCAATCCCCGTGCAGGTTATGGAATTCCTCCCCCTGATCCCCAGCATCCGAAGGAACTACCGACGGCCGTGATCGAGACGGAGGGCGCCGAACCCTCTTCAGTGCAGATGGAGCATCGTGAAGCCAAGGTGCCGGGTCTAGTGGCATTTACCGCAAAGGGGAACACTGTTTCCGACAGGAGCGCCATGGCAGTCGGTCGGCTGGAGGCAGCTGCGCTGTGGAATTAAGAAGTCTGTGTTTCCATGTCGGAATCCGAAGAGACGACATGCCACATTTCGGTGACGAGACGTCCTTGGTGAGCCACAACGCGCTGGTCTGGCATCCGGTCTGGACAATCCAGGGCACGTTGCACATAAGGAACCTTGTGAAGGAGCAGTCTTCATGACCGAAGGCGATCCAGATGTTGTTTAATCAACTGGCTGCTAATTTGAAGCCGGTAAGAAATTGGTCCCGTCTGAGGGAAGACGGTTCCCCGGGAGCTAGCGAGCGCTGTCTGCGAAGCTGAGGACGAATACCGCGTCACCAGGTGTGAAATGCCGGGGTGGTCAACATTGAATAGTGCAACGCCCTTGCAGCTCCTGGTACTGGCGCACCTTGGCGCTGATATTGGGAAACAGCAAGCTAAGGAAGGTATGAAGTCGTCAGCTCATGAGCATCTCAGTCTGGGCCACCCCATGTCACCGCTGTGGTGTGGTCTGATAGAAGAATAAGAAACGTTCTCACTGTCAACAGGGGTGGTACCAGGGGATTGGAGAGTGGCGAATGTCGTGCCCCTATTCAAAAAAGGGAATAGGGATAACCCTGGGAATTACAGGCCAGTCAGTCTTACTTCAGTGGTAGGCAAAGTAATGGAAAGGGTACTGAGAGAAAGGATTTCTGAGCATCTGGAAAGACACTGCTTGATTAGGGATAGTTAGCATGGATTTGTGAGGGGTAGGTCTTGCCTCACAAATCTTATTGAATACTTTGAGGAGGTGACCAAGCACAGGGATGAAGGTAAAGCAGTGGATGTAATGTACATGCATTTTAGTAAGGCAAAAGAGTAGCCTTATGCAGAAAGTAAGGAGGCATGAGATAGTGGGAAATTTGGACAGTTGGATAATGAACTGGCTAACCAATTGAATTCAGAGATTGGTGGTGGATGGCAAATATTCAGCCTGGAGCCCAATTACAAGTGGCATACCACAGGGATCAGTTCTGGGTCCTCTGCTGTTTGTGATTTTCATTAATGGCGTGGATGAGGGGGTTGACGGGTTCGTCAGTAAATTTGCAGATGATACAAAGATTGGTGGAGTTGTGGATAGTGAGAAGGGCTGTTGCCGGATTCAAAGAGACATAGATAGAATGCAAAGCTGGGCTGAGAAGTGGCAGATGGAGTTTAACCCTGAAATGTGTGAGGTTGTCCATTTTGGAAGGACACATATGAATGTGGAATACAGGGTTAATGGTAGAGTTCTTGGCAATGTGGAGGAGCAGAGAGATCTTGGGGTCTATGTTCATAGATCTTTGAAAGTTGCTACTCAAGTGGATAGAGCTGTGAAGAAGGCCTATGGTGTGCTTGCGTTCATTAGCAGAGGGATTGAATTTAAGAGCCGTGAGATGATGATGCAGCTGTACAAAACTTTGGTAAGGCCACATTTGGAGTACTGTGTGCAGTTCTGGTCGCCTCATTTTAGGAAGGATGTGGAAGCTTTGGAAAAGGCGCAAAGGAGATTTACCAGGATGTTGCCTGGAATGGAGAGTAGGTCTTATGAGGAAAGGTTGAGGGTGCTCAGCCTTTTCTCATTAGAAGGGGAAGGATTAGGGGTGACTTGATAGAGGTTTATAAGATGATCAGGGGAATAGATAGACAGTCAGAGACTTTTTCTCCGGGTGGAACAAACCATTACAAGGGGACATAAATTTAAGCTAAATGGTGGAAGATATAGGGGGGATGTCAGAGGTAGGTTCTTTACCCAGAGAGTAGTGGGGGCATGAAATGCACTGCCTGTGGAAGTAGTTGATTCGGAAACATTAGGGACCTTCAAGTGGCTATTGGATAGGTACATGGATTATGGTAGAATGATGGGGTGTAGATGAATTTGTTCTTAATCTGGGACAAAAGTTCGGCACAACATCATGGTCCGAAGGGCCTGTTCTGTGCTGTATTTTTCTATGTTCTATGAGCCAGTCTTGTATCCATCGAACCTGAAGTGTGCTACCAGAGCCCCCATTTAAATGTCTGCACGGCTCGCTCTGTCAACCTATTTGACACCAGGCAATACGGCGAAGTACGCACATACTGAATCCTGCCGGCCTTCAGGAACGACATGCTTGTGAAAGAAACACCATGACGCGGACCTCAGGAATGCCATGCAACGAGCAAGATATACGCACCCATTGAACATGGGAGGTGATCGCTGCCATTTTGTGGACGTCAAACAATTTGGAATTGAACCTCAGCATTGGCCGGCAAAGATAGATGGTTCAATGCTTCGGCATGCGCAATGTGGTACTCGGCCGATATTCAACTGTTTATTCGTAAGCAACCACAACAGGACCCAGTCTGGATTAGTGCAGAGGCAATGGGTAGGATTGCCTTGTCCTCGTGGAAAAGACCTGGCAAGGGCTAAAGGTCTGTAATGAAGAAATGGTGGCCATAGATGTATTATAGAACATAGAACAGTACAGCACAGAACATGCCCTTCGGCCCTCGATGTTGTGCTGAGCAATGATCACCCTACTCAAACCCACATATCCACCCTATACCCGTAACCCAACAACCCCCCCCCCCCCTTAACCTTACATTTTAGGACACTACGGGTAATTTAGCATGGCCAATCCACCTAACCTGCATATCGTTGGACTGTGGTGTTGCACGTTTTACTATGGGTGTAATACGCGTTTATTGGTGTGTATTAACACGCCTCCGTTTAAAGGCCATGTGCTTAACACTACTAGGCTCTATGTATGTATTTTCAGCTCAGGAGTCGCCAGATGCCGTATAGACACCTCACAAATATTCCAAGGTCAGGTTCAAAGTAATAAAACGATACACCGATTAGTAAGTTCCAAACGATCAATATTTATTATACAATTATAATAAATACGCATGCACACGCTAAGGGACTAAGCTATGACTAAACTAAGCAATCAGAATACTTAACTAAACAGGAACAGGCAAGGTCAGGGAGCGAGGCCTTCGTTCCGATCTTGGTCTGCAACCTTCAGAGAGCGTGCTGGTCACTGGGGGTCTAGAGGGCCTGGTTCGCGTAGCGAGCGTCGTATTGGCACTTACGGTTCGGCGGCTGGTGCTCAACGGCTGGAGTCAGGATACAATTCGAAGTTCTTGGTCAAAGCCGGAGCACGAAACAACAGACAGGACCATGGGTGGGGGTCTATCTTTTATAGGGGTCCCCAATGTCCATGCCTTTTCTGGGAGGGCTTTACCTTCAGGTATCGATTGGATCACTCCCAATCGATATCTTTTGAATTCCTCCAATTATGAGGGTCTTTCTTGATGGCGGGGGCGGTTTCTATAGTGGATACTTCTGGTGCCGCTCTGTCTGGACATCCACTTAAAGTATCTTATTCAAACCCAAATGTTGCCATTGTGTGTGCCTAGATCTGGACTGCCTCATTAGTATGTAAAGCGTTTTGCTATTATCACCTTTGGTTTGAGATCTTCCACCTGGCCAGAAACTAGTTTTGCTGCTTGCAAAATGCTAATGAGTCTTTGCAGACTGCTGCCTTGGCTAAACTGCTTTTTCCCTGCAGTCTTAGCAATTCTCCATCTTGTTTAGTCCAGTGTCCATTTTAGGTGGCTACAGTGGCTACATTGGGAGGAAACCGGAGCACCTGGAGGAAACCCACGCACACACGGGGAGGACGTGCAGACTCCGCACAGAGAGTGACCCAGCCGGGAATCGAACCTGGGACCCTGGAGCTGTGAAGCATTTATGCTAACCACCATGCTACAGTGCTGCCCTAAGACCACCGCCAGAACCTCCGAACCACCGCTTTTCACCCCGCAGACCACCGCCAGAACCTCCTCCTCAACCTGCATGTATTTACAATCTGCCGCTGCCTAAGACAGGAGGGAAAAGTGATCGGCCGGCCCGACCATCCACCATCCGATGGGTCAGGATGGGCCCAATTCCGTAAGGTAACGCATCTTACAAGTTGATCAAAGGCTTGGTGGGATCATAGTGAGGATAACAACCGGTCTTTTGACACAGAGAAAAGCCGCTTCCTGGGCAGCAATCTGTACCCAGGCCTGGCGTATCTTAAGGAGCAGATGCAAAGGAGCCAGCTGCGAGATTCGGGACAGATTTGCCATTTTAATTAACCAACCCTAGAATTGAGCAAAATTCTGTGGTGTTCTTATGGATGGCGCCAACTGATTGGGACGCACTTTGTCAGCAAACGGTGTAGCCATCACGGTCCACTCGATACCTCAAATAGACCGCCTCCTTGGCATGGACAACACACTTTGCATGGCGCAGGTGGAGGCCATATTCAAAGAAGTGCTGCAACACCGCCTCAAGATTCTCCAAATGTTCTTAGTCGGTTGTCCCCATGATTAGCACATCATCCAAATACAGTGCGACTCGCACAACGCCCGTAGAATATTCCCCATGACTTGTTGGAAGATTGCACATGCCGATGACACCCCGAAAGACAACCAAGTGTACTCTTAGAGACCCCTGTGCATATTCATTGTAACATACAGGCGGGAGGACCTGTTGAGTTTGAGTTACAGACACGCATTACTCATATCTAGCTTCAGGAATGAGCATCCACCAGCCAACTTAACATAATGTCCTCGATGCGGGGCATAGGGTAGGGATCTGGCCTGGAAGCCGAATTGCCTGTCGGTTTATAATCCTTGCATAAAGAGATCATTCCAACCGGTGTCATGACAGGGTCCACTGGCCAATCCGAGAAACACACGGGCCGAATAATGCCCAAACTTTCCAACCTGTTGAGTTTGGTTTCCACCATCTCCACCAAGGCATAGGGAACTGGGTGTGCCCAGTAGTATCACGGCTGAGCTTCCGGGTCAACCTGGATCTTGGCCGCAGCCCCTTTTATGGTCCCAAAGCCGGGCTGGAACACTTCAGGATACTTGCCGAGCACCCCCTACAGGCCACCGGACCTCACTTGGAGAATATGCTGCCAGTCCAAGAGCAAACGCGGCCCAAGAGGCTCAAACCGTTACTTTGAATGAGAGGGAGGTGAACCGACTGGCGCCCATAAACCACCGGAGTCAATATCGTCCCCACAATATTCAGCTGCTCCCCGGTATACATAGCCAACTGAGCCGCTGTGTCTGCGAAGGTCAAAGTCTGCATACTGCGCTTTATGTGGTCAAAGGTGCTCCATACCACAACAGAAACCGTCAAGCCAGCATCAAACTCCATGTTGAATAAGTGGCCGCTCACCTGCATCGGAACCCGAATGGGGGCAACATCGGGTGCTGCCACACAATACAACTGCATCATGGCCTCTTCTTCTGGCTCACCTAGATGAAAGGTGCAGTTCTGAGGCAGACACCTACCCTTGCTGGAGCGCCTGGGCCGCTGGGGCCCCCGCTGCTTGTGGTCGTGCCTGAGCCGGCGGCCGCACATCGCTCATGGATCTGAAACACCCTCAGCAGACTCCTGCGACATCTCCCGCCAAGATGGTTGAGTCTGCTACAATAGGCCGAGTGTCATCGACGGTCGGACTGGGTGGGGTAGGGTCCACGCCTCGGGGCATTCACCCTCACCTCCTGTATTTCCTGCACCGCTCGCTCAGCACTCTCATGGGATAAGGAGAGCTGCAGCACTTGCTGCAGATTCAGGGAGGGCTCAGCCAAGAGCTTTCTCTGGGGATCCTCCCATCGTATTGAAACCATTTCAGAGTCAAACATCTTGGTGGTCTGGAAATGCATGTAGGCCAGACTGGGTAAGGACAGCCGATTTCTTCCCCTGAAGGTCATCGGCAAACCAGCTGGGCTTTTACAACAATGTGGTAGATTCATGAACATTTTTAATGAGAGTCGCATTTTATTCCAGACGTGTCAATTACTTGAATTTAAATTCTCCGAGCTTCCTTAGTGGGATTTGAACTCCCATTTTTGGAACATTTGTCCATGCTTCCGGGTTATTAGTCATAACCATACCAGTATGCTACCGACTTACACCACTCCCCTCTCCTTAAATTTCATAATTGGAGACCTAGAATCATTTGGGATGCTACATAATGCTTAAATATGCAGTTTTAGGTGGGTGAGTTGCTAGTTCATTTACAGACCTTGAATGAATATGGCAGAGATACAGGTGTCATGTGAAAAATGGGTGGCTGTGAATTAGATTTCTCTCCCCACAGATCAGTGCGTGGGAGCCCACCATTTATAAACTGCTGTTCAAAAGCTGGACAACCTGTCAGAAAGGTCTCAAACAGGTGGCCAATCGTGACTTAGAACAGGAAAGGAACTTGGGTTTGAATAATGTTGCAATAACCTCTTTTCTCTAATCAATGTGAATGAAAATGCTGTCAAGAAAGGTGGCCAAGTACAAGGATATGTCTCCAAAACACTTGATTGTAAAATGGCACATGTTATTCAGATCTTGGTTATTTTTTTTCATTCATAGAATGCGCACTCACTAAGGCCAGCATTTCTTGCCCATCCGAATTGCTTTTAGAAGGTGGTGAGCTGCCATTTTGGTCCTTGTGGTGTAGGCACATCAGTGGTACTGTTCAGGAATTTTGACCCAGCTACAATAAAGAGGTAGCGATATATTTACAACTCAGGATGGTGTGTGACTTGGAGGTAAACTTGGAGGTGATGGTGTTCCAATGCGTCTGCTGCCCTTATTCCTCTCGGTGGTAGAGGGCCCAGGTTTGAAAGATGCTGCAAGAGGAGCTTTGTGATGGAACCATCAATTCAGAGAACACGTGTAGTTGGATCTGAACAGAGGCTTTAATACACTTACAATAGAGCCAGCCTATTCGTCGTTGAACTTCAGGTGAACTGGCAGGCTGGCTCTAAGGCACTGATCTTTATACATTAGTCCCAGGGGGAGGAGTCCTGGGCGGAGCCAAGGGAGGAGCCCAGTACAAACTCTCGCATACTCCCAGAGCGACCCCCCTGGTGGTCGGATAGTGCACCTGCACTTACAATGGGTAGATAACGAACATATATACATGGAGTGATATTGGCAACTATATATAGTGTGAATCACATTCACCACACTTTGGCAAGGTTTTTATTTCAAATTTAGAGAACCCAATCCTTTTTTTTTCCAATGAAGAGGCAATTTAGCGTGGCCAATCCACCTACCCTGCACATTTTTGGGTTGAGGGGGTGAGACCCACGCAGACACGGGGAGAATGTGCAAACTCCACACGGACAGTGACCTGGGACCAGGATCGAACCCAGGTCCTCGGCTCCGTGAGGCAGCAGTGCTAACCATTGCGCCGCCATTGCGGTGCCTTGGCACGTTGCTGCAGTGCCATCTTGTAGATGGTGTACACTGCTGCCACCTCTGCGATGGTGAAGGGAGTGAATGCTTAAGGTGGAGGATGGGGTGCTAATCAAACAGGCTGGTTTGTCTGCTTGATCAGAACTGGTAAAACCTTCTTTGGAACATTCGGGGAAGTTTCCCTCTGAATAATCTCTGCAACCAAATTGAAAACCCATTTTTTAAGAATGCATTTAATATTTTAGTACACAGAGAAGAAGATGCTCCCCAACTGCTGATTTTATCACCCTACCATTACCAGGAGATTGACAGAGAAGCTTACAGTAATGTGATTTTGAAAAGCAATAACAGGAGTGAAGAAAAAAAAGAGTTTTGAAAAAAACCCCAAAGTGAAACGCCTCAAGTGGGTGAATAGGCGGTTCAACCACATTTGATAATGAATAGACCATATGCTCTTTACTTGAAGAAGTCGGCAAGCTGAGCTTTATCAATTATTTACAGCTGCTTAGTAGTTTATTTCCGTGGGGTTTTTTTTGCTTGAGGAAATGATTAATTACTACTCCAAGTCAGCACAAACAACATCGGGGCAAACTCTTTTTGTGAATACACGAAACATGCAGATCAACAACACAGGAGTTTGCAGGAAAGTGTGTGTGTGTGTATTTAAACTTTTGTAAGGACCAACTCTGGACTTCTGAGCTGCTGTGAGGCCATACAACACAATTTTATAATTGAGTCCAAAGAGATGGCTATTTCATTTTAAGGTGCTCGCTGTGTACGGTTGGAAGAGCAGGCAGCATCGCAATTGCAGGAGGGTGGGCTGTGAGCAGAAGCAGCAATTTTTGAGGGGCTCCTCTAGGCATTTAAAGTGATGCAGAATGGTTTGGAATAATTTTTGCAAGTTTGCGTAGCTCGGGAGGGGGGAAAAGACAAACAAACTGAGCACAAATTCCTCATTTGATGAAGGCACATTGGACATGGTGTTGGGAGGGGTGTAGCAAAGGAGAATGCCTCAGTTCAGTCTTCTCATGGTCTGATGTCCAGCATATTTGGGCTGAGCTGGCACAAGGAATGGTATCTATTTCCATAGGTTCTGGGGGAACAAGGTAGGTCACTGGGGTGGTTATAATATTCTTTCAAATATGAGCACATGTGTTTTGTCATGCAATACGCTCCCCTGTGTACCTTAAACCTATATCCCCATTCAACGTCTCTGCCACCCTCTTAGTTTCTCCATTTGCACAAATACAAACAGAGAACACTGGAAGACTCAGCCCCTATGGTGAAAACCATGTAGAAAGAAACAGAGATAATGGGCTACACTTTACAGGGCGCTGAGCCTGATCACCCCCGTGCCCCCCCCCCCCCCACCCCCCCACCCCCCATCCACCTTCCCGCTTCCATCTGCTGAAAGGTGAGTGGGTAGCCTGCCTATGGGAAGAATGCCAGCCGCTGTCATTTAATGGCTAATTGGCCATTGATTGGCTGGAGGTGGGATTTCCCCTGTTGTATAGAGCTCGCTGCAGGCCAATTGAATAGCTGCAGCCCTGTAGTCCCAACAGTGCCTGATAGAGGTAGTGGCCACTACCAGAATTACAGGCAGTCCCAAGTAGACATTGTCACTGGAGTTGAACAGGTCAGTTCATGGAATCCATAGAATCCCGACAGTGCAGATGGAGGCCATTTGGCCCATCGAGTCTGCACCGATCCATATCCCACCCTATCCCTGCAACCCCACAATCTAGCCTTCACATCTCTGGACACTTACGGGCAATTTAGCATGGCCAATCTACCAACCCCGTACATCTTTGGACAGTGGGAGGAAACCGGAGCACCCGGAGGAAACCCATGCAGACACGGGGAGAACGTACAAACTCCACACAGACAGCCACCTAAGCTGGGAATCGAACCCGGGTCCCTGGCGCTGTGAGGCAGCAGTGCTAACCACTGTGCCACCGTGCCGCCCTTGGCTGGGGATTGGGGTGGGGGTTGCGGTGGGGAGAGGATTTCAACAGGGTCAGGCTGATAGGCACAGACAAGAGGGATAAGGGGGCTGAGAAGCTGGGTCTGAGAGGCTGGAGAGGAGGATAGCAGGAAAAGTGAAATTTAAACATTTTAAATCGCTTATTGTCATGAGTAGGCTTCAATGAAGTTACTGTGAGAAGCCCCTAGTTGCCACATTCCGGCGCCTGTTCGGGGAGGTACGGGAATTGAAGCATGCTGCTGGCCTGCCTTGGTCTGCTTTAAAAGACAGTGGTTTAGCCCAGTGTGCTAAACCCAACACGAGCACCACCTCCCCTCCTCCCTAGCTAAACCCGTTGGTTGGTGCTCTTGACCAGGGCCTCCCCCCGCTGTAGAAAATACCAGTGGGGATGGGATAAGCCCCTCAGGTAGGAATTAATTGGCCAACTTAAAGGCCTCAATCGGCCCAAGTGCAGGTGGATCACCTGACACCTCCCTTAAAACTTGATACAGGTCAGGGTGTGCAGGTAGGTAGATGAGTCGGCAGCAGGCTGGATTGAACAAACAACTCACTTTTCAAATCAATAAGGCCCATGGGGCTCGGCTAGGTAGCTGGTTTTCTACAAGTGCAAGGAGTGATTGATTATACCCAAGTGTTTGTCCGCACCCCATGGCATGAGGGAGTCCCCTTCACCAGCAGGAAGATATTCTACTCCCTCAATGTGCAGCTGGTCTGCGGCCAAGAGATGCAAGTGTGAGCCAGTTTCCCAGGGAGCATGCATGACAGCTTCACCCTTGGGCAGTCCAACATCCCTTAACGTTTTGATGGACACCCAAGGCTACAGATCATGCTCCATGGGGACAGGGGTAATCCCCTCAGGGCATGGCTGATGATACCAATACGGAGGCCACAGACTGCAGCATAGACCCGCTACAACGAGGCTGACAGTGAGACTCGCGTAGTCATTGAGAGGACCATTTGGCTCCTGGAGATACGTTTCCCCTGCCTGGACAGGTCCAGCTGAGCCCTATGATATAGTCCCCAGAGGGTCTCCCACATTACATATTAAGTCTACAAAATTATGAGGGGCATGGACAGAGTGGACTGCCAGAAAATTTTTCCCAGGGTGGAAGATGTCTTGTTATGCGCTTGACATAGCATAAGCTGCTACCTTGATGTGCACTCTGACAAAGGAAGGTTTAGACTTGGAGATAGCTTCAACACGTTTATTGAACTATTAACAATTCTCCTACTCTGATTCGACTCTACTGTTAATCCTTCTATAGCTACTCAGCCTGATGAACCAGTCTGCTACAATCCACTTGGTGGGTGTGATGTTCAATCAACCATGTGTCTGTACTCACTGAGTGTCTCCACTGGAAAGAGGAAGATCATGTGTGCTGTATCCTTTATATATGGGTTGGTGTAATGCCCCCTTGTGGTAATGTCACCTCTGTGTGCATCGTGAATGCCCATTGGTTGTGTCCTATCTTACTGACCTATTGGTTGAATGTCTGTGTGTCGCGTCTCTGGTGCTCCCTCTAGTGTCTATCTAGTCTACGTGTACTTCCATTAACCCCTTGTGTATTTACAATGATGCATATCACCACATTCCCCCTTTTTTACGTGTTACATATTTTCTGTACAGTTGTTAAAGAAAATTGAACAAACTAGGTAGATAAGTGATGCTCTGTACAAATCATTACACCAGTGATCATTAAACAATAAATCCAAATCATATGTATGAGTCCAAAATTCATTAATTATTCTGGCTTGTTTGGGTGGTGAGTTGGTGATGTTGATGGTGGCATTGATTTGTAAATGCTGCCAGTGTCCCTGTGCGTAAGGAACCAAGAAGTGGTCACATCACTTTGTTGCCTGATTTGGAGTCTTTTTTTCTTCCGATGCTTGTGGTAGCGATGTTTGATGGCATCTGTCCTGAAAACCAGGTTGCCAGTTGGTACTTCAACAAACATGAATTGGGAAGATGCATCGTCCTGCCATGGTATGTGATGGAACCATCAATTCACCAGACACGTGTTTCCGATGTGAATCTAGGCTTTAATCGACTTACTTCAGAGCCAGCCTGTTACCTGTCGATGAACTCGTAGTGACCCAGGCTGACTCTGGACACGGGTATTTATACAGCTGCACTAGGGGAGGAGTCATGGGCGGAGCCAAGGGTGGAGCCCAGTACAAGTTCCTGAGTGCTCCCAGCGCTACTCCCCCTAGTGGTAGGATAGCGCTACTGCGCTTACAAAGATAGTGTGAACTAACATATATACAACTATATTACATTCACCACATTCACCCCCTTCAAAAAAAATCAAGTCCGGCGGGGGTGGTGGTCTAGTCTATAAAGTCAGTCTGTCCGGCGGTCGGATTGTCCGCTGAGATCTGCGGAGCACCGGGGTTGCAGCCTCTTGCGGTGGCTGGATGGGTGTGGTGTGCTGGGGTACGATGGGGGACTCCAGGGAGTGTTGTATCCGAGCTTCATACTCTCCTGGTTCGACCGGGGACTGGGGGCGCTGGGGACTGGCCGGCATGGGGGCGCGGAACTGGTGGAGCGAGCTCGTGGGCTCGGGAGCGCAAGGGGGCGGCAGCATGGGGTGTAGGGTGAGACATCCTTCTGTGGGGTAGAGGGGCCGCTGGATCCGGCGGGTGTCAGATCCCGAAGGGGTACAGTGTCCTGACGGCCGTCAGGGAACTCGACGAATGCGTACTGGGGGTTGGAGTGGAGCAGGCGCACCTTCTCAACAAGGGGGTCGGTTTTGTGCGCCCTGACGTGTTTTCTCAGGAGTACAGAGCCCGGCGGCCTCAGCCATGCCAGAAGTGAGACCCCCGTGGTAGTGCCCCTGGAAAAAATGAAGAGCCTCTCGTGAGGGGTCTGGTTGGTCACCGTACACAAAAGGGACCTAATAGCGTGGAGCGCGTCTGGGAGGACTTCCTGCCACTGGGAGACTTGGAGCTTTCTAGACCAGATGGTCAGTAGGACGGTCTTCCAGACCGTCGCATTCTCCCTCTCCACCTGTCCGTTCCCCCTGGGGTTGTAGCTGGTAGTCCTGCTCGAGGCATTGCCCTTTTTGAGCAGGTACTGACGCAGCTCGTCGCTCATGAAGGACGAACCCCGGTCGCTGTGGACGTAGCTGGGGAAACCAAACAGGGTGAAGATGCTATGCAGGGCCCTAATGACTGTGTGGGAGGTCATGTCGGGCACGGGATAGCGAATGAGAAACGGGAGAACTTGTCTACGACGTTTAAAAAGTAAACGTTCTTGTTAGTTGAGGGGAGTGGGCCCTTTGAAATCAATCGCGAGGCGTTCAAAGGGCCTAGAAGCTTTGACCAGGTGGGCCTTGTCTGGTCTATAGAAGTGCGGTTTGCACTCCGCACAGATCGGGCAGTCCCTGGTGACCGCTTTTACCTCCTCGTTGGAGAAAGGCAGGTTTCGGGCCCTGATGTAGTGTGCGAGCCGGGTGACCCCCCGGGTGGCAGAGGTCATTGTGGATGCTTTTTAATCGATCGATCTGCGCGCTGGCGCATGTCCCGCGGGATAGGGCATCCGGAGGCTCGTTGAGCTTCCTGGGTCGATATTTGATATCGTAAATGTAGGTGGAGAGTTCAATCCTCCACCTCAGGATTTTATCGTTTTTTATTTTGCCCCTTTGCGAGTTGTCGAACATGAAGGCAACCGATCTTTGGTCGGTGATGAGAGTGAACCTCCTACCTGCGAGGTAGTGCCTCCAGTGACAGATAGCCTCCACAATGGCTTGTGCTTCTTTCTCAACTGAAGAGTGTTGGAGTTCTGAAGCGGAGAGGGTACGGGAGAAAAATGCAACGGGTCTCCCTACCTGATTTAACATGGCTGCAAGAGCTACCTCTGAGGCGTCGCTCTCTACCTGAAATGGAGTGGATTCATCCACCACCCGCATGGCCGCTTTGGCGATGTCCTCCTTGATGCCGTCGAAGGCCTGGCGTGCCTCGGCTCACAGGGGAAATTGTGTGGTCCTGAAGAGTGGGCGGGCTTTGTCCGCATGTTGAGGGACCCACTGGGCGTAGTAGGAAAAAAATCCCAAGCACCGTTTGAGGGCCTTGGGACAATGAGGGGGAGGGAGTTCTAAGAGGGGGCGCATACGGTCCGGGTCGGGGCTCAGGACTCCGTTTTCCACGACATAGCCGAGGATGGCTAGTCTGGATGTGCGGAAAACGCATTTCTCCTTGTTGTACGTGAGCTTCAGTTTCTGTGCCGTCTGGAGAAAATGGTGGAGGTTGGCGTCATGGTCCTGCTGGTCATAGCCGCAGATGGTGACATTGTCCAAGTATGGAAACGTGGCCCGCAGCCTGTACTGGTCCACCATTCGGTCCATTGCTCGTTGGAACACAGAGATCCCATTAGTGACGCCGAAAGGGACCCGGAGGAAATGGAAGAGGCGGCCATCGGCCTCGAATGCCGTGTAGTGGAGGTCCTCCGGGCGGATTGGGAGCTGGTAGTATGCAGACTTCAGATCCACCATGGAAAAGAGCCGGTACTGGGCGATCTGGTTTACCATGTCTGCGATCCTGGGGAGGGGATACGCGTCGAGGAGCGTAAATCTATTTATAGTCTGACTGTAGTTGACCACCATACGGAATTATTCCCCGGTCTTAACGACCACCACCTGAGCTCTCCAGGGACTATTGCTGGCCTCTACAACCCCCTCGCTGAGTAGCCTTCGGACCTCTGCTCTGATAAATACCCTATCCTGCAGGCTATACCACCTGCTACGAGTGGCTACGGGTTTACAGTCCTTAGTGAGATTGGTAAAGAGAGGAGGGGGAGGAATTCGCAGCGTAGCGAGGCTGCAGATTGTGAGTGGGGGCAGGGGCACTCCGAAGCTGAGGGTGGGGCTCTCGAGGTTGCATTGGAAGTCTAGGCCTAATAAGAGTGGCGCGCAGAGTTCGGGCAAAACGTAGAGTTTGAATTTCGAGTAACTAGCGCCTCGGATTGTGTCGCGGCGGTGCGCCCCTGGATCTGGACCGAGTGGGAGCCTGAAGCGAGCGCGATAGTTTGCTGCACGGGGAAAACGGGGAGCAAACAGCGTCTTACCAGGTCTGGGTGTATGAAGCTCTCTGTGCTCCCGGAGTCGAAGAGGCATGGCGTATTGTACCCGTTGATATGGACCTCTGCCATCGAGTTTCGTTGATTCTTTGGTCGTGATTGGTCCAGGGTGACCGCGCTGAGTTGCGGGTAGTCGGCGGCTCGATCAGCTGTGCTGGAGTGGCCCCGTGATGACTGCCCTCTGAGTTCGTAGTTTAATTTAAATTCCTCCGCTGAGTTGTCCGAGCGCGGAGATGACGATCGGGCCCGTGGATCGCACGTGGCGGGCGGCGAGGAAGATGGCGTCCAAGATGGCGGCCCCCATGAGTCGCACGTGGCTGAAGGGGGCGGAGTCGGGGCATAGTCCGCAGCGTTTCGGGCCCCGCGGGGCTGCGAGTGAGGGGAGCGATTACTGCGAGTCGCTGGGGAGTTGGAAGCTGGGGCCCTTTTTGCGAGGCACACTCTTGCGTAATGGCCTTTTCACCCGCAGCTGCTGCAGGTCGCGTTGCGGGCCGGTCAGTGCTGCCGCGGGTGCTGATTCTGGCCGCAGAAATGGCAGGCTGGAGCAGCATAGTGGCTGGCTGGAGTAGCGTAGTGGCTGGCTGGGGCAGCATGGTGGCTGGGCGGCCGCGTAGCACAGGCCTGGGGGAGTCGCTGGTCGGGGGCCCATGATTGGGTCGCGGGGTCCGCAGGGAACAAGTTAAGGCTGCGGAAGGAGACCTCCATCGTGGTAGCAGCTTCCACAGTCGTTTCTAAGTCCTGGGCCCCTTTTTCCAGCAGTCGTTGGCGCACATAGTTAGACCTGAGGCCCGCTACAAAAACATCGCGTACCGCCAATTCCCTGTGTTCAGCCGCGATAACCGCTTGGTAATCACAGTCATTGGACAGATTATTAAGTTCTCTTAGGAATTCGGCGAGTGATTCTGTAGGCCGCTGACGGCGAGTCGTGAACACATGGCATGCGTAAACTTCATTAATGGGCCTTACATACATTTTTTCGAGAACTGCTCGCGCCGCAGTATATGAACTGGCCGAGTTTAGTTGCGTAAAGGTTCTGTGGCTCACCCTCGCGTGCAGTAGACTCAGCTTCTGATCCTCTGTCGTTTCGGCTGTGCTCGCTTCTGCCAGGTAGGCCTTGAAGCACCGGATCCAGTGGGAGAAGATTTCTTTAGCCTCTGCATCCTGCGGGTTGAGTTCCAGGCGTCCAGGCTTGAAGTCCGATTCCATAATCGATCTTTAATGTTCTTAAGTTGATTAAATTGATGGAACCATCAATTCACCAGACACGTGTTTCCGATGTGAATCTAGACTTTAATCGACTTACTTCAGAGCCAGCCTGTTACCTGTCGATGAACTCGTAGTGACCCAGGCTGACTCTGGACACGGGTATTTATACAGCTGCACTAGGGGGAGGAGTCATGGGCAGAGCCAAGGGTGGAGCCCAGTACAAGTTCCTGAGTGCTCCCAGCGCTACTCCCCCTAGTGGTAGGATAGCGCTACTGCGCTTACAAAGACAGTGTGAATTAACATATATACAACTATATTACATTCACCACAGTATGTCATTGTACTGAGCTGAGCAGTAGCAGTTTCCCTCATGGGCAGAGTTGTACCATGTCGTACCAGTCGTAGTTCCATAGGTGTTGTTTTTGTCGTGCTTGTTGTCTACGATGTTGCCTTTGGTACGCGTCGTGTCGTTGTCTTTGATATGGTTATCATAGCTTGTGTTGTTGTGTCGGTTGGTTTTGTTGCCGTGTTTGCTATGCTCAAGGACCACACTCTGTAGATAATACGAGTCCTTCACACAGTTACTCGTGTCAGTGTGCTTTGTGGCATCTGCTGTTTTCTTGAGCGGCCGTCACTGAGACCGTGGCGCTCCCCGTCTGGAGTCATGTCCGGCTTACTTGAATCAGCTTTGGCTTGTCGATTCTCCCCTTCTGGAGTCTGGTCTGTTTCACCTGAGTCAGTTTTGGCTTGTCAATGCTCCACGTCTGGAGTCAAAACATTCAGGAATGCATTTGCTTGTGGAAAGGCTCGAGGAAATGAGGTTTGAAGTAACATGGTGTCACCGGAGTCACCAGTAGTCTCACTGTGATTGTCGAATGCCTCTGTACACATTAGCTGAGGTCTGTCACATTGCACATCTTGTACGGGAAGTGGGATGCCGTCGCCACTCGTCTCACATACAGTGGGTAGAGCCTCAGTAGCTTCTTGTTGTTCACTTGAGCTGGGTAGACTGTCAGAGTCTTCTTCTTGTGGCTCAAACCATCTGGGTGGACTGTCATAGTTGCTTTGTTGTTCACTGGAGCGTGGTAGACTGTCATAGTCTTCTTGCTGTGCACTTGAGCGTGGCAGACTTGCATCGTCTGTTGTTGGTTGCTCAGAGGAGGTTGCTAGACCCTCATGGTCTTGTTCATGCAAGGACTGCGCGGCAGCACGGTAGTATGGTGGTTAGCATAAATGCTTCACAGCTCTAGGGTCCCAGGTTCGGTTCCCGGCTGGGTCACTGTCTGTGCGGAGTCTGCACGTCCTCCCCGTGTGTGCGTGGGTTTCCTCCGGGTGCTCCGGTTTCCTCCCACAGTCCAACGATGTGCAGGTTAGGTGGATTGGCCATGCTAAATTGCCCATAGTGTCCTCAAATGTAAGGTTAAGGGGGGGGGGGGGGGGGGGGGGAGAGTTGTTGGGTTACGGGTATAGGGTGGATATGTGGGTTTGAGTAGGGTGATCATTGCTCGGCACAACATCGAGGGCCGAAGGGCCTGTTCTGTGCTGTACTGTTCTATGTTCTATCTATGCGCTTTGGAGTCTTGCGTTGCTTCTACCGTGGAGTCTGTCCACGAGCTCGCTGTGGAGGCTTGTATCACTCGAGTCACTTCTTCATGCAAGGACTGCACTCTGGAGTCTTGCGTTTCTTCTATCGTGGAGTATGTCCACGAGCTCGCTGTGGAGGCTTGTGTCACTCGAGTCACTTCTTCATGCAAGGACTGCACTCTGGAGTCTTGCGTTTCTTCTATCGTGGAGTATGTCCATGAGCTCGCTGCGGAGGCTTGTGACACTGGAGTCAAGTTCTGTGTGGAAAGGTGTAGTTGTCTCACTATGGAGTCTTTCATCGCTTTCTGTGTGGAGTCTGGGACCCTTCATGGTGCATGGACCACTGTCTGTGTGGAGCCGGGGACTCTTCGCGGTGCATGGACCACTCTCTGTGTGGCAGCAGGCCGCTCTCTGTGGGCTTGTACCGCTCTCTGTCTCTTGGCGTTAGGCCGCAGCATAATCCTGCACTCATGAGTCGGGATGTCATATATGCTGGGCTGAAGATCCTCAAATCCGAAGAACACATCCGCGTCTGTGTCGGATTCTTCACTGTAGAACACATCTCGTTGTGGTTCGGATTTGGTACAGGGGTCGCCATCTACAATGATGAAATCATCGTCTGAGTCATAGTCTTCTAGGACTATATCATCGCGTTTTGTGTCGGAGCTGGCATTTGGCTCGCAATGTCGAAAGAAGAATTCAAAGTCTGAGTCATAGTCTTCAAGGACTGTATCATTTCTTTGGGTGGTGCTAACTGCTTGTTGCAGGGTTCTGTGGAGGTTACTTTCAGCTACTGGTCGAATTTCAGGCATTGTGCTGTCGTTCCAGGCGAATGAATCTGGTTTTACAGCTTTAAAAATTATTTTTCTTGTTTTGGGACATTTCCCCTTTAAGTGGGCATGGTCCGGGGCCTCTGACGTCATGACGCGTGTGACGTAGGTCATAGGAAGCAATTGGGCATGCTCAGATCACTGTTCCTTTACTTGGGGCCTTTTTCTCAACTGCGCATGTGCAGCACCTTTACCAAGATGGCCGTCGATCAAAATTGTCGTTCTCTGCTCCGGGACCTCGGCCTCGTGGTGAGTACTGGCAGCTCTCTTACTGTTTTTTGTTGGTTTGTTTGTGTTTTCCTCACAGTATTGTTCGAATTTGTCCAGGACTGCCTGTAAGTCGCTCCTATTTTACCCTTTGGAGAACTTGAATGTTTTGAAGATTTCTTCTGCTCTGGCACCCACGATGGTGAGCAGAAGCTCTGTCTTTTCAGCATCAACCATGTCTTGTAGGCTGGCTGCTACCAGGAGGATCTCAAACCTTTGCCTGGATGCATGCCAGTTTTCACTGAGATTGCCGTGGCACGTGAGCCGCTGTGGAACCGGAATCGCGATCATCTTGCTTGGGTGTTGTTGCTGGTTGTTACTGTTTGCTGAGTTGTAACTATATGGATTGAAACAGTCACTCACTGGTACCATGTCTTGTTATGCTCTTGACGTAGCATAAGCTGCTTCCTTGATGTGCACTCTGACAAAGGAAGGTTCTGACTTGGAGATAGCTTCAACACGCTTATTGAACTATTAACAATTCTTCTGCTCGGATTCGACTCTACAGTTAATCCTTCTATAACTACTCAGACCGATGAACCAGTCTGCTACAATCCACGTGGTGGGCGTGATGTTCAATTAACCCAGTGTCTGTACTCACTGAGTGCCTCCACTGGAAAGAGGAAGATCATGTGTGCTGTGTCCTTTATATATGGGTTGGTGTAATGCCCCCTTGTGGTAATGTCACCTCTGTGTGTATCGTGAATACCTATTGGTCGTGTCCTATCTTACTGACCTATTGGTTGAATGTCTGTGTGTCATGTCTCTGGTGCTCCCTCTAGTGTCTATCTAGTCTATGTGTACAGTGATGCATATCACCACGGAAGATGCATATCACCTCAGTGCATTCGCAATGGCAGGACTGCAAAGGAATTTTTTTACACAGTGGGTAGTGGGTGCCTGGAACTTGCTACCAGAGGAGGTGGTGGAAGAAGGTATGATAGCAACTTTTCAGGGGCGTCTTGATAATTACATGATTGGATACAAATGGAGGGACATAGACTCCGAGAGTGTAGAAGGGTTTAGGTTGGACGGGCAGCATTGTCGGCGCAGGCTTGGAAGGCCAAAGGGCCTGTTCCTGTGCTGTACTTTTCTTTGCTTTTAGTTCTTATTATGATGCTTTGGCTGCATCCTCCACAATCTTTCTCTGCAATGGGTTGAAGAGGACCTGGAGGAATGGCACGTCTCCTGAGAAAGAGGGTGCCCTTGGAGGGGTCTGCAGAGGCGGCGGAAGAAGGAGGTCAGGTGGGGCAAGGGTGCTGATACGCAGGGGTCTAGAGACACCCTGATCTCTGCAAACCTCATAGTGAACGACGAATAAGGTGGGAAACAAGGTCATGGTCACCCCTATGCGACTGAGGGTAGGGAGGTGCGAGGTGATGATGGGGAGTCCATGAGTTCCAGCTGCCAATTCAATACAGGAGGGTACTGATGACTCACAATGGGGAAAGGTCTGTGAAGCTCCTCTGAGACACCTATCTGTCTGATGCCAGCACGCAGCCTCCCTGGCTCATGTCCGAGCAAGGATTAGCGCAGACATTCATCTGTTCGTATTCTCTATCGGGGAGATTGGGAGTCAGGATGCAGATTCCTAGCATCATGACTCAGTCCTGCCACTGCGAATGCACTGAGGTGACCGCATTCCATAGAGGGCATGAAGGCGCTATGAGACCAAATACATCTCGATGGTGCAAAGCGCATTCTCACTAAAATATCAGTTTAGCTTATGCAGCCTAAAAGTGGTGAGCATCAGTTAGATTTAATACAATAATATATCATAATAGGGGCAGCACGGTAGCATGGTGGTTAGCATAAATGCTTCACAGCTCCAGGGTCCCAGGTTCGATTCCCGGCTGGGTCACTGTCTGTGCGGAGTCTGCACGTCCTCCCCGTGTGTGCGTGGGTTTCCTCCGGGTGTTCCCGTTTCCTCCCACAGTCCAAAGATGTGCGGGTTAGGTGGATTGGCCATGCTAAATTGCCCGTAGTGTCCTAAAAAGTAAGGTTAAGGGGGGGGGGGACTGTTGGGTTATGGGTACAGGGTGGATACGTGGGTTTGAGTAGGGTGATCATTGCTCGGCACAACATCGAGGGCCGAAGGGCCTGTTCTGTGCTGTACTGTTCTATGTTCTATGTTCTAATAAAACTAAGGTCAGTGTTCAAGGGCTACAAGTGCCTAACTTTACCCATGCCCATGCTGTGCACCTACAACTTCTTAACATTACAAACCCTCCCGTTATGACTAGGTGGGTCTCCAGGATCCACATCTGAGATGGAGGTGGCCTGCTGTCTACCACACCCTGAAGCCTGAGAGGCCCTTAGTGGGTTTCTTCTGGAGGACTGGGACTTGGAGGGCCCTGGGCTACATGCGGGTCGTACAGGAGTTGTTGTGCTACCATGTTCTGTCCGCTGTGCCTGAGGTGCTCTGATCTCTGAAGACGGGGGGGGGGGGGGGGGCGAGGTCAGATGGGCTGGACACACCCAGGGTCTCCTGGGCCCAAGGCTGTGCACCAGTGGATCCTCCTCCTTTTAGCTGCTCATGGGCCCTGGGTCACTCCATGGGATAGAGGGGCAACTGGAGTGAGATCCTGAAGTCCTGCCATCCTCTGGTTCTGGAATTTATAGATGCCCTCTAGCGCCTTCCCCATACAGTTGATGCCGTGAACCATGGAGCTCATGGACTGAGCCACTGATATAAGGTCAAGCCCCAGGCTCTCCACTGGGGTTGCCACCCTTGCGGTGTTGGCCTGGGCGCTTCGCATTGCTGGCAGGGCTCCTGTGATAGAAGGTTTTGGGACTCCTCCAGTCGGCCTTGCAATTACTGCAGCATCGCTCACACCCTTTCTTGGTTTTTCCGGCTCTGCCTTTGCATCTCAAGCAGCTGAGGGACAACAGATGCCAGAGGCTCGGCACCTGGCTGATACACAGCTGAGTCCTGGGATGCAGCAGAACTCTGACTGTCTGATTGCTGGGACGTTCTTGTCTCCACCTGATGTGGATGAGCAGGAGTGTGGTGCTCACCAGATAGTGACTCAGAAGCCTGCCTGATAAGAACCCCCACCGATATGTCCGTGTCTCTGCGGTGGTGCAGGGTGTGGGTGACACATCATCATTGTCCTCTTCTGATGTCTCCTCGGAACTGATGTTAAGACTTGTCACGGGATGCATGCTGGTGGATGGGCCAGGCTGCTGGGGTGATTTCCTGCAAGGAAAGGGATTCCAACATGGCTAAGGCAAAGGTCTGGGAGACTCAGAACTCATGTACGTATGGGCAGCTGGATGAAAGTGAAAAGACTCCTCACTTTTGTATCCCACCCACCTCACTCTCCACACATGCACATTCCTGCTCCTCCCTTGCAAGACCCAGGGCTCTCTCTTGGAAAGTTGTGAGGATCATTCGCTCTGCCATGTCATCGCCGGCTGCCTTTGCTCACTCGCTGCAGTTGTGTGCCAGCGTGTCCTGCAGAGAGACAAATGGGAATGTTGTGACCAGGCCGTGTGCCAGGTCAGAGGGCACTGATGCACGACGACTATTGGCACTGCACGTGAGCAGGGATGAATTGGAAGGAAAGGAATACTGGGGGAGATGAGGTCAGGTGGTGGGACCCATTGAGGTGGCAGCATGTGGGGTCAATGTGACATGGTGAGGGGTTAGTGGAAGGGGGGATGGTGACAGAAGACAATAAGCACTTAACCTGGCTGCACAGAGGAGGTAATTCATCTTTTTCCGGCATTGAACCCCCGTCCACTTGGGGGGTGCTGGCACTCGCTAGCATGGCCACCATCTCCCACATGGGGTTTATGACCTTGCTGGAGGATTTCCTGCCAGCCTGCAGGTATATGGCTGCCCTTCTCCTCCAGGGCATCCAACAAACAGCTGAGGGCCCCTCCGTGAAGCGACGATCAAGCTTCTTTGCTGCCATCCTTCTGGCCTGACAGTGATTAGGTGTTGTGGAGCCACTTAACTACAACACCCCTTTGATAGAACAGATCAGCTGACCCCTGGGGCAAACAAATTAGACACTTCAAGCCATGTTTTTCACATGGGGAAATTAAATTGCCTAATGATTGCATTCCAGGTGGCGCTGGTGGTGCTACTGGTGTTCACACGGGTTTTCGCATCCAAAATGACGCAGCTTAATGTTGAAAAAAATCCTTCCTATGTTCCTCCAATGTATATGCGGTAGAGGTTCCCACAGAGTTGCTTGCAATCTCAAATTGACAAGAACATCCACTCTAACACCATTTATCTTGCTATAAAAACTTGGAAACAATATGTAGATAGTCCAATAGTGAAGGGCCGTACTGGATCTGGTACTGGGGAATGAGCCCGGTCAGGTGGTCAAAGTTTCAGTAGGGGAGCATTTCGGGGACAGTGACCATAATTTGGTAAGTGTCAAGGTACTGTTGTTGACATGAGTAGCTGCAGGCCGGTTAGCCTTGTGTCAATGGTAGGAAAATTATTGGAGAGGATTCTTCAAGCCAGGATTTACTCCCATTTGAAAGAAAATGCACATATTAGAGAGGGCCATTGTGGTTTTCTGAAGGGGAGGTTGTGTCTCACGAACCTGATCAAGTTTTCTGAGGCAGTGAGGAAAATGATTGATGAGGGTAGGGCAGTGGATGTTGTCAATGTGGACTTTTGTAAGGCCTTTGACAAGGTCCCTCAAGGCAGACTGGTACAGAAAGTGAAGACACATGGGATCGGAGGTGAGCTGGCAAGATGGATACAGAACTGGCTCAGTCATAGAAGACAGAGGGTAGCAGTAGAAGGATGCTTTTCTGAATGGAGGGTTGTGACTAGTGGTATTCCGCAGGGATCAGTGCTGGGACCTTTGCTGTTTGTAGTGTGTATAAATGATTTTGAGGGAGATGTAACTGGTCTGATGAGTAAGTGTGCAGATGACACAAAAGTTGGTGGAATTGCAGATAGTGATGAGGACTGTCAATGCATACAGCAGGATATAGATCGGTTGGAGACTTGGACAGAGAAATGACAGATGGAGTTTAATCTGGATAAATATGAGGTAATGCATCTTGAAAGGTCTAATATAGGTAGGAAATATACAGTAAATGGCAGAACCCTTAAGAATATTAACAGACAGAGGGAGCTGGGTGTACAGGTTGTCATGGGAATGTTACTTTAAGAAATGTTTGTCTTCTCAAGTGGCTGCAGTGATGTCAGTGTGTGGGTGGAGCTGAGCTCTGGCTCTGCTTTTTACTTTCATTTTGAGCTGGAAGCTGTTTTTGGCTCTGAGTTTTAGTTTAGTTTTCAGTTGGGGAGCTGCATTCAAACCAAGGAGGTATATTAGGCCTCTCTCCCTGCATGCTAAAGAAAGTCTCCAGATCACTTGATGATTTCAAAGTAATACCTGTTTCTGGAAGGAATGCAAACCTACTGCCTTTGGCTTATGGATGTTGATAGGAAAGATACCAAGGGTTACCTATAGAGTACTGTATCTTTGGAGGGGGTATCAGTATTGGGAGTTGATAAGATGTTTACTATGTGTTTATAAAATGCTAACTGGATTCATAGAATAAACATTGTTTTTGTTTAAAAATACTTTTAGATCTCTGTTGCACCACACCTGTAAAGTGGGACCTTGTGCTCCCCATAACCAAAATCTATTAAAAGTTGTGGGTCAAGTGAACTCCATGATATACTTTGGTGTTCTCTAAACCCTGGCCACTAATAAGGTCCACAGGTCCCTGAAAATGGCAATGCAGGTGGAGGAGGTAGTCAAGGAGGCATTCGGCATGCTTGCCTTCTTCGGCAGGGGCATTGAGTATAAAAATTGACAAATCATGCTGCAGCTGTACAGAACCTTAGTTAGGCCACACTTGGAATATAGTAGCCCTATTGTGAGCAGTTCTGGGCCCCATATCTAAGGAAGGATGTGCTGGCCTTGGAAAGGATCCAGAGGAGGTTCACAAGAATGATCCCTGGAATGAAGAACTTGTTGTATGAGGAACAGTTGAGGACTCTGGGTCTGTACTCGTTGGAGTTTAGAAGGATGAGGGGGGATCTTATTGAAACTTACAGGATACTGCGAGGCCTGGATAGAGTGGATGTGGAGAGGATGTTTCCACTTGTCGGAGAAACTAGAACCAGAGGACACCATCTCAGACTGAAGGGATGATCCTTTAATCACTGAGTGTCTTTAAGACAGAGATAAATAATTTCTTGATTAATAAGGGGATCAGGGGTTATGGGGAGAAGGCAGGAAAATGGGGATGAGAAAATACCAGCCATGATTGAATGGCGGAGCAGACTCGCTGGGCCCAGTGGCCTAATTCTGCTCCTATGTCTTATGGCCACACTACCAGAAGGATTTGGAGTCTTTGGAGAGGGTACAGAAGAGGTTTACCAGGATGTTGCCCTGGTATGGAGGGCATTAGCAAATGAGGAAGGTTGGATAAACTTGTTTTGTTCTCACTAGAATGACGGAGATTCAGGGGTAACCTGATAGAAGTCTACAAAATTTTGAGGGGTATGGACAGTGAATAGACAGAAGCTTTTTCCCAAGGTGGAAGAGTCAATTACTAGGGAACATAGGTTTAAGGTGCGAGGGGCAAGGTTTAGAGGTGATGTGCAAGGGATGTTTTTTACACAGAGGGTAGTAGGTGCCTGGAACTCGCAGCCAGAGGAGGTGGTGGCAGCAGGTACGATAGTGACGTTTAAGGGGCGTCTTGACAAATACATAAATAGGATGGGAGTAGAGGGGCAGGTTTTAGGTTAGATGGGCAGCATGGTTGGCATAGGCTTGGAGAGCCGAAGGGCTTGTTCCTGTGCTGTACCTTTCTTTGTTATTTGATGCACTAGGTTGAATGAGGTGTAACGGTGTTTTTAACCAGTGTATTCAATTATTGTTAAACACCCTCACTGGCCTTCAAAATTATGTATTTGTGGGAAATCAAATTTCTCCATGGAGATTAAAAATTCTACACATTTTTGATTTCTTTAACTTCATCTTTATTGTTATTTTTATATCTTGATCCAATCATAATTACTTATTTCACCATCTGAAAATTTAAATGAAGAGGAAAGAATTTTAAGTGCTTTTAGCTTCCTGGTTTGTTGTATATGAATTTTTCAATTATACTTGCTTGCTGACATCACAGCTGCTGCGCACAAAGTTCCTCCTTTGGCTCCCTAGTGCCAGATTTAACCCGTTGTTTGGGAAAGGGGAAAACCATGTCATAGAGATTGCTAGATCCTCGTGGGTAGCTTTCTTTCACATCAGCAGCGAGTGCCCTTGCTTCACCAGTGACTGCAAAATCTGGGCCATTTTCCCTGCTAAGTGCATCAAATTGCTTTCCTGCATGACTTAGTAGGTCAATCCATCACCTGGAATGGTTCTGTGACAAAGAAAATCTGCTTCAATCCCTGGAGTGGCTGAGCTACTTAGTCTCAACAAAGACAGCAGTGGAGGTATTACAATTAGCTTCGCTGTGCCTTGCTTAGGAAATTGAAATGGTGATGCATGATTTAAATCTAATACCATGCCACGGGTTCCACTCAGGATTTCTATCCTGTTACATTTACTGGAAAGTGTACACGTCGCGTGATGGCCAAGAATGCTTGCCTACACTTACATTTACACCCAGGAAAAAAAAGGCAGTAGAAATTTTGTGTCCTCTCACCCGATGCAGCTGCTGGTTTAACTGGAGCTTTCCAGTTAAGGTGAATGAATGTTTGTTTTGTCAGGTTATTGTGAGATATGAACCAAAGGCAGGAAACTAGTGGCGGTGCAACTCAGCCCGGGCCGAATTGAATAGCAGGCCAGGCCTGAGGGGCTGAATGGCCTACTTGCTGTGTTCTTATGTATGGCCTGTTGACTAATGTAGTGGAGAACTATGGTACAATCCTTACAGCAAGGAGTTTTAGAGGTTTGTGGGGGCGGATAGAGTGGGGAGGCAAATTGAAGTAGCAGATGGATAAAAGGTGCAGCAAACATCTTTCTTCAACTGATGTGGGACTGACACCAAATGGAACATTTCAGAGTGATTGGATTGAGCCTAAGATGTCTCCGCAGACACAAGCCCAGATGTAAAATGAATTGGGCATTCCATTTTCTGACTTAATAATGGAACTTTCTTTTTTACTAACCATTGGGTACAATCACCTCGCAGCACGAAAAACAAGCCAAGCCACAACATTTTGCTGTTTTGGCTCGTGAAATCTCTTAAATAGCCTCCTACAATGTTTACGAAAATTGGCTGTGGCATTTCTCAAACAATTATTAACCTTTTTATGCAAAGGTGGCTATTTATCGATTTAAAAATACAGTTTAACTCTTCAGGCACCTGCCCTTCGACATCAAGAAAACTACAAAGAATACTGTGCGTTATGAAGTGCCTCAAAGAGCATTGTTATTCTTTAAATCCAACTTGGCAATGTTTCTGTCCCCAGAATGTTCCAAAAAAAATCATGTTTTGCGATTGTGTGATTGAAAACACTTTCCCCGTTTGAACATTTGAAATAGCATTCAGTTCTCACAAGGTTAAATATGCTCTGACCTATTTTTATTCTTCGTTTCAATGTACTTGACATGAGCATGTTATGTGATCAATACATTTTCAAATCTACCCACAGACCAGCTAAGGTCATGTGAAGCCATGTGTAGATATTAAAATCATTACTGCACTCAGGCACTGCTGAAAATGTTGTGAACTGTTTGGAGTTTGGATTGGAATTTCTATTACACTTCACAATTATTCAGACGTTTCTGTATTAAGAGAGGAAATAAAACCATTATTGGCCTTTCAGGCTCACTATAAATAAATGGTTGTGTTCCTTTCTTGTCACACCATTGATGGAGCTTGGATGAGTTTGGTCTTGAGAGATTTCATGGGAGATCAGTAATCATGATGATTTCAAATGCTCCCTGCCTATTTGACTTTACTGCACCATCGTACCGCTCTGTTCTTCTGTCCTCGGTTCTCTCGAAGTTGGTTGATTGCCTTCTCATTTGATTCTGGCTGTTAAGGGGCCCAGTCCCTAGTGGAGAAATGTGCTTGTTTGTTTTTTTTTCCGATAAGAAAGTGAGAAAGGCATATTTGTTTTAAAATGACTGCTTGGTTACTGACCACCTTGATTTAGTACAGTCCAAAAAACCCCTAAGATGCATCACTTACAAATCTCCTTTGGAGAAATGTAAGCAGAAATTATATTGTGCTTCTACAACATCTCAATGACAAAGTGCAGATCAAAATTGTTTTTTGTATTACATAAAACGACAAAATATGGATATTTTACCTTTTAAATACTGATGTATTGAAAATGTTGCAAGTACCTTATGTCACCTCCAAATTATGTGGTGGGACATCAATTGGCTAAATGTAACTTGGGTGGTTGTGGGGATGCAGTGGTGGGATAGAAGACCGAGGAGCTTCTTGTGTTCAAATGGAGGTGGGAATTGGGGTGTCAAATGTTACACTAAGTTGCTTTTCAGGGGAAACCCAGTTTTCTTTTGCCCTCCTGATCCTGAGACCTTGTTGAGTAGCCTTTGCGCAAGTTGTGAAGGCCTGGCGTGCAAACACAAACAAATCCTCTTCTGAGGTCAAGGTCCCCATTGTGAGAACCGCAGGAAAATTGGATTTCTTCCTGAGCATCATTTTTAGTTGTGGTGGTATGGGGTTTTGTAGCCCTAAAAAACATGTCTCCCAGAAGGCCGCAGACTGCGGGGGAAGCCTGCTGAGGATTCAGAAATAATTTGACACTTTCTGACAATTGGACGCTGCATTGTAACGCTGAGTATTGAAGTGATTCATCACAGGGATCTGTCCTGCAAAGATAATTTGATCCTTACATTGACGAGCATTGTGTAACTGTTGTTGTTCCCTTGCAGTACTTTTCCAATTGTCAAAAGTGCAGTAATGCATTAAAAATGTAAAATAAAATGCCTCTGCTGTCATGTTTCATACTGTGATTTAAATTTACTGAGTTCTGGCTGTTTTAAAAAACCCTGCTTTTGAAAATTGAAGAGAATCTCTGTACCTGTTGTATCCAATTGATGACAGTCACTCTGCTGTCAAATAGAAATGATCACCATTCTGTTCTGTCAGTTTCAGGCTGGAATCATTTGTTATGGCAGCTGTAACCATTATGAATGCTTGGCTAGGTTTCAAGCACTAATAATGACTTCAGCTCAGCAGGTGGTCTATTGATCCAAGGATGATTGACACCTTTAAGAGGCTGTAATAATAGCATATGCCTTTGCTGCGGTTTTCTTACAAACCTAATAGGTACTGAAAGGATTATGGGCAGGATTTAGTGGGCCTGTTAGCCATGGGGGAAAATCCCATCATGGGCCGCAAAATACCGTGAGAGGCCAAAAACAGGATTTGCGCCTGTAAGATTTCTGATCGCAATGTTCCAAGGCCCTCCCCAATGACATGATAATGTTTACTCCCAGGAAGGGTGCAAACCAGATTTGCATAAACTTTAATGTACTTAAAGTCGAATCTACAGGCCTCGTTGAATCTTCCCACGCACCAGGAGTGATGTGACGCAGGCGCGAATTAATAATGCTTTCTATAAATGGAAACCAGGCGCCGTGACCTCCGAGAGGGAAGAAGGAGGTGAGCACCCCTCTCCACATAGTACCAGGAAATTTATACAGTTATAGAAGCAACTACTCAGTCCCTGTCAGCTGGATCCAGTTCAATACCAATTATTGGTTGCCAGGCAACATGGGTCTGCATGGTCCGCTAAACAACAGGTGGAAGCCCCCCTCACCAACTGTCCTTGGGTTCTCTGATTCTGTGCTGCAAGCAGCATTCCTCAGAGGCAGCTGCTGATAAGGGATGTCCCGCCTGAACAAACCATTCCCATATATGTCCGTGGGAACAAATGGCCAAGTCCGTTAGCCATAAACCCCACGATGCCTCACAAACTGCTACGTTTCACTTTGAATCGGGTTTTAGGATTGTATAGGATTGTTAGTGTGTATTATGATATGTGTGTAAGTGTGTGTGTATTATCACTATGTCTATGTAATTAGTGTGTGTCCATAGACTATGCAAGGATATGCATTCAACGCACAGTGCCTCTGCCCCAGGTCCCACGCCTACATGTTGAAGTGGACTATCAGCAGCAAACTCCAGCACAATCTGTAACTCCACAACCTGGCATATCCTTCACTCTCCCATTTCCATCAAGCCAAGCGACTAACCCTGATTCAATAAGGAGTCCAGGAGTACAGCATGAGGGATATCTAACAATGAGGTGTCAACTTGCTGAAGTTGGAACACAAGACTATATGCATGCCATGGAAGCAGCATGCTTTCGACAGAGATAAGTGATCCCACAACTTATGGATAAGAGCTCTGCAGTACTGCAACGTGCAGTCATCAGTGGTTGCGGATAATTAAACAACTAATGGGAGGTGAGGGCTCCCTGAACATTCCCATCATGAATGATGGTAGAGCCCAGCAGGTGACCACAAAAGACAAGGCTAAAGCATTTGCAACTATCTTCGGCTAGAAGTGCTGAGTTGATGATCCATCTCAGCCTCCTCCTGAGATCCCCAGCATTACAGATACCAATCTTCAGCCAAGTCGAATCACTCCACGTGATCTCAAAGAAACAGTTGAGCACAGTGGAAACAGAAAAGGCTATAGGGTGCAATAACATCCCAACGGCAGTGCTAAAGGCTTATGCTCCCAGAACTAGACATGTCCCTAGCCAGTACAGCTACAATCTGGTGTTTATCCAACAGTCTGAAACGTTGCCACGGCAAGTTCTGCCCACAAAAAGCAGGACAAATTCAGTTACTGACTTATCAGTCTACTCAATCATCAACAAAGTGATGAAAGGTGTCATCGATAGTTCTATGAAGCAGCACTTATTCAGCAATAATCTGTCTATAAATGCTCCTTTTGACTTCCACAAGGACCATTTGGCTCCAGATCTCATTACAACCTTGGTCCAAGTATGAATAAAAGAGCTGAATTTGAGAGTGAGGTGATAGTGACTGCCCTTGACTTGCCCTGTAAGACTGTGAGGAAAGGATACTTTGCTCCAGGAGTGAATCACCGCACAAATACGTATATGGTATATCAAAACAAACGTTATTACTAACACAGCATTACTAACTTTAATATCATAAAGACAATAGCTCACAATTACCAGTTAAACAATGCTTAACAATATAATGAAACAATAACTTTTAACTGCTATATTTATCTCCACTCAAACAACATCCATCTCAGGTCAAAATCCACTTTTAAATACAGTTAGTAGACCCAGGAATACTTGCTTAATAGAGACCCTTTTACAAGACTGATTGGGGAGAGAGAACTCCGGTCAGGAAACAGCATGCAGATTCTTGCCTCTCTCAGAGCACTATTTAACCTGCCAGCCTTTGATAAACTGCTCTTACTCTGTTCATCGGCAAATATTTAACTTTCTGTCTTGAGATAAACTGCTTCTGTCCACAGTCAAATCTTTAACTGAACTTCCAAACTGAAAACCCAACACCTGACTGCTTCAGCCCCCGGCTTCTCCCAATATTTATATCCTACCAAAACTAAATACATGTCTCTAATTATCAACTCCCCAGGGAACCTCATTTATACAACAAAATTCCATTAGCCCAACTTTTACTATGCTTTAATTGCACCTATCTCCAAAAAGCCTTTCAAACCATGATTTTTAAAAACATGACTGCAGCAATCACTCACTAACCCAGAGCAGATAAGAGGCTGGGAATTTGTTGGTGAGTAACTCACCATCTGACTCCCCAAACTCCCTGCTGACCTGGATCAGCAGTTCCAAGAATACTCAAGAAGCTCAACCCCATCCACAAAAGAAGCATGCTTGATTGGTCCACCATTCGCCATTCACTTCATCTAGCGCTGAGACACAAAGCCAGCAGTGTGTACCATCCCCAAGTTGCAGTGCTGCATCTAGAGAGCATCTCCTAAACCTTGGGCCTCTACTACCTAGAAGTGCAAGGTTGGCAGGCACATAAACAGTGGGAATGCCACCCACTGGATTTTACGCGCCACCCTCTCCCTTCCCACATTGTGAGAAGGGGTGGGAGGGGGGAAGAGTGGGGGTGTGGGGTGTGGGAGGAGTGGGTATTGTCCTGCTTGTCTCTCTGAAGATCAGCACCAGAGGTGCGTCAGCCCTGAGATTGGCTGACAAGTTTGCTGCATTTTGTTTGTGTGTCTTGTGTTGCTTCAGAACAGTAAGATGACAAATATATTGCCATGGGAACTGAACTTACCCTTTCAACAGATCTGCATACCATCCACCACCACCCCGTCACAAATCACTGTGGAGGATTGGAAAAGCTTGTGGAGAAACGGCCCGTCCTCCCGCCCCAGTAACCCTAAATCTAACCAGATGCGGTGTAGCACACATTCTGTTACAAAGGACTTTTAGATGACAAGCAATTTTTTAAAAATGCCAGATTTATTGAGCCCTGAATTTATCCTTTACACTTGGTTCAAAAACCAGAAGAACAAGAAATTATAACATTGAGGATAAGAACTAAAAAGGAATGGATAAAATAGAGAAAGAAACAAATAAACTGAACAAAAATGAAGAGAGAATGCATTTGTTTCCACAGGGAACTTAATTAAAGTCTGAAGTGCCTGTTCTGACATTGTAACCTGTATTTAAGGTTTTTTTTCTATTCAAATTGTTTTTCTAGGTTGGGTCTTTACATAAACTATGCAATTGAAGTACCCTGGGAGGCTGTGATGGTGTGTGAAATGTGTGTGTATAATAATTGCCACAATTGGTTCTAAAGATCCTCAGCTCACAATGCGAGGATGGTGTGATAATTAGATTGAACTCTAGAATTAGACTGAGGGGAACGGAGCCTGCAGTAGTGAAGACAATTCCACAGACTGCCTTTGTCCGATTCCTGAAACCCCCATCAGAGCCTGGGCACAGTACAGAAAGCTTGAATCCAGACTCTCAGCTTTAACACTTTCAGTCTTTTGACTATCAAATGCGGCACAAACCTAATCCTGATGTAAGAATAAGTGAGCTCCTCAAAATGAAACCCTCTAATCAATGCCACATCTGCAATATACCAAATGGAAGGGTGTAATCTTCCTTCCTTAGAGTCCACCCATTATGATGCGATTTGCCATTTAGAATCATAGAATTCCTCCAGTGCAGAAGGGGGCCATTCGGCCCATTGAGTCTGCACCGACCCTCTGAAAGAACACCTTACCCAGGCCCACTCTCCCACACCCATCCCCATAACCCCATAAACCCACCTAACCTGTACATCTTTGGACACTGTGGGGCAATTTAACATGGCAAATCCATGACAGAAGGTGGCCATTCAGCCCAGCGAGTCTGCATCGACCTCTGAATATCACCCCGATTACCCTTCCAATACCCCGTCCTATCCTCAGAACCTCACCGAACCTTTGGACACTAAGGGGCAATTTAATATGGCCATTCCACATAATCTGCTCATCTTTGGACTGTGGGAGGAAACCGGAGCACCCGGAGGAAACCCACGCAGACATGGGGAGAAAGTGCAAACTCCACACAGCCAGTCACCCAAGGCTGGAATTGAACCCGGGTCCCTGGCGGTGTGAGGCAGCAGTGCTAACCACTGTGCCAATAGTTTCTTTTAACTAGTAAATTGCACATACACTCAACAGCCATTCATCCTGTACTGAATTTTGACAAAAGGTTTTTCCATTATGAACTGAAATTAAAGAATTTTCCAGTCGCTGGGGAATCCGTAGTTTCCAATGAAATCTGATCCAGAACTTTTCCCCTATTTTCCTCCACCTCTTGTGTTTCGCCTCCATGCCCGAAGACCCTTACTTGCTGAAATTAAGTCCCATAGGTGCCAGATGCCATCCACTGCCTCACCCGACTGCCTATTCTTCCTGTGACAGAGGTGAATGTCGGCTATGGAAGCAAGGAAGGCCTTAACAGTCCAACTCAATCTGACCTCAGCTGATGTCATATGTGCCCAGAAGGGAAACCAAAACAATGGAAAAACTGGTTTGACATTTTTCCCTCCTATCAAAAGTACGATTTAAGTTTTATTTTAAACTGAAATATACGCAATTGTCTGCAAGTGAGGTGAGAGGTACGTACTATTTCAAAAGCACAACATTGCAAATGTTGGAAATGTGAAATAAAAATACAAAGTACTAGATGTACTCAGTTGGTCAGACAGTATCTGTGGAGAGAGGAACAGAGGACTGGATTTTATGCTGATTTGCCAGTATGTTTGAAGGTGGGGAGGCTTGTTAAATCCAGTGGGTTGCCTACCCACAGCCTACCCATCTGGCCCTGCTCCACCGCCATTATGCCAGGATGTTGTCAGCAGTCTGCCTGCCAGTGAGGCAACTGAGGCCCTTCAGAGGACATATTTAAGCTCAGTTGTTAGATGAGGAATCAAGATAGTGTGTGACTTGGAGGGAAACTTGAAGGTAATGTTGTTCTCTTGCATCTGCTGCCCTGTCCTTCTAGGTATACATACAGCATAAATTGTTGTTTATCAGTATTCTTGCAAAGTGTTTTTATTAAAGCTTCTTTCAACCAGAATTTTTACGTAACGGAAAAATAAACAAAAAATATTGAACAAAAGTAGGTGGCTGTTATCATTATACATAACTCAAAGATACATTAAATAGACAATTCCCCCTGCCTGAACCCTCCTCCCCCCCCCCAACCCCCCCCCCCCCCCCCCCCACCATTGCTGCTGCTGCTGCTGCTGACATTTTACCGTTCCCCTAGAAAGTCAAGGAAAGGTTGCCACCGCCTGGAGAACCCCAGCAAGGACCCTCTCAAGGAGAACTTTATTCCCTCCAGGCTGAGGAACCCAGCCATGTCACCAACCCAGGTCTCTACGCTCGGAGGTTTCGAGTCCCTCCACATTAACAAGATCAGTCTCCGGGCTACCAGGGAGGCAAAGGCCAACACCTCGGTATCTTTCGCTTCCTGCACTCCAGGATCCTGCAATACCCCAAAGATCGCTATTGTTGGACTCGGCTTCACCCGCGTGTCCAAAATCCTGGACATAGCCCTCGCAAAGCCCTGCCAGAATTCTTTAAGCACCGGGCATGCCCAAAACATATGGACATGGTCCGTCGGACTCCCTGCACATGTCGCGCACCTGTCCTCCACCTCTAAGAACTTACTCATTCTCGCCATTGTTATGTGAGCCCGGTGCACCACCTTAAACTGAATTAAACTGAGTCTGGCACATGATGCGGACGAATTCACCCTGCTCAAGGCATCAGCCCACAGGCCCTCACCTAGCTCCTCCTCCCACTTGCCCATCAACTCCTCCACTGAAGCTTCCTCCGCCTCCTGGTATATGTCCGACACCTTCCCATCCTTCTAATGCCTGCCCTATACCAGCCTTAGAACCCCCTGTCTATCCTGCCCGGAGCAAATCTATGGTTGTTCTGTATCGGGGTCCAAACTGAAGCCCCCTCTCCTGCCTGTGCCTCCTCCAATAAACCCAGACCCTCAGTGCCACCGTCACCACCGGGCTTGTGGTGTATCGTGCCGGTGAGAACGGCAGCGGTGCCGTTACCAGTGCCCCTAGGCTGGTGCCTTTGCATGACGCTGCCTCCAGCCGCCCCCACGCCGATCCCTCCTCCATTACCCATTTCCTTATCATGGCCACATTAGCCGCCCAATAGTAGCTACAGACGTTTGGCAGTGTCAGCACCCCCCCCCCCCCCACCCCACTCCCATCCCCCACCCCCCTGCCCGCCCCCCAGCTATGCTCCAAAAACAATCTTTTGACCCGTGGGGTCTTGTTTGCCCACACAAATCCCGTGATAATCCTGTTCACCCGCTTGAAGAAGGATTTGGGGATGAAAATGGGGAGGCACTGAAAGACGAACAGGAATCTGGACAGAACCGTCATCTTCAACAGTCTGCACTCTTCCCGCCAGGGAAAGCGGGAGCATGTCCCACCTTTTGAAGTCTCCCTCCATCTGCTCTACAAGCCGAGATAAGTTGAGCCTGTGGAGGGCATCCCAGTTCCTAGTCGCCTGTATTCCTAAATAACGAAAGCAAAGCTCCTCTCCACCATCTTGAGCAGGAGCTCCCCCAGTCTCTCCTCCTGACCCCTAGTGTGGGTTATAAACAGCTCACTTTTCCCCACATTCAACTTGTACCCCGAGAAGCTCCCAAAGTCCCTCAGAATCTGCATGACCTCCCCCATCACCTCCAGCGGGTCCTAAATATACAATAGCAGGTCATCCGCGTAGAGGGAAACCCGGTGCTCCTCCCCCCCCCCCTCCCCCGGGCCAGCCCCCTCCAGTTCCTCGAAGTCCTCAGCGCTATGGCCAACGGCTCGATTTCCAGGGCAAATAGCAACGGGGGCAGGGGGCACCCCTGCCTCGTCCCAAGGTACAGCCTAAAATACTTCCATGTCAGCTGCTTCATGGGCACACTCGCTACGGGGCCTGATATAGTAGCTTGACCCACCCTATGAATCCCTCCCCGAATCCAAACCTACCTAACACTTTCCACAGGTACCTCTACTCCACCCTGTCAAAGGCCTTCTCTGCATCCATTGAAAAAATGAAATGCAAATCGCTTATTGTCACGAGTAGGCTTCAATGAAGTTTCTGTGAAAAGCCCCTAGTCGCCACATTCCGGCGCCTGTTCGGGGAGGCTGGTACAGAAATTGAACTGCGCTGCTGGCCTGCCTTGGTCTGCTTTAAAAGCCAGCGATTTACCCCAGTGTGCTAAACCAGCCCCTGATTGCAGCCACTACTTCTGCATCCCCTCCCTCCGAGAGCATCATAATAATATTCAGGAGCTTCCTCACATTTGTGTTCAGTTGCCTGCCCTTAACGAAACCCGTCTGTTCCTCCTCGATCACTCCCGGGACGCAGTCCTCTATTCTGGTAGCCAGAATTTTTGCCAGCAATTTGGCATCTGCATTCAGGAGCGATGTCGGCCTGTAAGACCCACAGTGAAGCGGATCCTTATCCCTCTTCAAAATGAGCAAGATCAATGCCTGCGACATCGTCGGGATCCTCTCTCCTTTGCCTTGTTAAAGGTTCTTAGCAGGAGCGGGCTCAGTAGCTCCGAGAACTTCTTATAAAATTCATCAGGAAAGCCGTCCGGACCGGGGCCTTGCCCGACTGCATACTTGCCAGTCCCTCAACTATCTCCTCCAACTCAATCGGGGCCCCCAGTCCCTACACCCGATCCTCTTGCAAAGTGTTCTGACTAGTGCAAGACGAAATGTATAACATGTCTCTCTTTTCAGTAATACTGAAGTTCTGTATAACCAAACAAGTATAAAAATTTTGTATTCTTTGGCAATTAAGGACAGCACGGTAGCACAGTGGTTAGCACTGTTGCTTCACAGCACCAGGGTCCCAGGTTCGATTCCCAGCTTGTGTCACTGTCTGTGTGGAGTCTGCACGTTCTCCCTGTGTCTGCGTGGGTTTCCTCCAGGTGCTCCGGTTTCCTCCCGCAAGGCCCGACACCGTTGTGATACCCGGAGAGGTCCACGACGGCGTCGGAGGCCGCTCCTGGCCCCCTATTCTCCCCCCCGCAGGGGGCGAGGAGGGCCGTGCCGTAAATCTCGGCTGCCGGGCCTTGTCGCTGGCGTCAAGGCCCGGTGCGCCGAGAATGACGCGGCCGGCACGCCTAATGATGTCAGCCGCACATGCGCACGTTGGCCGGCTCCAACCCGCGCATGCGCGGCTGATGTCACGACGGCTTACGGCTCAAACACGCGCATGCATGGTTGCTGTCTTCCCCTCCGCTGCCCCGGAAGACGTGGCGGCTTGATTTTGCGGGGCGGCGGAGGGGAAAGAGTGCGTCCCTTTGAGACGCTGGCCCGATGATCGGTGGGCACCGATCGCGGGCCAGTCCCCTCCCGAGGACGGTCGTGGTGCTCACTCCCCTCTCCGCCCCCCACAAGCAACAAAACAGCTGCTGGCGCCATATTCATGCCGGCAGCTACCAGGTGTGGTTGCCGCCGGCGTGAACCGGTCGGGAACGGCAGGCCGCTCGGCCCATCCGGGTCGGAGAATCGTGGGTCGCCGTGAAAAACGGCGGCCCGCGATTCTCCGAGCGGCGTGTCGCATTTTGGGGGTGGGGGGGTGGGAGAATCGCGGGGGGTGCCAGAACGACCCTCCGGCAATTCTCCCACCCGGCGTGGGAGCGGAGAATCGCGCCTGTGCTGTTAGGTAACTTGGACACTCTGAATTCTCCCTCCGTGTAACCGAACAGGCGGCGGAATGTGGCAACTAGGGGCTTTTCACAGAAACTTTATTGCAGTGTTAATGTAAGCCTACTTGTGACAATAAATGTTATTATTATTAGGTGATGGAGATCACGCATTTTGAAGCTGCTGAAAAAGCCTTTGAGTTGCCGCAGTCCATCTCATACATGGTACAAACAACAGCTATGTTACATGAAGGGAATGGGTGTATAAGCTGGTGAATGAAGTATTAATCATGAAGGCATAAATAACCATCCCCAAATTCCACAGTCTTTCTCGAATAAACAAGGAACATGAACAAGCAGTAAGCAAATGACATTTAATTAATTGCAATTGCTCACACTGCATTAAATCGTCTGATACAACAACGTAAGCTTCCATTAATTCCAAGCGTATTCTAAATTCTCCAATGAAAACAGTAAGTGCTGATAAGACTCAACAGGTCTGGCAGCATCTGTGGGGAGAGCAATTGAGTTAAGGTTTCGAGTCTGTTTTGCTCTTTGAAATTGTTCTTTAGCATATTGGTCTGGAAACACAAACTCTGTTTCTCTCTCCACAGGTGCTGCCAGACTTGCTGAGTTTATCATTTTCTGTCTTTGGCCGGGATGCTCCGTTGCGAGTCCGCCCCTCTACCACTGCCGGCGAGAACGGAGAATTTGGTGCTCAGCCAAAACTCCATTCACTGCAGTGGGAACGGGGAATCTCTCATTGTGAATGAACGGAGAATCCCACCCTTTATGCGAGACGTACAGGGCTGGATTCTCCGATTTCCAGGCTATGTCCAGACGATCCGTGGCGTTTCACGTCAAATAAAACCTGCGCCACCCGCTCACTGATCCTGTGACGGGTAAGGGACTAGCAGCTGCACCACGTAAAACGCTCGGCCGCCAGGACAAAAATGGCCATAGAATTTCCAGGTCCGTGGTTGCGCATGCGCAGGGCGACAACCTGCAGCGGTCGCGCCGTACAACATGCCGCTGGCCATGCGTGGGCCTGACCTGCCAGAAAGTGCCCCCCTGGACACACCCTCTCCACACCTTGGCCACCCCCACCAGCTCCCCCCATCCCTGCGCTAAAGCACCCCCGGCCGGTGGCAAGGCTCCCCACCCCACACCCATCTGTGGCGGTGCTGGACACAGTCCGCAGCTGCCACGTCGGGTTCCGACTGCTGAGACTATGAGTCAACCGCGCCATCGGGAACCCGGTCCATCAGGGGTGGAGCATCGTGGGGTGAGGGCCTTCAGGTAACGTCCTGAGGCCGTCCCAACACCGTGAGGTGCGCTCCTCGATGATGCCATTTTGGAGGAGTGGAGCATCCGAAAACAGGCGCCGCCACCAATTCCATCATAAAAAGGGATTCTCCACCCGATCACCGATTTCGAAATCGACGCCGGGGAACGGAGAATCCCGCCCACAGGTATTTTACTTTCACTTTAAATTCGCTGTTTATGTATTGCTTCATTAAGTTGTAACCTAACAGTAGGCATACCTGGCCTTCCACTTCTGTCCTTCCAATAGAGACCAGGGCTGGATTCTCCACTGGCGGGATCCTCCGGGAATTTCCCGACGCCGTGGGGCTGCCCCACAATGGGAAACCCCATTGACCAGCCGGCGTAAAGGAGCATCCCGCCGGCGTGCTGAAACAGAAATGTGACGGGGCGGAGAATCCAGCCCCAGGGCTTTCAAACGGAGTTGGGAACAGGTGCGGATGGGCTTTGAAAATCGTGGTTTTGGAGATTGTGTCGATATCCCAACACATCCCAGACTGTTCAGAATTTTCAATAGCTTCATGGTAGGAAGGGAGAAGGGAAGGTGTTGGTCTCCAATTAGCAGTCCCGTAAGATACTTAAGGAGTTTACGAGGTGGCCTGTCTGGAACAAAATGAAAATATCAAAATTTTTCCCAGCGATCACAGTCACCGTGACAGTGCATAGCTGTCAGGTTCACAGTGGGGTCAAATACATTCCTGTGGAGATAGATTTGAGGGCAATCTGCAGGACTAACTAGCAACGGCTCCTACCTTCCTGCACTATAGTTTAGTTAAGGCTGACAGATTTACAATGACAAAGTTAAACGCGTATTTTCATCCCCCAGTTGAGTATAGAGAGTGAACCTAACCTTGAAAACTGCCTGCCTGAAGCCTGATCGGGGTGGGTGGTGGGGATGTGCAGGGTGGTGGGGGCTGGTCTGGCAGAGGCGGTGACATGGGAGCCAAAATTGGAGTCAGGGTGGGTGACGCACGATCAATTGGACAAAGACTAGAGTTGGATGCAACTGAGGCTTTATTGCTCTAAGATGTGTGGCCTCCCACAGCAGCTGCCAAAATGGCTGCTGCATGGAGGACACATATTATTTATACTCCGCCTACTGGGCGGAGCCAGCAGGCAGGGACTACCGGCGAACCTGTAGTACAGGTCCTACCATACATCACCTAATAAAGGTGTAACAGTGGTTTACCACAGTGGGAAACCCTGGAAGAAACTGCAGAGGCTGCTGGGTGTGTAGATGGTCTCGGCCCAAGGGCTACCTCTGTGCTCTGTGTTTAAATGTTTAAATTAATTTTCAAAAATAAACAAAAACACCCCTCCAGCCTCATTGATTACTCCCCCCACATATACTCCTCTTCCACAACCACGCCGACCTGTAGCCCTCACCTCCATGGTCCCTCGCACCCCCATGCCAACATATGCATCTCTATGCACCTCTATGGCCTCTCATACTCTGCAATCTAACTTAGTGCCAACTCATGTATCCCCTATCTTTTGCCCTTACCCATTTTCATGCCAACTCACCCGGTACACTTCCTGAAGAGCTTGGGAAGTTCTTTGACAGCTTTGACATTTCCTTGACAGCTGGACAGTTTTTCGAAAGCTGGACAGTTCCTCGGAAGCTGGACAGTTCCAATACGTTTGTGCGTAAAGGTGCATAATCATATTTAATCCTATCAATCCCAAAGGGTTCTTTACTTCTCGCAAAGGTGTCCCAGGATCCTATTTAAAGAGGTGCCGTACCTCTCCAAATGGGTATCCTCGCAATCCAAGTACATTCACCAAAGTCTAGATCTCCTCTTACCTGCTCTGCTCTGCACAATGCAGGATTCACACAGCTAGGGTTGAAAGTGGAAGCAGCTGGTGATTTAAATGGCCAGTTGACTTCGTGATTCACTCATGCGTGAACTCCAGCCCAACTCCAGTCCTACAAGATGGGAAATGCTGGAACAGGTGCAGGACTTAGAACATCTGGCCTCAGCTGTGATTTTCATGTGGAGAGCCTCTCCGTCATGCCAAAGATTTGGGCCTCAGTTAAGCTACAATTTTGTTCTGATGGTCGGAGATTTTACCAGCATTTGGGGGCTGTCAATCTATGATTCCAGCCATTTTTCTTAATGTGACTATAATAATAATCTTTAATGTCACAAGTAGGCTTACATTAACATTGCAATGAAGTTACTGTGAAAAGCCCCTAGACCATGGTGAGTCACTGCATGGGCGTTGTCCAGTGTTGGATTGAGCCCTGTTGGCAGGGAAACTTTATAGTTTGATTCCAATGTTCTAGATCAGCCAACGTACCTGCATCTGATCACTATCTCAAAGGAAGCCCCCCCACCCCACATGGGAACAAAGCCTGCTGCCAATTCTGCACAAGATCCCCCATGAATAATGGCCATTGGAGCAAAGGAATTAAGTGCCATATGTAATTATACACCGGTATGAATCAACACTTCAGGGAGAAGAGAGGAAAACATTGGAATTACTATATTTTTGAAAAAAAAAATCTCTTTAGAGAAAAGAAGCTAATTATTTTTTGGATATTTCTCAATTATTGCATATTTAAATGGTAAATTCTGAGTGCCATGAATCCCTGGCTTGCCGTTTTGATTCTGGTGACACATACCATTAAAAAGCACACAGCCAAGACCCAATATCTGTGCCAGATAGATTAGAACTTTAAATTTGTTTAGCTGACAGACACGTTTATTAATAGGCAGCACTTATTGAACCAAAATATGAATATTCATCTTCATTTATTTTTCAAGGCATTCCATTCCATAAGGACCAAAGTGCTTTTTGACCAATTTCCTTCACCCCGGTTACCACAGTGACAGCCTTCACTCCTGGGCCCTGACAGAGGTCTGTGGAATTCATTGTGGGTCCTGAGAGAAGGGAGCGAACAATCTCCCCCAGCTGTCCATAAACACTCATTAAGAGAGGCAAATATCCAACAAAATCTCTGTGAGAATTTTTAATCACGTAAAAGAGTCTGCTAATTAGGTAGCTGATGGGGCATGGAGAGCACAAGGACAAATTCTTTAAACAAAGGACTGAAAACTTTGGGAGCTCTAATTGGCCGGGCAGAGATTTCATTCCAGAACTTGGCGAGGGAATTACTGTACTCTGCTGATAAAACAAAGTGACACACACATGGCGAGGAGTGGAGTAAAAGTTCAAGTGTGTTGTGTTAGCTGAGCCAGGGCCTGTCATCGTCTGTGCACCCAAACCTCTAAAGGGACATAAAAGACACATCATTGATCATTCCATCTCAGGTTTTAATCTATAAATTCATCTCTGCTCACTGTAAACAGGCCCCACACCGAAGTGGATTGTGTTCAGGCCTGCCACTGCTTTTTAAAAATTTCATTTAACCCTTCAAGTACCAAACCACCTTTATTTTATTTCAAATTTGTTGCATGTGGCAGCCTGCCAAACCAACTCTCAGCACATTTTCTGACATTGAGTACTCGCGGTATCACGAATTGTTGGCTCCAAGCGATTGCCTGAGATATTCAAACTAAATCTTGAAGTATACAATGAATGGAATAGAATTTCAGTTCAAGGTGTCGATTGTAGTTCCGGTTTTCCAATGTCTGTACATATGGTGTTCAGTTGACCTTTGATTCAGGCTCATCAACCCCTACAGGGCTGCACCAGAATTGTCCAAGATGGTGGGCAGCCCATAGTTAGTATAGGCAAGGCCTGTGGCCTGCTTGGCTGGACAGCTGAAAATCTATTGAGGGAGGAGCTCCTAAATGGCTGCAATTCAAAATAAAGAAGGAAAGCTCAGAGTGGACAGGAAAGTGGACTTATTACCCACAATAGTACAGCAGTTTTATGGGCAATACTTCTACCTTCAATAATAAGAACTGCAAATGCCAGAAAAATACAGCAGGTCTGTCAGCATCTGTGGAGAGAGAAACAGAGTTAGTGTCTCGGGTCCCTGTGATGGACCCCACCCATTTTTGCCTTTACTTACATAGAATTTACAGTGCAGAAGGAGGCCATTCGGCCCATCGAGTCTGCACCGGCTCTTGGAAAGAGCACCCTACCCAAGGTCAATACCTCCCCCCTATCCCAATAACCCAGTAACCCCACCCAACACTAAGGGCAATTTTGGACACTAAGGGCAATTTATCATGGCCAATCCACCTAACCTGCACATCTTTGGACTGTGGGAGGAAACCGGAGCACCCGGAGGAAACCCACGCACACACGGGGAGGATGTGCAGACTCCGTACAGACAGTGACCCAAGCCGGAATCGAACCTGGGACCCTTGAGCTGTGAAGCCATTGTGCTATCCACAATGCTACCGTGCTGCCTTCTACCTTTAATGTTGAGGAGTTGAAGGTTCTGCTGCAGAATGGTTAAATGGTTCAGGCATCCAGCTTCTAACACTAGGTAGGCATCCCGATCACTCCACCCAGACTGGCCACTGTTTGCCTCAATTGAAAATGTACATTACTGTACATCAGCATTGTGCCTTAACCACTAACTTCAAAATAGCAGTTCAATCGTCCATCGTGAACACAGACCAGTCCATCACGTGAACCCGCCTCCCACTCATTGACTCTGTCTACACCTCCCGCTGCCTTGGGAAAGTGGGCAGCATAATCAAAGACCCTTCCCACCCAGGTTATTCTTTCGTACAAACTCTTCCAATAGTCAAAAGATACATAAAATTTGAAAACACGCACCAAGAGTTTCAAAAATAATTCTTGGGAATCTCTTCATGGTTTCTCTTGATTCGCTGCCATGTAAATAAGGTGTCTGCCAAAGTTATAGCTGTGGATTGAGATAATCCATGAGGAAATGCCCACAGTCTCATCTCGACAGCCTGGGCTGGACTCAATGCCAACGTCAACAGGACAGCATTTTACCTGACTCCATCAGAGTGGGAGAACAGAGTGTAGCTCATGAAGCTGGAATGCGATGCGGAGTGAGTACTCACCTGGGAATTTACTGCAGGTGGGATATCTCTGGTAAGTGTTTCTTAAGTTACAGTTTAGGTTAACAGTTGGACTCTGGCTCAGAACTTTAAACCAAGATAGTTAAAAAGCTTTTAACAGAAACTGCCTGGCAGTCATCTGTCAATCAATTGAAAATAGTTCCTTGAATATGAATGACTGCAGCCAGCTGACTTCACTATTTTTATACCTTTTCAGCATCAGGTGAGTGTTCATAGGTATTAATTTGTGTAAGCAGTTGGTGAGATTTAAGATTTTATCCCTCTAGAGTAGTTACACTAGGGAATATAAGTATTGCATTAAATTTATAGATTAACTACCCAAACTACTTAATGTAGATTAGGTTTATATTTATTGTCACATGTACTGAGGTACAGTGAAAAGTATTATTCTGCGGACAGTCCAGGCATATCATTCCATACATGAAAAGCAGAAGACATACGATAAATATGCAATATAAATACATGGTCATAGATATTGGGTGAAGCATACTGATGGTAGAGCTACAACAATAGAGAAGATGCATAGAGAGATCAATTCAGTCCATAAGAGGGCCATTCAGGAATCTGGTAACAGCGTGTTCTCAGGCTTTTGTACCTTCTTCCTGATGGAAGAGGTTGGAAGAGAGAATAACCTGGTTGGGAAGGGTATTTTATAGTGCTGCCCACTTTCCCAAGCCAGCGGGAGGTGTAGACAGAGTCAATGGATGTGAAAGCGGGTTCATGTGATGGACTGGGCTGTGTTCACAACTCCCCGTAGTTCCTTACGGTCTTAGGCTGAACTAAGCCTTCAGGCTGTGATGCAGCCACATTGGGGCCGGGATTCTTCGACCCCATGGAGGGTCGGAGAATTCCCGGGGGAGGGGGGGGGGGGGGTGTCGCAAGAATCACGCCACGCTGCCCCGACCCCGGACTGCCGATTCTCTGCCGCCATTTTCGGGCGTTGAAAACGCCTCCCCTCCCTCGGCGGGCCAAATGCCCGCCGAGTTCAGCCGAGTCCTGCCGGCGTGGGTTACGTGTTGGCCCACACTCCGGGACCTCAGAGCTCTGTCTGCGGTGGCCATCCTGGTGGGGGTGCAGGGGGTCCGACCCCTGGAGAAGCCTCCATGGTGGCCTGGCCTGCGATCGGGGCCTACCGATCGGCGGGTAGGCTATTTCCATGGGGGCCTATGTTCCTCCACGCCGGGCCCCTGTTGGGCTCCACCACATTGCCCGGGAGACGGCACGGAGACGGGAACCCATGCGCATGTGCGGACCTGCGCCGGCTGTGGCACGCATGCGTGGACTCGTGCCGCCCGTGGCGCACCGGCCTTCGGGCGGCGGAGCTGCGGAGACCACGCAGACGCTGTACTAGCCCTCTAGGAAGGGGTGGATAGCTGCTCGGTGAGGCCCGTTGACGCCGGAGTGGCTCACGTTCATGCCATTTTTCTCGCACGCATCAGAACTTGGCCGCAGGAGAATCCTGGCCCAAATGCTTTCTATGGTGCATCTGTAAAAATTGTTAAGAATCAATGTGGACGTGCCGCATTTGCTTAATTTCCCGAGAAAATAACTACAGGATATAACTACAGGTAATAATTGAGTGGTATTTCTAAACTTGAACTAATTAACTAATTAGTTAAACAAAACACAATAAAGGTGATGTATTGCAGCTGTAGTATATGGGTGTTGGTGGGCAGTCGAGTGATCCACAAAAACACATCTTCAGAAGTTTAAGGAATTTCTGATCAAGGCTGATGAGCTGCAGCCAGAGCAGTGCAGACACTGTGATGTATCAATGAGGGGGAAGATACTTGGAGACCTTATTCCAGAAGGCAGTCACCCAGCTTAGTCTCGGCCCTTTGGATTTGGTCTGTGATCAGGGGCAGGAGGGTGTGATTGCAAGTGAGGGGTCCTAGCCTGTCCAACAGGTTTGAAGTTCTTGCAGTTTGTGTGGTTGAGAGCAGGAACTGCAGGGTGGAAAGCAAATCGACCACCCCATTGTGGTGCAAGGAACCATTCAAGCTGGATGTGGTGGATGAAAAGCAATGTAACTGAAGCAGGGGCAGCATAGTGAGGGGGGGGTGGATAATGTTCTCTGTGGCTGACAGTCATGAAGACTGTGTTGTGTGCCCGGTGCCAGGATAAAGGATACCTCTTCAGGGCGAGAGAAGAATTTGGAGTGGGAGGGGAAGGATCTAGTTGCTGTAGCCCACATGGGTTCCAATGGCATAGGTGGGACTGAGAAGGAGGTTCTGCTGACGGAGTATCAGCAGCTAGAGGCTAAATTAAAAATCATAACCATAAAGGTAATAATCTCTAGATTTCTACCTGAGCCACAAGCAAATTGGCACAGAGTAACTAAGATCTGAGTGTTAATAATCTTTATTGGTGTCACAAGTAGACTTAGATTAACACTGTAATGAAGTTAGTGTGAAAATCACTGAGTCGCCTCACGACAGCGTCAGTTCGGGTATACTGAGGGAGAATTCAGAATGTCCAATTCACCTAACAAGCACGTCTTTCGGGACTTGTGGGAGGAAACCGGAGCACCCGGCGGAAACCCACGGCACGGGGATAATGTGAAGACTCCGCACAGACAGTGACCCAAGCCGGGAATCGAAACAGGATACCTGGCACTGTGAAGCAACAGTGCCAACCACTGTGTTACCGTGTCATGGCTCAAAGGTTTGTGTGTGACAAGTAGATTTTACTTCATGAGTATTGCCACCAGTCCTAGAGAAATTAGGAACTGTGCCACTGAGGTGGTTTTCACCTGAACTGCACTGGGTTGTATAATGAGGACTGTAGAGAAGGCTTTAAACTACATAGTGAGAGAGAGTCTCGCTGGAGGGAAAATTTGGAAAGTTAAAACGAAAGGACAAGGCATTAATGCAGAGTAACAATATGGGGAATGGTAACCAGAATTTGACAGGAAGGGACAGAGTGGACATGAAAGGATGCAGGCAGGTAAAATAAAGGAAAATCCTAAGTTATTTTACATGCACATTAAGGGTAAAAGGATAACTAGGGAAAGAGTAGGGCCAATTAAGGGCACAGTGGTAATTTGTGTGTGGAGCTGAAGGGTGGTGATAGGGTTCCAAATGAATACTTTGTGTCTATGCTCACTAATGAGAGAGACGACGAGGGTATAGAAATCAGGGAGAAGTGCTGTGCTAAAAATTAATCACAGGAGGATAATGATCGGCTGGTCAGAGGGGCTGATCAGTGGCAAATGGAATTCAATCCAGATAGGTGTAAGATTATGCACTTGGGGAGGACAAGCAAGGCAAGGACATCCCAAGGGAGGAGGAGGTGATGGGGCCTGTGCCGGTGACTCCCGCAGCGGTGGTGCCGGAACACCACAGAGCCTCGGACTCCCCACTCCTGCCCCGGGCCCAGGTGGACACACTACGCGGCCCACTGTGCCTGGGCCCCATGTCTTGCCTGTCCTCACCCTCCCACGCATCTCCCCATCGGTTGATGCCTGCCGTTCATCCTGCTCCTTCAGATGCTCATGGTCACGCGCCAGCTGCACGTTCATGGAGTAGAATCCCTTTCAGTTTGTAAAGACGGGCCTGTCATGGGGCAGTGCCCATTGGGTGACATACATCACGTTAATCACCCTCTGGACCTGGAGAATCCCCGTGATGACGGTGAACCCCGCTGTCCGGGCATCCTGGCGGGCTTGGTCCACACTGAATTTGATGTATTGTGCCAGGGATAGGGGCTCTATTATGGCATGGATGCACCTGTGCACTGAGATCTGTGAGATTCCAGACAGGTCTCCTCTCGATGCCTGGAAGGAACTCGTGTGTAGAGGTTCAGGGCGGCCTTGGCGGCCACCAGGAGTGGGTGTCCTTCCCCATACTCCCCCAGTTCCAGGTACGCCGCGATCCAGCGGATATGCTGTCCTGTCCCACTGCTCAGCCGGAGCCTTCAAGAGCATGCCCGGTCCGGCAGGTCCTCGAATGACAGGATAAGGGATATCCCGTTGACAGCACCCCACAAGGCAGGAATCCCCGTGTGCCGGCGTGGGAAAGGAGTTTCCCGTCGGCACGAGGAGCTGGTAAATCCCGACCTAAAAACTCAACCTAAACTACTTTTCTGTACAATGACTGATGCCTTAGCACCTCCCATTAATTACATAATTTTATCAAGCTGAAATCTAATTAACTCCACAGGGAACCCCCCCTTAATTCAAACAAAACTCCATTAGCCCAAGTTTTTTACGATGTCTTAATTGAACCTCTGGCTCCCAAAACCTTTCAAACTGGGATTCTTTAAAAACACTACTTCAGCAGTCACACGCACACTAACCCAGGCTTTTAACCCTCACTGCACCAAATACCTATAAATACAATATATCTGAAATTCCTCCATTCATTGACAGAATCTAGAACAAGGGGAACATATGGGACGGGATTGCCCGTCCAATCATGTTGGCAGGATTCCCCGTTTCCGCTGCAGTGAATGGAGCTTGGCTGAGCGCTAAATTCTCTGTTCTCACTGGAGCAATAGCAGGGCGAACTCAGAATGGCCACGGTTTCAGAATAAGGAGCTGAACATTTAGGATACTGATCCTTGGAATTCCCTACCTAAGAGAGTTCTGGATGTGTCATTATCGAATATATTTAAGGCTCTGTCGTGCCCAGTGAAGGCATGCCCTGTTCGTAACTTTAAATGTGAACTGCATTTCATAGAATTTACAGTGCAGGAGGAGGCCATTCAGCCCATCGAGTCTGCACCGGCTCTTGGAAAGAGCACCCTACCCAAGGTCAACACTTCCACCCTATCCCCATTACCCAGTAACCCCACCCAACACTAAGGGCAATTTTGGACATTATGGGCAATTTATCATGGCCAATTCACCTACCCTGCACATCTTTGGACTGTGGGAGGAAACCGGAGCACCCGGAGGAAACCCACGCACACACGAGGAGGATGTGCAGACTCCGCACAGACAGTGATCCAAGCCGGAATCGAACCTGGGACCCTGGAGCTGTGAAGCATTTGTGCTATCCACAATGCTACCATGCTGCCTTTCATTTAAAAATGGACACTTAAAAGCTGGCGAAGTTGGGTGCCAAGGGTCAGGTAACATCTGCAATTTCTGCAAAAGCCATTAATTGATATCTGCAAACGCCCCTGGAAAGTTATCAAATGTAAATGGGTTTCTCAGGTGCAAAGGGACCATCTTTACCATGTTAATGGGAGACATCTAACAAACATTGCCTGCCAGATGTGTCAGTTGCTGATAGCTTATCAATCATTCCCCCATTGTGTATCAATCACTCTGGCTCCAACCCTTTGTGTGGACAATGGAAGACACTGGAACTTGCAATCATGGAACTGAAATTAGTTTCCGATACCAAATCCTTGATTATTCCAAGAACCAGAGAAAACTCAAATGGTCTATGCAACACCAGCTGCAGGACAGGAACAGAAGACTCTCGCCTTTTTAAACCTGAAGACTTCTATATCTTAAAAGTCTCCCTGCCTAATTCCTATTCCAAGCCCAGCTATAAAGAAATGTGATCTCCTGGTGAGAAAAAAACGACAAGTGACTAGCTTTTTGACCAGCTAAACAATCATCACTTTGCACTTATTGAAACCACCAAATCTACTCTTTCAGACTGAAAACACCGGGCTGGATTTTCCTCACCCCGACGCTAAAATCGTGTTCGGTGCCGGAGCAGAGAATCCGTTTTCCCGCACGAAATAGGGACCACCGTCGGTTCTGCGATTCTCCGCCCCTAAAAAGTGGTGAACTCGGGGCCTGAGGCCTGAGGCCTGTCCCCGACCGGCTGAATTCCCGCCAGCGTATTTCCTGCCATTTGGGAAACTCACGAGGTGGCTGCGGATTCAGTTCACGGCCGCCACAGTCAGGGATGGGCGGATCGGAAGGCAGGGGAGCCTCATTCGGGACTGGAGGCTATGTGTGCATGCGGTTCGGGTCGGGCAAGTGGCTGATGCGGGGCACAATTTCGAGAATCCACGTCCGCGGGCTGAGTCCACCATGGAGCACGGCGCGGCCATTGGAGGCCGCCGCCGTGCGTATGCGCAGCTTCTGACCTGGAAGTGCGGGGGGCCATATTGGCAGCTGGAGCTGTGAGCTCCATGACAGCTGCCTGCTAACACCCTGCAAGGCTGTGAATCTGTGGCCTTTTGACGCCAGTTATCCTGGTGTAAAAGACCACAGTTTTCACGATGGTGTGGGTACATAGTCCCTGAAATGGGGAATCCAGCCCATCATCTTTATCAAGTCTATAATTATTGATTTTCTGATAACGAACCAAACATGTGAACAATGAACTATTTTCTGCTTACTAGGTATTCTCTTGAACTGTATCTTTCTCGTGTTTCTTTGTATGTGTGTATGTATGCGCAATGTAGCATCTAGGCTTTCAAGATAAAGCATGAATAAGTAATCCTCTTTATTTAAACCCACAAAAGCTTGCTGCTATTAGTAAAATTGACCGGATACATTCTGGGGGCTAAGCATCACATACTTTTCTCTTCAAAGTAACACTGATTACAGACAATAATTAGAAGGCTACAGGTGTTTTAGATCTTTCCCACTCCTGTCCGTAACAGCTGAGAGAGACAGAACTAGTCTCTCAGGATATTAAGGGAGATATGGAATGGTTAGGAAAGTGGAGTTAAAGCTCAAGATTAGCCATAATCGTATTGAAAGACAGAGCAGCCTTGATACGATGCAGGATTTGCTCCTGCTCCTACTTCTTATTTTCTTATGTTCTTGTGTTAACCTCATAATTGTTAGCCATCTAACAAAGCTGGTGTTCCTCATGAAATCTGACTACACTGTGGTCTATTGTCCTAGTTACTATTCTTATAAACAAACTTCTTTGATGTAATTTGCCACCATGGAAAATAAATTGGATCAATATTAATACAATGGAATCCGAACAAAGCACTAAGCAATGTTCTAAGAATTATTGCACTTGAATCAGGATTGTGATTGGATCAGATTTTCTATAAATTGCACATTAAAATAGCCAATTACAAAAATCATTATAGCATAGCCCATTTAATCAGTCATTTAGCAATTCAGCCTAAACAAAAGGGACAGAAAACACTTAACAATCACACATATTTTACAGAGAAGTAATTAGAAATTTGGCAGCGTGTTAACTATATTTAGAGCTCCAGCAAAACAGATTCGATTGGGAATGTGTATGTAAGGGAAAGGTTGGATCAGGAATTGTTAATGATTAACAGGATGCAAAACATGGTCTGGTATGACTTTTGGATTGGAATCTCGACTCTTTATCTTTCTGAAGGGATAGAATGGACTCGAAGGCCGTCGCAAAATAGGGGAGATTGTGAGTTGAATCAGCCATTTTATGCCCTGTCTGACTTACTTTTCCTTTCGCATCAACCAATGGGTGCAGGGGTTGATTATTGGTTGCCGCATATTGGCTGTGATTTTGTTCGCGTGATGGGAGTCTCAACAACGGATCAGGAAGTGGGGTCAGCAACCCTGCTTTGGCCACCTGTGGGAGCTGGAGACACATGTTGGGTGTGCGGGGGGGTCAGGTGACTAATTGCCATTGGGCGGTTGCCTCCTCCAATGAGCTGTTGGCCAATTAGAGGGTCCATCCTTGCAGGTCTCTGCAGCCCAGAATGGTGGCCCCTCCTGGGACCCACCCACGCACACCTCCAAAAGTCCGGTCATTGTGACAGTGTACTTGCTGAATCAGAGAGTAAAACCTTGTGCTGAACAGTCTATTGTATTTAATTGTTTTGTAAACTGACTTCTATAAAACTGCAGGTTAAAATACCACTTGTCAGCCACTACTTAGTCTGTAATGATAACATTCCTGTTTTAACAGAACTTTTCCTGATACACCCCAACGACAACAATGTGCATTTCTCTCGTGCCTTTAACATAGTAAAACATGGCACCGTGCCACAGGAAGAGCCAAGACAGGTGCCCAATGTAGGATTGAAGGAGTGTCTTAAAGGAAGAGGGAATACTGGAGTGGTGAAGAGGTTTAAAGAGAGAATTCCAGAGCTTAGGAACTAGACAGCTGAAGGCATGGTCTCAATTTATATTCAATTATACGCAACAGGTCAGAATTGGAGGAAATCAGAGATCATGAGGAGGTTACTGAGATAAGGAAGGTTGAGGATTTTGTACATAAAGATATGGGTCGGGATTCTCCGTTGGTCGACTCTGAAATCGCGAAAAGCGATTGTGCGGAGAATTGGTTCGGATGCCAAAATCGCGGTGGGGACTGATTTGATACCAAATCACAATTCTCCGTCACCTCGACAGCGGCATTATACGTACGGGAATGCACCTACAGTAAACACCGTTTGCATATCATTAGTCGGCCTGCCCCAGTATTCACCAGGGCCTCCGTGATGCTCCGCCTCCGATGGGCCGAATTTCTGACGGCACGGTTCACTTGTGTTTTTAAAAATTGTGAAACTGTTGTTGTGGCTGCTGAGGGAGAGAGAGAGGGGTTACGGAAAGTGTCCAATACCGCCATAGTTTGCTGACCGTTGTGCCGCTTGCCGGGATGCTTCTGCCAGGGCCGGGGGGGAATAGCGGGGGGGGGGTGGTCAGGATATGGGCTGTGGGATTGGGGTGGACAGGCACGAAACACCATTGCCGCAGCCGACAAGGCAGCCAGGCAGCTGCGCATGCTGCTGACTGCCCATTGTGAACTCCGGGCCATGGGTCATATAGGTGTCGCCCCAGGCCACCCCATCTGGGTGCCCTCTGGCGCCAGCAGCTGTATGGACATGCCCCAGCACAACCAATGCCATCGTGTTGGCTGGGATGAGTGTGTGTGGGGGGATTGTAATGTGTATGTGCGGCTGCAGCTTGTCAGCCTCTCATTTCAATCGTGGAACTGGCGAATCCCGCGCCATTTTTCATTGGGATCGATTATGTTCCACGTGGCACCAGTGCTAGCTCCTTCACAGTCGCTGAATCGGTCCAGGTTTGGCACCAGTTTTGCTGTCGTGAAAGTCAACGAATTCTGTGTTGGCATCAACACTTAGTCCCAGAAACGGAGAATCCCGTCCAAGAATTTTAAAGTTGAGGCATTGCCAGCCTGGGAGTCAATGTAGGATGGGCAACATGGTGGCACAGTGGTTAGCACTGCTACCTCACAGTGGCAGGGAGCTGGTTCGATTCCGACCTCAGGTGACTGTGTGGAGTTTGCACTTTCTCCCCGAGTCTGCATGGGTTTTCTCCAGGTGCTTCCTTTCCACCCACAGGCACATCTCAAGGGCAGCGGGCAGAACAAGGTGGCACGCAATGCCAATAACACCGGTAAGTCAGCTGGGGACTGCCAGCTCCAGGCCCTCCAGAGGACATCCGCCAACGGCATCAAAGTCCACAGGGTGCGTGAAGCAGCAGGCTGCTTCCACCTCTGATGTGCATCCCGTGGACACACCAAGACGCAGCAGTAGACCACGAAAGATCAAGTCACGAGAGATACATTGAATGTGCACGGGAGGAGGTCACTATCTGTAACTGGGGAAATAGAAATACCCAATGTACACTATAAAATCATGTTACACCTCATACATGGAAAGCTTTTGTCACGTTTATCTTCACAGCAGGCCTGCCTGCACCCCCACACCTAATTGCCGTCCGATCCCCCCATCCCTCCGGGCACAGTTATCCAAGATCAAATGCCCCTGAAGCAGACCCCATTCAATGATGGATTTGAGCACACTGTGAGCAGAAAGACAGGAGTCAGACTTTGGCATAAACTGAGGAGCACCAGAGCTAACCTCACAGCGTGTTATCATCACTCTCCTGCCTTGTATTTTGACCCATTGACAGTGCAGACACATACCCATCACCCTGGAGTGACCTGACACAGATCCTTGAAGACTGGAACAGGGTAGTTGAGGAGGGAGAAGGGGTGGAGTGAGGAGCGAAATGGGTTGTAAGGAGGAGAATGGGGAGGAAGGGATAGGTGGAGAGTAGAGGGATTGAGCAGGAGGGATTTGGGGGAGGGGATATTGAGTGGGAACGACGGGAATGCAGGGGAAGAGGATTGGTGGGAAAACGGGGATTGGGTGGCAGGGGTTAGCCTGTGCACCTTGGGCAGTCGGGGCCTCCCCCTCTGCGACCCTCCTCGGCCTAATGGGCAGCCAGATGTTATGGGTATGCGGCGTCCCACGCACATAGGGTGCCACCTCCAGCCTGCATCAACACTGCTGCATCCTTCTCCGGCATCTGGCCACCTGGGCTGCCACCAGCAATGTGAGGGCAGCCTCTGCGGCACCAACATAACCATCCATTTTGGTATCTGTGAGGAATTGGAGGAGGCGAGAGACTGACAATGAGTTAGGGTTTCCACCTCGGGACGTCCAATCCCGCCTTCTCTCAGAGTACCATTCATCGAGCAAGCTGTGTTGGAAAACCTCGCTCTGCACTCCCACCCCCAGCCACAGCAGGAGCCCCGAGACTGCTGACCCCTGCCGGGAACATTAGGGAGACCGTGCTCAGGTTCCCTTCCCTGAACCACACACTTACCCGATGGTCGTGAGGTCAGATGTGGGGATGTTTGCGGATGACTGCACAATGTTTAGCACCATTTGCAGCTCCTCAGAGAATGACGCAGTCCATGTCCATATGCAGCAAGACCTGGACAATATCCAGGCTTGGGCTGACAAGTGGCAAGGCAATGTCCACCTCCTACAAGAGAGGATCTAACCACCGCCCCTTGACATTCAATGGCATTACCATCGCTGAATCCGCCACAATCAACATCCTGGGGGTTACCATTGGTCAGAAACTGAACTGGACTTGCCATATTAATACTGTGGCTACCAGGGCAGGTCAAAGGCTAGGAATCCTACGGTGAGTAACTCACCTCCTGACTCCCCAAAGCCTGTCCACTATCCATAAGGCACAAGTCAGGAGTATAATGGAAGACTCACCACTTGCCTGGATGCGTGCAGCTCCAACAACACTCAAGAAGCTCGACACTATCCAGGACAAAGCAGCCCGCTTGATTGCTCCCCTTCCACAAACATTCAAACCCTCCACCACCGACGGATAGTCGCAGCCACGTGTACGATCTACAAGATACACTGCAGTAACTCACCAAGGTTCCTGAGAGAACACCTTTCAAACCCACGACCAATACCATCTAGAAGGACAAGAGCATCAGGTAGCTGGGAACCCCACCACCTGGAGGTTCCCCTCCAAGTCACTCACCACCCAGACTTGGAAATATATCGCCACTCCTTCATTGTTGCTGGGGCACAATCCTGGAAATCCTTCCGTAACAGCACACCTCAAGGACTGCAGAAGTTCAAGAAGGCAACTTACCACCACTTTATGAAGGGCATCTAGGGATGGGCAATAAATGCTGGCCTAACCAGCAGCGCACACATCCCATAAATGAATTTTTGAAAAATCCCCAGTGCTGAAGTCCAGCTCTTGAGTGTTTGACTGTTGGCTGCTGCCTCTATGGTGCTGAAGCTTCGAGAGTTCAGGAAAACTGCTCAGACTTCAAACTTTGATTGAAATGCGATGCAATAATCATCGCCTGAGACGTGGTAAGGCCAATTCATCATTAGCAAAAGCTTTCAGCTGTAAAGCTAGAAGCTTTTCACAGTCAAAGCGGGTTGACGTAACCTTCAGCATAGAACCTAGACCAGGGCTCTTTCCTGGAAATGTTTGTTAGGACAGACAGCAGCTGTCATTGCCCCTGTTATGGGTAATAATAATAATCTTTATTATCACAAGTCAGCTTACATTAACACTGCAATGAAGTTACTGTGAAAAGCCCCTAGTCGCCACACTCCGGCGCCTGTTCGGGTACATGGAGGGAGAATTCAGAATGTCCAAATTACCTAACAGCACGTCTTTCGGGACTTGTGGGAGGAAACCGGAGCACCCGGAGGAAACCCACCCAGACACGGGGAGAACATGCAGACTCCACACAGACAGTGACCTAAGCCGGGTACCGAACCTGGGACCCTGCAGCTGTGAAGCAAGAGTGCTACCCACTGTGCTACCGTGCTGCCCTATTCACAATATTTAAACACGAGCTTTCGGAGCACGGCTCCTTCTTCAGGTGAATGGAAAGGCTTGTTCCAGAAATGTTTATATAGACACAGTCAGAGATGCCCCGGAATGCGAGCACCTGCAGGCAATCAAATCATCAAAGATGCAGAGAGAGAGGTAACTCCAGGTTAAAGAGGTGTGAATTGTCCCAAGCCAGTTCAGTCGGTAGGCCTCTGCAAGTCCAGGCTTGTTGGTGGGGGCCGAATGTTGGGGAACACTTCAGCAGTCAAGGACATTCAGCCTCTGATCTCCGGGTCAGCATTCTACAAGGAGGCCTTCAGGAGACGCGACAACGCAAAATTGCTGAGCAAAAACTTATAGCTAAGTTCCGCACGCATGAATGCGGACTCAACCGGGATCTGGGATTCATGTCGCATTACATTCGGCCCCCACCAACAAGCCTGGACTTGCAGAGGCCTACCGACTGAACTGGCTTGGGACAATTCACACCTCTTTAACCTGGAGTTACCTCTCTCTCTGCATCTTTGATGATTTGATTGCCTGCAGGTGCTCGCATTCCGGGGCATCTCTGACTGTGTCTATATAAACATTTCTGGAACAAGCCTTTCCATTCACCTGAAGAAGGAGCCGTGCTCCGAAAGCTCGTGTTTGAAACAAACCTGTTGGACTTTAACCTGGTGTTGTAAGACTTCTTACTGTGCTCACCCCAGTCCAACGCCGGCATCTCCACATCACAATATTTAAAGATAGTTAGAAGGCATCACAGACAAAAAGCCCCTCATCATACCCCCAGCCCAGGGGCGTCCCCCGACCCGGAATGCTTCAGCACCCAAACCAAGCCCGGCCCCCCGAGAGATCCTCCACCTCCCCCCCCCGATCACTGGGGCAGCAGCTCCAGTTCCTTTGAGCTGCATATTGGCGAATGGAAATGGTTACAAACCGCCCCAACTCCCCTCAGCAGCCAATGTGTCAGCTTCACATTTTAAAAAGGAGTACTAGACGACGCCCACGTGATTTCTCCCCGGGAAGCCGGTTAACTCCCAACTTCAATCTCACCAATCAGATGGAAATGAACACAAATGAGGATGAATAATATGCTCGCCATATTTGGGTGTGATCTGGATCTCGCAATCAGGAGTGGGCCGGTTAGATGGCAAACTGATTTGTGCCCAGCCTGAATCTCGATTTTGGCCTTTCCCACTATTTAACCAGCGCGCTCAGATCTGCACCGGGGCAGTTAAATCGCGTCCAGTATCATTGAGCAGATTATGACAATAAAGTACAAAAATTGTTTAAACATAAAAGAGTTGAAAGAAAATAATTATTTTGAAGGGAGACAATATACTTGTTATGGCATTGAAGTACAGCAATAATCATCTAAGTAAGGGCAAGCACTAACAGTTAATAGGTTTAAATGCGGCTGGGAAGGTTTCAGGTTAACCATGCGTTATCTTCACAAAGAATTGCTTGGAAAAATGTACTCTTTATTTGGAAGAAATTCTATTAGGAACCCGGACAGCCCTAATTTTGCTGCTGAAATAATGGTGAGGCTAATGCTGTCACAGAAACATAAATGCAAATTCACGTGAGGGACATACCTGAGGTTAGATGCCAAGACCCAGCTGTTACTGTCTGTGATATGCTGTTCCAAAGTTAGCTGTATGAAAATGGCATCTTGCAGCCTTTCTCGCTATTAACAGGTAACAATAGGTATGAAGTTGCGATATTTGAATGTGGCCATGAACAAAACATTTCACAGAAAGTTAAGTCTTTTCATTACAAGAACAAGAACAAATAACTTTTCAATAACTATTGATGACTACCAAACAGCATCAATGACACTGAAATGTAACTATTAAAAGTGTACAGTCACATTCCTTTTGGTACTAACTGTTGTCAAATACTTTGAAAATGTCAACCTTAAAATTCAAGTTTTGCTTTTCCTGGTTTTTAATCTAATCTTTCTTTTCCTTACTATTCCTCTTCCTGTATCCAATTTGGTATTCAATTCACTCCCTGTAACTCACTGCCCTTCTCAGTCCTTCTGCTGTTTATTTCTCAATCCTTCTATCTGATCAGTTAAAGAGACATACAGTTGGTTTCCCTCTTCACTCAAGCCTCAGATGCCCTTCCTTGTGCAGTTCTCAGCTCCCACGTTCAGCAACTTGCTACGCAAAAGATGTTGCAACTCAGATGTGCAAAGGAACGATAAGTGTCATGAGATGGCCTGTCACAGCAAATTCTGACCCGTTAGTTTTGTTAAATGTTGTGTTACGTACTCTGGGATAACACAGGCTGCAACTGGATGCAGCTTTAACCAAAAGATACTCCAGACCTTGAAGTTAGTTCAATCTGATTTATTGAACCAGTAGCACAGTTAGCACAGTTCTCTATGAGTTCGACTCTCTGCTAACCTAAGTGTGGTTACTCTGTCTGACTGAACCAGACTAGCTCTTAGCCACGTGCTGGAGGTGTGCTACTGTAAATACACCCTGACTCACTCTGTAGATGTTCATCAGTAGAAAGAGGCGGAGTGTGAGTGCCTCGGGCCTTTTATAGTGAGATACCACCCCTGAGTGTTCTGCCTGCTCATTGGTCATGTCCTATTCTCTGTGTTCATTAGCTGCCTGTCTGTGCCTGTCTGCATATCATTATCTGCATATCATGACATTCAACTACCACCAAGCGCAAATGATATGACACATTTTGATGTGATTTGTTCATCCAGGAAAGTAGATGTACCAAATGCTTTTCAAAAGGGGCAGTATCACTTTAACGAATTGTATCTCATCTGTAACCAGTGCTTAGCTAACTGCAATAAATGTTTGTAATTAGATTTGGACTGGAGCTGAGCTCATTATTAGATCTGCAATCTGGAGAAGTGTGTGTAAATCATTAATCCCCTACCCCCTCAACTTTCCTGGTATCGTTACAACTCCAGCATTAATAATATGATAAAAGCAATTATATAAATCACACATAGACAAACATTTAAACTCTGATCAGCTCCCACACTGAGTACTTAATCTACTTGTGACATAATGCTGGGGAACAATAATGCCATTATAAGGCCTATAATTAAAGGCAGCAACTGGAGTGAAGCAAGGCTCCAGAAACTCTGTGTGGTGTATGTGTGTATATGGTTTATTTCTGTATACTTTTAAAAGTGGCATTAGGTATTGTTAAATCTTCGTTAAATCAATTTTTTTTCTGGTTATGGTCTGCCTAGCGAGGAAATGGTTTTGATGTTGGTATGAGGCACAGAGAATTGAGGAGGCAGCTGATATTTCTGATTTGGAAATTACATTACCAATATTGAGTGATTGAAATGTGAATAGTTGGCCAGAATATTCCGGTTGCTGTGATTCAATTTTCCCGCCGGCAGCGGGAAACAAGCCGGATTCACGCGGAGTGGGGTAGTTATAATGGGAATCCCATTGACAGTCGGCGGGAATATAGAATCCCGCCACTAGCGAACCACACGCTGTCAGGAATCACGCGGCTGGTGGAGAATCCCGCCCCTTGTTCTTGTCAACATCCTGGTCCAGAAACCCCCCCCCCCACCCCGATCTGCATGGATCCGTCAGTCAGTGCTAACTCCCATCCCCCCCCCCCCCCCCAATCTGCATGGAACCGCCAGTCAGTGCTAACTCCCATTCCCCCCCCCCCCCCCCAATCTGCATGGAACCGTCAGTCAGTCCAGACTCTTATCCCCCCCCCCCCCCAATCTGCATGGAAACGCCAGTCAGTGCTGACTCCCATCACCCCCCCCCCCCAATCTGCATGGAACCGTCAGTCAATGCTGGCTCCTACCCCCCCCCCCCCCCCCAATCTGCCCATCCCCCCCCCAAATCTGCATGGAACCATCAGTCAGTGCTGACTCCACCACCCCCCCCCCCCCCCACCCCCCCACCCCCACCCACCCACTGCACTGCCCCAGGCTTCCCTTCCCTCTGTGAGGTTCTTCGAAGAAGCCCATAGTCCAGCATAAAGGGGCATCTTCACTAACAATGCTGTCCAAATTTGATACCGGCACCCTAGAGCCTCCCCCTACCCCCACTCCGGTACCATTCCAGCATGATCAGCCCCAGCTCCTTCGAGTTTTAGCCTGGACTCCCTCAAGTAAAGCCTGCTGTCACCCGAGTAAAGCACTGGTACACCCCGAGTCAGACCCAGGTAGACCCTGAGTCAGACCCCGGTACACCCTGAGTCAGACCCCGGAACACCCTGAGTCAGACCCAGGTACACACTGAGTCAGACCCAGGTACACCCTGAGTCAGACACCGGCAGCCCCCAGTTACACCACGAGTCAGACCCCGGTACACCCTGAGCCAGACACAGGTACACCCCGAGTCAGACCCTGGTAGACCCTGAGTCAGACCCAGGTACACCCTGAGCCAGACACAGGTACACCCCGAGTCAGACCCCGGTACACCCTGAGTCAGACCCAGGTACACCCTGAGCCAGACACAGGTACACCCCGAGTCAGACCCCGGTACACCCTGTCAGACCCCGGTACACCCTGAGTCAGACCCAGGTACACACTGAGTCAGACCCAGGTACACCCTGAGTCAGACCCCGGTACACCCTGAGTCAGACCCAGGTACACCCTGAGTCAGACCCAGGTACACCCTGAGTCAGACCCCGGTACACCGAGTCAGACCCATGTACACCCTGAGTCAGACCCAGGTACACCCTGAGTCAGACTCCGGTACCCCCTGAGTCAGACACAGGTACACCCTGAGCCAGACACAGCAACACCCTGAGTCAGACCCAGGTACACCCTGAGTCATACCCCGGTACACCCCGAGTCAGACCCAGGTACACCCCGAGTCAGACCCCGGTACACCCTGAGTCAGACCCAGGTACACCCTGAGTCAGACCCAGGTACACCCTGAGTCAGACCCCGGTACACCCTGAGTCAGACCCAGGTACACCCTGAGTCAGACCCCGGTACACCCTGAGCCAGACACAGCAACACCCTGAGTCAGACCCCGGTACACCCTGAGCCAGACACAGCAACACCCTGAGTCAGACCCCGGTACACTCTGAGTCAGACCCCGGTACACCCTGTGTCAGACCCCGGTACACCCTGAGTCAGACCCCAGCACACCCTGAGTCAGACACCCTATACACCCTGAGTCAGACACCCTGTACACCCTGAGTCAGACCCAGGTACACCCTGAGTCAGACACAGGTACACCCTGAGTCAGACCCCAGTACACCCTGAGTCAGACCCCGGTACACCCTGAGTCAGACCCCGGTACACCCTGAGTCAGACCCTGGTAGACCCTGAGTCAGACCCCGGTACACCCTGAGTCAGACACAGGTACACCCTGAGTCAGACCCCAGTACACCCTGAGTCAGACCCAGGTACACCCTGAATTAGACCCAGGTACACCCCGAGTCAGACCCAGGTACACCCTGAATTAGACCCAGGTACACCCTGAGTCAGACCCAGGTACACCCCGAGTCAGACCCAGGTACACCCTGAATTAGACCCAGGTACACCCTGAGTCAGACCCAGGTACACACTGAGTCAGACCCAGGTACACCCCGAGTCAGACCCAGGTACACCCTGAATCAGACCCCAGTACACCCTGAGTCAGACCCCGGTACACCCTGAGTCAGACCCCGGTACACCCTGAGTCACACACAGGTACACCCCGAGTCAGACCCAGGTACACGCTGAATCAGCCCCTGGTACACCCCGAGTCAGACCCCGGTACACCCTGAGTCAGACCCCGGTACACCCTGAGTCAGACCCAGGTACACCCTGAGTCAGACCCCGGGACACCCTGAGTCAGACCCCGGTACACCCTGAGTCAGATCCCGGTACACACTAAATTAATCCCTTGAATACACTGAGTCACTCAGTTCATCTCCGAGCTCCTGTTGGACATGTGCTCACCAGGTACACTTTTGAAGTCTCTCGTGATTCGTGCTGTTCTTCGCCCAAGTAGATAGATTTTATTGACAGGGGATTTAAGATTCAAGCATATGGATCCGATACTGAGACACCAATGTATTCTAATGATGTTGCTAACATGGAATGATAGTTTGTGGCCCACCACTGACAGGGGAGGGGCAATCGCGGCAGACTTTGATGCTAATGTATAACACCTTGCGATATTTTCCGCTCCTGACGCCAAATCCGCCCGACGTCAATGGGAACGGAACATAAGAACATAAGAACTAGGAGCAGGAGTAGGCCATCTGGCCCCTCGAGCCTGATCCGCCATTAAATGAGATCTTTTGTGGACTCAGCTCCACTTTCCGGCCCGAACACCATAACCCTTAATCCCTTTATTCTTCAAAAAACTATCTATCTTTACCTTAAAAACATTTAATGAAGGAGCCTCAACTGCTTCACTGGGCAAGGAATTCCATAGATTCACAACCCTTTGGGTGAAGAGGTTCCTCCTAAACTCAGTCCTAAATCTACTTCCCCTTATTTTGAGGCTATGTCCCCTAGTTCTGCTTTCACCCGCCAGTGGAAACAACCTGCCCGCATCTATCCTATCTATTCCCTTCATAATTTTAAATGTTTCTATAAGATCCCCCCTCATCCTTCTAAATTCCAACGAGTACAGTCCCAGTCTACTCAACCTCTCCTCATAATCCAACCCCTTCAGGTCTGGGATTAACCTAGTGAATCCCAGCTATTATTCGTAAATTGCACAATGAAGTCTGAAAGCTTAATTTTCTCACAAATAAACTTGTCATGATTGTTCAAGAACAAATCGCATGTTTTAATTATCTTTATTCAGTTAGGATCTTCACCTATTTTTTTTAATGTGTTGACATAGGTATGTTCCCTTTTCAGCAACAAATCATTTCTTTCCTTGTTTTCACCTAACTGTGAAGCAATAAAGGCTACTTTCTGATGCTGCCATCTGATGATGAAATAGATGTGTTTTGCAGGGACAGTTCTTCAAATAAATACCTGGAGAAATAGAACTTTTGTGTATTGTTTTCTCCCTCTCTTAACCCTCTTCCCGCACTATAAATTATTAGTCAACATCAAGTCGGGCAGGACCGTCTCCGATCCGTCTCTCTTAATCCTGTTCATCAGCTGAATGGCAAGAAGAGGAAAGGTAACTATTTTGAGGGAATTGCTTTGTGATTTTTCCCTCACCTCCTTTGAGAAAATACCCTCCCTCCACTCGACATTTTCCCAATATAAAATTATTGCTTGGAGAATTGGGAAGGAGGAATATTGTTGCATGTTATCACCAGGCTTCTCTTTTTAATTTTCTTTCACTATAATTATCACTATGTCTAGCTCAGCAACGGAAGCAGGAAAATCTCTTCGATGAACTGCATCAATAAATATTGATTTAGCTTTCATCATTAATTCAATCCCCTCCTTCACAGGTGCGTAACTGGTTTTCATCCTTTTTAAAGTCATTTTCAAGCATATAGTTTCTGAAGTCAATTGTGTTGCCTGAATTGACAAACAAGAAGCGCAAAACATAGCTGGGAAGAGCCCAGAATAGCTCATTTTCATATACGCATACGCCCCCATCTAACCAACTGGGAAAGGATTAATAAACCTGACCCATCCAGCCTGGTCAGCAGCTCGTCGCTCTCAGGATCGGAATGGGATGAAGCTGAGGCTTGAATAAACAAAAAAAAACAAACTTAGAAATCCCACCTAATTGCAAAAGATACAAGGTTGATGAAACAAATCTATTATTCTAATGCAAGTATGAAGTAGCAATGTTCCATTCTCATTCAATCCCTTCAGGAAGGCTCCTGATCCAAACATAATGCTTACTTAAAATAAACACAAGATTTGAGAATTCACACATGCAACAACATTTGGTTGTACGTTTTATTGGACGCAATCCAACGGTCACGCTGGTCCCTGAATAGCAGTTCGCCGCAGGCAAGCATGGCTGATAAAAGCCGGGAGACCACGCTCCCGGGATCTACCCAGCTCGCAAGGCCTCGAAAGATCGAAAGTGATCTCGCGAGATATTGCGATGTAAATCACAGCCATTGTGTGTGGGATCACTTTTCTTTAGCAAATCTGCATATTACCGCAAGACAGCTAGTATGAATTTAATGTGCAGATTCTGAGGTAGCGGAGACATTGGGATCTATTGCTTTTCCCTCGGTGACCTTGGGCAAGCTCTGTTCAGCACTGGTCCCCACAAACGGGGATCAGACGTGAGGGTCTCCCATTCGGATCCGAGGCACCCAGCTGCATGCCCTTTGGGCTGAGTTTTTAAAAATTCATTTCCAGGATGTGGGCGACGCTGGTTAGGCCAACATTTATTGCCCATCCTTAGATGTCCTTCAGAAGGTGGTGGTGAGCCGCCTTCTTGAACCGCTGCAGTCCTTGAGGTGTAGGTATACTCATTGTGCTGTTAGGGAGAGAGTTCCAGGATGTTGCCCCAGCAACACTGATGGAAAGGCAAGTCAGGATGGTGAGTGACTTGGAGGGAAACCTCCAGGTGGTGTGGTTCCCAGGTATCTGCTGCTCTTGTCCTTCTAGATGGCAGTGGTCATAGGTTTGGAAGGTGCTGTCTCAGGAACCTTGGTGAGTTACTGCAGTGTATCTTGTAGATGGTACACACGGCTGCCACTGTTTGTCAGTGGTGGAGGGTTTGAATGTTTGTGGAAAGGGGAGCTATCAAGTGGATTGCTTTGTCCTGGATGGTGTTAAGCTTCTTGAGTGTTGTTGGAGCTGCACTCATCCAGGCAAGTGTTGAGTATTCCATTACACTCCTGACTTGTGCCTTATAGATGGTAGACAGGCTTTGGGGAGTCGGGAGGTAAGTTACTCGCCATAAGATTCCTACCCTTTGACCTACCCTGGTAGCCACAGTATTAAGATACCTAGTCCAGTTCAGTTTCTGATCAATGGCAACTACCAGGATGTTGATTGTGGGGGACTCAGTGATGGTTAAGCCATTGAATGTCAAGGGGCGGTGGTTAGATCCTCTTGTATAGAAGATGGTCATTGCCTGGCACTTGTGTGGAGCAAATGTAACTTGCCACTTGTCAGCCCAAGTATGGATATTGTCCAGATTTTGCTGCATTTGGACATGGACTGCTTTATTATCTGATGAGTCGTGAATGGAGCTGAACATTGTGCAGTCACCGCATACATCCCCATTTCTGACATTATGAAGGAAGGGAGATCATTGATGAAGCAGCTGAAGATGGTTGGGCCGAGGACACTACCCTGAGAAACTCCTGCAGTGATGTCCTGGAGCGGAGATGATTGATCTCCAACCACCAGAACCATCTTCCTTTGTGCCAGGTATGACTCCAACCAATGGAGAGTTTTCCACCTGATTCCCATTGACTCCAGTTTAGTGAGGGTGCCTTGATGCCACACTCGGTCAAATGCTGCCTTGATGTCAAGGGCAGTCACTCTCACCTCACCTCTGGCATTCAGCTCTTTTGTACATGTTTGAACCAAGGCTGTAATGAGGTCAGGAGGTGAGTGAACCTGGCGGAACCCAAACTGAACGTCCACGAGCAGGTTATTGTTGAGTAAGTGCCGCTTGATAGCACTGTTGATGACTCCTTCCATCACTTCGCTGATGATGGAGAGTAGAGTGATAGAGTGGTAATTGGCTGGGTTGGATTTGTCCTGTTTCTTGTGTACAGGACATACCTGGGCAATTTTCCACATTGCTGGGTAGATGCCAGTGTTGCAGCTGTACTGGAACATCTTGGCTAGGGGTGAGGCCAGTTTTGGAGCACAAGTCTTCAGTACAATTTCCGGGGTATTGTCAGGGCCCATAGTCTTTTTAGTTTCCAATGACTTCAGCCATTTCTTGATATCACGTGGAGTGAATCGTAGGAGACTGACATCTGTGATGGTGGGGACCTACAGAGGAGACTGAGATGGATCATCCATTTGGCACTTCTGGTGGAAGATTGTTGCGAATGCCTCAGCCATGTCTTTTGCACAGATGTGCTGGGCTCCTCCATTATTGAAGGTGAGGATGTCTGTAGAGCCACCTGCTCCAGTGAGTTGTTTAATTGTCCACCACCATTCACGGCTGGACGTGGCAGGACTGCAGAGCTTAGACCTGATGCATTTGTTTTGCAATTGCTTGGCTCTGTCTATTACTTGCTGTTTGGCACACAAGTAGTCCTGAGTTACAGCTTCATCAGGTTGACACCCAATTTTCCGGTATGCCTGATGTCGCTCCTGGCATGCACTCCTGCACTCTTCATTGAACCAGTGTTGATCCCCTGGCTTGGTGGTAGTGGTAGAGTGGGGGATCTGCCGGGCCATGAGGTTACAGATTGTGGTTGAATACAATTATGCAGCTGCTGATGGCTCACAGCACCTCATGGATGCCCAGCCTTGAGTTGCAAGATCTGTTCAAAGTCTATCCCATTTAGCACGGTGGTAGTGCCACACAACACAATGGAGGGTATCCTCAATGTGAAGACAGGACTTTGTCTCCACAAGGACTGTGCAGTGGTCACTTCTACAGATACTATCATGGACAGATGCATCTGCAACAGGCAGATTGGTGAGGATGAGGTCAAGTCTGCTTTTCCCTCTTGTTGGTTCCCTCACCACCTGCTGCAGTCCCAGTCTATTAGCTATGTCCTTTAGGACGCAGCCAGCTTGGTCTGTGGTAGTCCTACCAAGCAACTCTTGGTGATGGACATTCAAGTCCCCACCCAGAGCATATTCTGTGCCCTTGCCACCCTCAGTGCTTGCTCCAAGTGGTGTTCAACCTGGAGGAGTACTGATTCATCAGCTGCTGGTGGCCGGTGCGTGGTAATCAGCAGGAGGTTTCCTTGCCTATATTTAACCTGAAGCCCATGAGACTTCATGTGGTCCAGAGTCGATGTTGAGGTCTCCCATGGCAACTCCCTCCCGACTGTATACCACTGTGCTGCCACCTCTGCTGGGTCTGTTCAGCCGATGGAACAGGACATAGCCAGGAATGATGATAGTGGTGTCTGGGGCATTGTCAGTAAGATATGGTTCTGTAAGTATGACTATGTCAGGCTGCTGCTTAACTTGTCTGTGAGACAGCTCTCCCAATTTTGGCACAAGCCCCCCAGATGTTAGTAAAGTGGACTTTGCAGGATCGGCAGGGCTGGGTTTGCCGTTGTTGTTTATGGTGCCTGGTTCGATGCCGGATAGTCGTCCGGTTTCATTTCTTTTTTGTGTAGCGGTTGAATACAACTGAGTGGCTAGCTCGGCCATTTCAGAGTCAACCACATTGCTGTGGGTCTGGAACCACACAGAGGCAAGACTAGGTAAAGATGGCAGATTTCCTTCCCTAAAAGGTCATTAGTGAACCAGATGGATTTTTACGACAATCGCCAATGGTTTCATGGTCATTATTAGACTTTTAATTCCAGATATTTTATTTAGTTTTAAATTGCATCACCTACTGTGGTGGGGTTCGAACTCGGGTCCCCAGATCATTATCCTGCGTCTCTGGATTACTAGCCCAGCGACAATACCACTAGGCCATCTCCTTCCCAGGGCACTTTGGCAGTGTCACCTGGGTGCCGGAATGGCACTGCCAAGGTGCCCAGGTGGCACTGCCAGCTGACAGGGGCACTGCCAGGGTACCAGGTTGGCACTGCCAAGGTGCCAAGCTGGCATTTCCTGTGCCCTGGTGACAGGGCCGGTGGTGTCCTGCACGGGTGTTGGAGGGTTACGGGGGGGCCTGGGGATCCTCCCATAGTGCATTGGGGCAGGGTGGGGGCCTCGGGCTCGTGGGAGTTTCAGAGATCAGTGCAGCATTTTTAATGGGAATGGCGTTGTATAGCCATGTGTTTGTCAGCACTTTAAGCACCAGGAAACACGCGGCTAAGCGCACTCACTATGGGACTTTGTTCCCATTAATTAAATTGCACCCCATTGTATTTCTCCCCTCCCATAAACGAATGGGTGATAATTGTGCCCTGTGGCGTGTTCTACAACTCCCTCTGATATCAACGGCTTTTTCCATGGCTTGGTACCTCTGCCACCAGGGAGCCTGCTGCTGGGGAGGGCAGGCCGGGGAGGGTGGGGGGGGGGGGGGGGGGGGGGGGAATTAGTGGAGGGTCGCCATTCGTGCAACCAGACGATTCCGCCAGGAAATTTTGGTCCGTCTGTTTATTAATATGAACTACTGCCAAAGAAATTAGCAATTAGTAATGTATGGGTTTGACTTTATGGTTTAGTTCTTTCAAAGACTGTCACTGAATTGTTAAATTATTGATTTCATGTAATATTGGGCTGAATTGTCATCCTTGAGATGGGTATCAGGTGTCAGGGAGGAATTCCCAGCTCAGTCTTCCTGCTTCAGAAGGTGCCAGCAAAGAGGGATTTCTCATTGTGAGGGGTGGTGACGCGGGTCGGGCTGCAGTCGGGCTAGCCAAGCCAGCAAAGTGTTCAGAGGTTTGCCCCAGTTTAGACCCATTTATAATAAAAAAGGAAAGGCCCTCAGTCCTCATCCCTCGCACTCATTCATCACCAGGTATGCACTGCCAAATAACCGCACAGCTCCTCATTACTCCCCACCCCTGCTCCGCCCCCTCCGCCTCCCCTCCCCCATCCCTGGGCTCTGAGCCATTAATGCATAATGGATCTGGGCTCACAGCCCAGAAAGCCAGTAAATTGCTGAACCACCTGAGCCCCAGGGAAAGCATTGCTTGATTGAGAGACCTGGCTGTCTGATCTCTTCTGTCTATTGCGAAACCATAAAGCGGTTTCACATGCTTGCAGTTTCAGCTATTGATACTTTAAAAAAATATGGCTGACTGACCCTTTTATTGACCTGCAGTAAAAAGGATTTTTTTTAAGAACTTAGAAAGTTATCAATTAATGGCTGTTTTTAAAAAATAATTTAAACATCCTATTGGCACTCTAGGTTTAATGGTTTCATATCGTGTACGGTCAATAAGCATGGCGGTACCTTGGCAAAGGGGACATGAGGAGGACCATTTAATTTTACCTTTTAAAAGGTCTGCTCATGCAGACTATGGTTCTGAGGTGCCTTGACCCACGACTCTTTCAAAATCTGGCCTGGCTGCATGAAAATTAGAGATAACTAGGACATGCAGATGCAGTATATTTTGGATAAATGCAGCGTTATCCACTTTGGTAGCAAAAACGAGAAGGCAGGCTACTATCTGAATGGCCATAAATTAGGAGAGGGGAACGTACAACGTGACCTGGGTGTCCTCGTACACCAGCCGCTGAAGGTAAGCATGCAGGTACAGCAGGCGGTAAAGAAGACAAATGGTTGGTTGGCCTTCATTGTGAGAGGGTTCGAGTACAGGGGCAGGCATGCCTTCCTGCAATTATACAGGTCCTTGGTGAGACCATACCTGGAATATTGTGTGCAGCTTGGCTTTCTTATCTGAGGAAGGATGTTCTTGCTCTAGAGGGAGTGCCGCAAAGGTTTACCAGACTGATTCCTGGGATGGCGGGACTGATGTATGAGGAGAGATTGAATCGGTTAGGATTGTATTCGCTGGAGTTTAGAAGAATGAGGAGGAGTCTCATAGAAACCGTTAGAATTCTAACAGGACTGGACAGGATAGATGCAGGAAGGATGTTCCCAATAGTGGGGGGAAGGTGGGGTTAGGTTATTGTGTTGGATGATCAGCCATGATCATAATGAATGAGTGAAGGGCCGAATGGAGTTGCAAATTCCAGAATCAGCCTGGCTGCCATTTTCACCCGTTCAAAGATTTTCCTTGATTCCACTCTCCCACCAGTGGGTTTTTAAACCCGGGAAGGGGGTGGGGAAGCATGAAATTGAATTCGCTCCAGTTATCACACGTCCTGACCACACAACGATTTTAAGCTGTAGAGGGCCAGGCCTTGGATGGGAAGCCTGTTCTTGCCCCAACTAAGCCCCTTAAGTGGCCAATTAAGGGCTGTTTCTCGCCCAGCCTCAAATATTTGGCTGGCGGGAACATTGAAACTTTATGGGGGAAGGCTGGAATCTGGGCTGGGAAAGGGAGGTACGGTGGTGGGGACCTCCATGAGAAGTCCCGGTGACCTCTAGACCTCCCTCCCCACCCTCGGCCTCACCTGTGAAAACCCGATTGCCCACCCTGGTGTCCCCCAAGACCCCTTCTGCCCTGGAATCCCTTACAATTACCTTGTCCTCCGGCTCCGACACTTGAACTCAGGTAGGTTGGTGTCGTTCCTCTTTTGTTCAGTGCAGCGCTGTTGCTGCAGGGACTGGAGAAATGTCAGCCAATCAGATTGGAGAATAAATTGGCAGCGGGGCAGTCAGAGTCGGTGAGGATGGCAAGTGATGAGATCTCAGCAGCCAAAACTTTCAGGAAAGCCAGCCCACTGTCTAACACTTGACTAAATTGCAATGTTCTGGATATGATATTAATGCCGACGGATGTCTCTCCCAACCAAATCTTTTGATCTTCAATCACCCAGGGGTTAAATATTCAACCGTATCAAATAAATCTTCGTGTTATTCCGGTTGAACACTCAGACAAAACAGAAATGAGGTATCTTGATACAGTAATTATGGTCGTACTTCTGAATCTTCCAGATTGCCGTCCTGATGTGGCAACTCAAGATTAGAAACTGTGCCCTACTACTTTCAGCATTTTCCAATCTCATACTTTACTGAATCAACGCTGTTTTCTCATTTAGTGACTGTTTCAACCCCAGGAGAATAATTTGATATTCTCTATTTAACACTGTTCATATGGAACTAATCTCCCTTTTTAATTTTAACTCATGGAGACCATTTTACTTAATAGTGCTTAAAAGTTTTGTTTCTCAGCCTGGTTAATATATATTGCAAACACCGTGAAAGCAATTTTACAAAAGAATATACTTGATTTGAATAAAAGGATTTTGAAATTGCTCTGCTAACTCCGACAATCAGCCTTGGACTTGAAACATTCAAACTTTTCTGATTTTATTGACAGATTTTGTCCCGATCTGGACAGAAACAAAATAATAAGATTCGAATGCGCAGCAGCAGAACAACTTGGGAGCTGAAAACTGGTGGCACCTGTCCCCCGTTGTGCCAGCCAGGGCCCCTGCCCCACTGTCAATCAGTTGGGGTGGGACACCAAGGATAGTAATCATGGAGAATTAAAGTATGGACATTGGCAAATAGTTAAATAACACCTGACAGAGAAACATCAGGCGGCCAGTGGTTAGCACTGCTGCCTCATAGCGCCAGGGACACGGGTTCAATTCCGGCCACGGGTCACTGTCTGTGTGGAATTTGCACATTCTCTCCGTGTTTGCGTGGGTTTCCACCGGGTGCTCTGGTTTCCTCCCTCGGTCCAAAGGTGTGAAGTTTAGGTGGATTGGCCACCTTAGTGTCCAAAAGATTAGGTGTGGTTACTGGGATGGGGGAGGGCTGTGTGCCGAGATAGGGTACTTTTTCAGAGGGTCGGTGCAGACTCGATGGGCCGGATGGCCTCCTTCTGCACTCTCAGGATTCTATGTACAGGAAGATGAGGACACTCTGAGGAAGTGATTCTCTTTTGGATTGAATCTACATTTAAAGAACAGTTTGGGTGCCTAAATATGCAAATTTTTGATTCTTGAAGATTCAGAAGCACCAATAAGAAACTTTCTAAACTCCTGAGACTTGTGTTTGAATGTTAGCTCTTTGAGTTTGCCCGGATTTTATAAGGCCACGAAGGAGTCCACACCGAGTTGTTCAAAGATACTTCATTAATTTACAATAACTTACATACATCTTACGGTAGATCCCAGCTGGGTATGCTTTGCTGGTGCCTAACTGGCCAGATTTATATTACCTCCAACTATACATTGTTTACAGGTTCCCCCGCCCCCTTTACGGGGAGGGGGCTCATATTCCGCAAGGTTCACGGGGATGTTAATTGTTCCCACCCCGTAAGGTACCTGTGGGTTATAACATTACAGGGCCAGGAAAGTGAGACACTCATACTGGACAAAAAAGGAGTGCTATCATCATAATAATCAACATGTTTGGTTGTGATTTTGAGTTAACTTTCCTCCCATTTTCTTCAACACCCATTCTTCTGCCTGCCCCCCCCCCCCCCCCCCCCCCCCCCCACTTAATTGGAATCTTTCTAGCCATTAAAATAATTCTCTGGGTGGAATTTAATGTTCAACACCTTCTTATTCCCCCACTCCGAGGTGAATTTACAGGCTGGTGGGGGAAGGCGCGAAATTGGGTAATTTAACTCTGGGCTAATTAAGTCTGGGGTGGGAACTTGTGGGGCGGCCTCCCCCTAACCTCACCTCATCCCTCAGCAAGAAGGGACACTTTATCTCCACGTCTCAGCATCGTTGGTATTAAACTAGCAGTGGGCGGGGAGACTGCCAAACCTATGGTACCAAGGACCTTCTTGTTCAAAGACCCTGACTGGGGGACTCAGCATCAGGAAGTGGAAGGATAACATCCCCTGTCATTGCCATTTCTGCCAACACACTCCCCCCTCCCTCCATCCCCAGTCAGCAGCCCCTCCAGGGGAACCTCTTCCCACCCCACATAACTGTTTCCAGAGGATCCTTCAGTGGTCCTCTGGGTTGGCCCCAGTGCAGTACCTGCTGTGACCACCATTCTTGGTTGGCGCTGCAGAGCTGCTGGCCTCTGGTTAGTTGGCAGGATATCCCTCCCACTACAGGAAGTGCAGCAATTGAATTACCCTGAAAGAACTGGGAGCCCAGGTGGCAGGGTTCCCACTGCCAATGAGGAACTTTGTTCCATTGGGGCTTCTGGAGACCAGGTTGGCAGGAGTGCCATCGGATTTCGCTGTGAACTACCCATGTTAAATTGCATCCTACTGTCAGAACACTGCCTTTTTGTAGATGGCATGAGTTCCTGAGCTGGATTTTTCCAATTTGTCCTTGGGTGGACAGATAAAGAACCCAGAAAACTGACCAATATAAAAAAGTTGAGTTCAAGGTGCAGTGAACGCTGGACAAGAGGATTCTCTGAATTTGAATCCATTAGTTTACTGCTGAAGTTATCAGACTGTTCCAGAACCTTCTGAGATGTCTACAGCACTTCACAATATAAATTTACACAGATATTGAAATCCAAATAAGATTTATACTGTACACCACATAATGAATTTCCCAAGGAGCAAAAGCAATGAAACTCATGTAATTAAATGATAACAACCACCACTAGCATAATGTAGAGCAAAAAACACCCGAAGACAGATGCTCTCAGCTTTTGGCAAAATGGTGAACACACTTACCCTGCAGTGTTTTTTACTGGTGTTCTGCTCGCTTCTAATAACAATTATATTTGGGTTGCCATATGTTTTATAAGGCGATGAAGGAGTCCACATCAAGTAGTTCAAAGAAACTTGGTTTATTTACAATAACTATTATATACATCACATGATAGATCCCAACTGGGTCTGGCTTGCCGTTGTCTAACTACCCAGTTTTATATACCCTACAACTAGACATTGTTTAGAGGGCCCCACTCCCTTAACGGGGGAGCTCGTATTCTGTAAGGTAAACGGGGAAGTTAATTGTTCCCACCCCGCAAGGTAATTGCGGGTTATGACACCTTGGTTTTCATGTTCACAGTGAGGAATTGGGTGGTATTGGGCAGATAGCTTTTAATCTCCAGGATACGTCCTTTCAGGAATACATGGCTAGCCTACAAATCCAGAAAGCTGAATGGTCAATGATACATTTTTTAAATGTTAATGTCCAGCAGAGTTTACAGCAGACTCCATGGGTTTGGGAGCGCAATGGGTAGCCCAGGAGTTTGGGAGCACTAATAGATGGATCTGGGGATATAACAATACTTGGGGCAGGGGGCTTCTGACACTTGTCACCACCGGGGTGGATGGATTCAGGCATTCAGCCACGTTGACAGTTGACGTCGCAAAAACCGTGCTGGTAAAGGATCTAGAATTGAATGGAATGAGGAAGGTGGAGGGGGGGGGGGGGGGGGGGTTTCCTGAGAGCTGGGAGCACTGGATGAGGAGTGGAAGGAAGAGGTTCCCTTTGAACTGGTAGTGCTAGGGAGATGGAACGGTGTACTGGAAAGGCTGCGCAGACAACATTGAAAATGGCTGCAACAGTGGGAAAGAAATCGGCAGGAATTTAGTGCGTGTGCATGCCATTGATTGCCAGGCAATACATTCCTCCCGGTGGAATTGAGTTATCATTAGTTGAAATAGGGTAATTTGCACTGTGCTGACAGAATTACTGATCTGTTCACAATTTTCTTTTGTCTTTTTTTCTGGAAAACACTGGAATTAAGGGCGCAATGCAGCATATTTTTTTAAAAAGCAAATTGGACACATCTGTAGTTCTGCTTTCAGTGGGCTGGTTGTTCAGCTGTGTATTTAATCAGTGTTTGGAAGGGTTTTTGGCAAATAGATGAATTTTTGTTCTCTGGCCTCTGGGCTTCTATTAACACCTTCAGTGTTACTCATTCAGCAACGTCTCTGCTTTTCATGTTCCCATTAATAATGCCTAAAAAACAGAATAGAGCTAAGTGGAAGTTCAAGTAAAAGGCTAATTCTCTAACTAGACAACTAGACAGACTTGCTTGCAAGCCTCTGGCTCTTGCTTATTAAAAACTCCAGTTCATCAAGTTTAAAAGTGCCAGTTAATATCATAGCACCATTCTAACCATGCTGAATTTGACAAGGAGTACCTTTTCAGTTTTAGGATTGCTTAACAAAAGTGGATTGAATCAGAGTTTGTGGCAAGGAGAATTTGGGATTACGAAGACTATCCGCAGCTATCTATCCTGCAACCCCTTGCCCAATCCCCTCCCCCACGCCACCAGCCCCCCTGCATCTGACCAGCCCAGTGTTGAATGGGTGCAGCGCACCCAAAAATGGTGCAGATCTTATTCAAGGCAAGAAGCATCATTAATATTTTCGTACCCTGAGCCTTATCCATGGCCTGGCAGCAGTCCTGCAAATATTATTCCACTGACAGGATAAAGAGAAAAATTGAGCACGGCTGTTCTTGTCTTGAGCCCAGATAGCACCATGTGGAAAGGCAGAGTTGAAATCGTGAAATCAAAAACTTACTCTTCAGCTGCTTGCTGGGACTGCCGCTGAAGTGGCATTCCTACAGGAAAAAGGCAACGGGGGGGAAGGGGCTTGGAAAACCCTCCCTCCTCTTTAGCATTTCAGTGATCGGCTTCTTTTCACTACAGATGCAACTCCAGTTTCGTCCATCCGAACTGGAGCTGCAGAAATTTAGGAGTAGCAGAAAAGGGGTGGAGAACTGCCAAACAGATCCCAGCTTCTTTTCCCTGACATTTAGTAAAATGGACGTTTCACTCACGGGCGGAGGTGAACCCTCCCCTTGAGTACGCTCTTTAAGCTTACCATTTTTCAAATTAGTTACCCTGTCAATAGAAGCTATCGATGGCCAAGATGAGCTTGTGTGTGTGTGTGGGTGTGTATGCTGGAGTTTGGCCTGGTGAGCAATGAAGAAAAGGGCGCTAAATGTCAATCAAAACATTATTTTGTGGAATTCGATCTTTAGAAGGAGCCGTTTGGAAGATGACTATTTTAACATGGTAGTCAATGAAAGACAAATTCTAAAAGCATTTCATATATTTTTCTTCAGCTTTTTATCTGAAATTTCCTTTCTTTAAATAATGTCACCCAGACTGTCGAAACTTTGCCATTTTTTTTCCTTTGGGCTTTCAAAGTGAGTTTTTGAAGCAAGGAAGTTTCAGAAGCAACTGTGTCCTTGTGCTCACACATTGTAAAATGTCAGCCGCATAGACCGGCATAAAAGAAGCAACCATTAGTTGGTTGCAAATGTCATTCAGTCTGTGTGGCATTGAACCCACATCTCCAGAGGAGATAACAGTGACTTTAATATTGACCTAATCCGTCAACAGCAGGAACAAAAAGGTTGCACTTACAGGGTCAGTTCTGCCTTGTTCTTCTGTAAGTTGAGAAGTTACCATTCCAAAGCCATGGGGAATAGGTTCAACATCTTAGGAATGGAATTATTGATTTTCGTTTTTGCCCCTGGTTGAGACTTTCTCCTCTACTGTCATAAATCTTCTTCTTGCTCTGGTATCTGCCATTGACTATTTATTTACAAGACAAAGGAGTCATGAAAAGTTGTTCAAATTATACCAACAACCTTTTTTTAAAAACTCTGGATTCTCCGATTTTGAGACTATTTCCGGAGGAAGAGTCTAGTTTTACAATGAAAAAGTCGGCGTCGCCCCCACACTGGTGCTCTGCCCGCTGGGGAGCTTGCAGCGGCACCGGGTAAAACTCCCGGCGTTCCCGACATAAAACGGCCGAAGATTTGCCGGGTCCCTGGCTGCGCACGTGCACGGCGATGACCTGCAGCGGTCGTGTCGTACAAGATGGCGCCGGCTGCTCACGGACCCGGCCACCCCCCTCGCCACCCCAAGACCAAGCCCCAGCAATCCCCCCCCCAGCTCTCTCTGAAGCCACCCCTGCCAGCAGCAAGGCTCCCTCCCGACTGTGGCGGTGCTGGAGACAGTCCGCAGCCGCGACGCCGGGTTTACAAAAACTCAGACCACATGTGACCCGCGCGGTGATGTGCAAACTGCATGCGGCCGCTCCCAGATGACGCCGATTTGGAGGAGGCGGAGCTGTCGAAAAACGGCGCCGTCCGCAATTCGGTCGCAAATGGGGATTTTCCGCCTGATCACCGGGTACAATATCAGCGTCGGGCAACGGTGAATCCCACCATCGATTATTTTCCAATAGAACTTGGCCTGGATGACTCAAGCAAGCTCTAAAATTCTAAGTGTTCATAGTCAGTTAGCCGTCCTCGCTTTTTTATCTCCTCACGGCCAAGTCCATTTCATCCTTCACCAACCAATTGTCACAAGTGCACGCTGTCCTGGTTTTCCAGGTCAATGCTGTGGGCATGGATGGAGCTGGAAGATTTATCTTGCCATAATGCATGCGTTTCTCTGACGGGTCAGCAGCGTCAGAAAGCGAATAGATAAGCCAGGCAGACTATTAAGGAATGGAAGTAGAAAATGCCGGAAATATTCAGCAGGCCAGGCAGCACATGTTTTGGGGAAGTATGCTGAAATTCAAAAGTGTGGAGGTACATCTCATAGTTAAATGTTCCACTTATTGACCCAGTGATATTCTAGGCAACAGACAGATGGCTGGCAATTTAGAATTATGTCTGTGCTGGAATATTAAATAAAAGTTTCCAAAGCTTTTTTGCCATTAATCGGTAACAATGATCCCCCCCCCCCCCCCCCCCCCCCCACCTCATCTCCTCTCCTGAAAACTGGTATTTTTTGCAGGGGTACGATTCAATCGCTGCTTGTATTTCTCGCATAGCAAGTAGTCAATCTTCATGTATGCACCATGACAGTAAATCCTGGGAGGCTGTTAGACTGTTTGGCGGGATTGGTGGTGGGGGGGGGGGGGGGGGGGGGGGGCGGGGGAACAGAGTTGTAATCACTGTCAGGCCCAATTGACAATCACACTTGGACGCTTTCCAGCAAGATCATATAAATGACACGCCACTGGCAGCTTTCTCTTTCTATTCCTTCCTCGCCCTAATACTCACTACATCATACGTTTATTAAATAAAACATGACATATCCGAGGCTCTCAGATAGGAACCAAGGTGAAAAATAATGACTTTTAAATATAAGAAAAGTCAAGGGTTAGAGGAAGCCAATCAATGAGTTAGAACGCATCCCCTAATATACAAACACGCCCTTTAGTACACAACCATAAAATCCAGACATTTATAAAATGTCATTCTTCGGCTAGGAGATTGAGTTATTTATTCTACTGTCCAAAGCCTAACTGTATAAAAAGCAGTAAAGGGTGGGTGGGGGTTGGTAGATTCCCATAATTTCTCCCAATCACTACATACAACATATGACAGAGAAACAAGACATTAAGGCCAAACAGTCCTGTGAGAGAAGAGTTTGGGAAAGCACAGAAAAATTATTGAAAAACCCGTATTGAATCATCAGCCAGTTTTACCTTACACCGCGCCTGATTTTTCTCTTCCATTGAAGTAAGTCTAGAGGCAATAGATTCATTGGGCAGAATCTTACCATGTCTTCTCAAAGTGTCAGACTCTGACTGAAAACTGGTGTGTACCTCTCCAGCTGCACATTCCAGTGTCACTCCAGATCTTGAGCCTCTGAGTAACAAAATGTGTGGGGAGGTTTACGCTGTCACATTGGCAGGGCCTGATGGAGCCAGTGAAGCCTGTGCCACAGAGATCGGGGTGCCATCTTTAAAGGGCCCCCGATCAGAATCAAAGATCATCTCTACCCCAATACCACAGAGATATTGCCGGCATTGCCCCCTGTGGTGATATGATCTGCATACTCGTCTGCCATTGGGCCAGAACGTCGGCTTACCATTGGCCCTGGTCGGTCATGTGCCTCTCGACCGATTGGCCGAGAGGCTGAGTTAACCACGCCTCTATTAACGAGGTATAAATGCTCAGAAGCCTGACGATCGTCCCTTTCCATTGTAGACGACCGCAGAGCTGTGTTCTAGTCAATTAAAGCCAGACTTTGGTAAATCACTCGCCTCCCGTACAATCGATGGTACATCACCCCCCCATTCATTATCCGCTGCCCCCCATGTCTGCAAGTTCCCCCACTCACTGTCCGCTCCTCTGCATGTCTACAAGATCACCCCTGACTACCCACTCCCCTCCCGAGCCTGCATGTTTCCCCTCAATGGTCTTGTTGCTCTTCCCCCCCACACACATAATAGGACCACCCACGTACCCCCATATGGCTCTGCTGAGAGCCTGCCCCTGGCACCGCCGCCTAACACTGCCCTTTGACAATGCCATGTTGGCACTGTATCAACTTGGCAGTGCCTACCTGTGCCAGGAGGCAGTGTCAGACACACTGTCCCCAGGCATGTGCCTCCCACCCCGAGGTCTGCTTACCTTTGCACCCCCAGATGGATCCTCTCGACTGAATCTCATTTTTCAAAACCTATTGTAACCTCGTGAGGTTTGAATATTCATTGAGGGGGTTCATGTGGCGGGGAGGCTGACTAGTGACATTAAAATGCATTCATAAACCCGAGGTCCTCGCCCTTTGTGGGCATGAACCTTGTGACGTCACCAGCACGAGGCATGGAAAATCAGGCAATGTGATCTCTCCGGGGAGAATAGTGTTTCCTGATTCTCTCCTGATTTTCCGCCCGGGTCGGCAATCCCATGGACCGCTATTCCAAGCTCAAAAGCATCCTTGTTGACTGCACTGGCCGCATTATAAAATGGCTGCTGATTCATTATCAGCTAATCTTCTTGCCACTGTGGTTGGCCAAGTTCACCCCTATAATGTTGTTTCATATTTCTAGCAGCAGTCTGTTTATCTGTTAACATATCCTGTGCCTGCACTGAGCAAATAAACAGTGATGCTGAAATTCGATCAAGATTTCTATCATTTCAGTATCTTTACCACATGACACTATATAATGAATTTCTCTGGGTCTGAGAGCAGTGGTGAAACTAATACAATTAAATGATAACAGCCACCACTAGGATACTGTACAAGAAAATAACATCTGCAGACAGATGCTCCTTGGCTTTTTATCAGTCAGTATGTGGCGATTATGTTGTGTACAATCACCCTACAGTGACTATAATTGCTATTGTTAGACCGCTGTTGCTGGTTCAGAGAGTACTTGCTTGAAATTATGGGTAATGTGATAAGTTACCCCTGTGGTTGATTCTGTGCCCCGCTGTCATGCGATATCATCCGTTATTTGAAAATGGGCATCACTGAGAAATTAAACATGAGAACATAATAGCTAGGAGCAGGAGTAGGCCATCTGGCCCTTCGAGCCTGCTCTGCCATTCAATGAGATCACGGCTGATCTTTTGTGGACTCAGCTCCACTTTCCCGCCCGAACACCATAAGATTGGATTGGATTGGATTTGTTTATTGTCACGGTACCGAGGTACAGTGAAAAGTAATTTTCTGCGAGCAGCTCAACGGATCATTAAGTACATGGGAAGAAAAGGGAATAAAAGAAAAGACAAATTAGGGCAACACAAAATAACCCTTTATTCCTTTATTCTTCAAAAAACTATCTATCTTTATCTTGAAAACATTTAATGAAGTAGCCTCAACTGCTTCAATGGACAGCGAATTCCATAGATTCACAATCCTTTGGGTGAAGAAGTTCCTCCGAAGCTCAGTCCTAATTCTGCTTCCCCTTATTTTGAGCCTATGCCCCCTCGTTCTGCTTTCACCCGCCAGTGGAAACAACCTGCCCCCATCTATCCTATCTATTCCCTTCATAATTTTACATGTTTCTATATGATCATTTGAATTAAATTCCTAAAACTCTGTTTCTGAGTTGTATAAAATGAGAATGGTCCCTCCTATCTCTTGTAGTATCGCTACGCTTGGTAGTTCCTGATTTAATCATTTTAACTTGCCTGTAACTATGTTTTTTTAAGTTACTTTTTCTTTGCTGTTGGGTCAATATTCACAGAAGCATATCCTGGTTGCAGTACTGAGGGAGGCCATTCAGCCGCTGGTGTTCATGCCAACCACTTGCGAGAGCAACTCAGCTCGTCCCACTTCCCACCTCCATTTCACCAGAGCTCAGAACTTTTTTTCTCTTGAGGTAATTATCCAATTATTTTTTCAAAGCCACAACTGAATCTGCCTCCGTCATACTCTCAAGTAGTGCAATCCAGATCCTAACCACTTGCTGTGTTTTTCCACATGTTCACTTTGGGTCTTTTTGCCATTAACTTTGTATCCTCTGGTTTTGGACACTGTCAATGGCAACAATTTCTCCTGACCTGTTCTGCCCAGACACCTTGGGTGTGATTTAATGGGAAAAAAATAGAGCCCCATTTTGGGCACTTAGTGGGGTGTTGGGCACCGAGAACAACTATCAAATGGGACTATGTATTGTTGGCCTCGATGAGGATGCCCCTCCGAGGCCGTACTTAAACCTTCATGCTCGGCACTGGTGAGCTCAGATACAGCACAGGAAGAGATCAGGGCACCATTTTTACATGCCGCCCCAATCTCCGGACTCCCCCACTGCAAACTCCAAACCACCCTTAATGCCCCAACCTACCTGTTAGGAATCCTCGAGCCTCCCCTCACCCCACTTAATAAGGCTGGGCATCCCGGGACCAGGCTAACCTGGCACCCAGGCACTCCCAGCCTGGTGCCCTGGCAGTGCCCATGCCAACCTGGCACTGACACCTGGGATGCCAGGGTGCCCAGGTGGCACTGCCAGGATGCCAAGATAGTAGCGCCAAGGTGCCTGGGTGGCTGCAGGAGTTAAAGGGTACTACCCTACCCAGAGTCTGACCAATCGGTGTTCCGAACACCTGGAAGAAGGCCCCACAGGTGCCGTTAAGCCTGGTCCCCGATTGTGTGGACAGGTGCTACATGGCACCTTGACGAGGTCTCCCAGGTATGGGTATTCGATCACATGCCGATATATTTAAGTGAGCCTAACTGCTCACTTAAATCGCGATCCTGCCCAACAAGGACGAGATCCAGATCGCGAGGTCTCATGAGATCTCGTTAGATCTCGCGAGGCATCCCGAGCATCGCAAATCTCATGAGAGGCCTCTTGCGAGGTTTAACGGCCTCGTCGCGACCAAGTCGGGCGCGACAAGTTTGTTCAATCGGGTCTCTTATAATCTTGAATGCCTTTGTCTCCTTGCAAACACCTCCTAAATTTATTTTCTCCAGAGACAACAGCCTGAACCACTGCAGTGCTAACCACTGCACCACCGTGCCACCCTCATTCCTGGAAACATGCATGTAATTCTTTTCTGCACCCTCTTTCACTTCTTCCTCAAGCGTAGTTCCAAGAATTGGAGTGAATAATCTAGTTCAGGCTGAACCAGTGTTTTAGAAACGCTCATAATGGGGGCTTCCTGTGGTGGCAATGTGCTGAACCTTTGTAGGAAAGGTGGCTCTCCCTTGGGAACTTCAATTTAACCCGTAAATTGTACATTAAAATAACAAAAAATTTCCCCACCTTCAACCTAAGCGAACAATCACCTGAGGAACTGCCTTCAAACCAGCCACGGAGCTGGAATAGTCAGGCAAGAGGGAAAGTCAGGTTAGGAAGATTTAGACCTCAGACACATGGAGCATAGTGGAGCAGAGCTTGCTGGACAGAGTGGGATTGCCAATACGAATGCCGGCAGGGAATGTCAGGACAGGAAAACTCAGACACATGGAGCATAGTGGAGCAGAGCTTGCTGGACAGAGTGGGATTGCCAATACGAATGCTGGCAGGGAATGTCAGGACAGGAAAACTCAGACACATGGAGCATAGTGGAGCAGAGTTTGCTGGACAGAGTGGGATTGCCAACACGAACGCCGGCACATTCACCGATGAAGCAGTGGATTGAGCTTCTTTCATGAGAGCTCCAAAAACACAGGGTCTCCATTAAAGTGGACCTCATGTTGGCCATGAGGTTGAAACCTTCAAAGAATATAAGAACTAGGAGCAGGAGTAGGTCATTTGGCCCCTCAAGCCCCTCCGCCATTCAATAAGATCATGGCTGATCATTTTGTGGACTTAGTTCGTCCTACCCACCAGCTCACTATAACACTTGAATCCTTTCCTGTTCAAAAATCTATCTATCTCTGCCTGAAAAACATTCAACGAGGTAGCTTCAACTGTTTCACTGGGCAGGGAGTCCCACAGATTTGCAACCCTTTGGGTGAAGAAGTTCCTCCTCAACTAAGTCCTAAATCTGCTTACATTATTTTGAGGCTATTCCCTCTATTTCTAGATTCACCCGCCAGTGGAAACAACCTCCCTGATTCTATCTTATTTATTCCCTTCAGAATTTTTTATGTTTCTATAAGGTGACCCCTTATTCTTCTAAATTCCAATGAGTGCAGTCCCATCTATTCAGTCTCCCTCTCAACTCCGGAATCAACTTAGTGATTCTCCTCTGCACCCCCTCCAGTGCCAGTACACCCTTTCTCAAGTAAGGAGACCAAAACTGTATTGAGTACTCCGGGTGCGGCCTCACCAGCACCCTATACAGCTGCAACATAACCTCCCTGTTTTTAAATTCCATCCTTCTAGCAATGAAGGACACCATTCCATTTGCCTTCAAATAATTAACTGCTGCGCCTGCAAAACAACTTTTTGCAATTCATGCACAAGGACACCCAGGTCCCCCTGCACAGCATCATGCTGCAAATTTTTAACATTTAAATAATAGTCCATTTTGCTGTTATTCCTACAAAAATGGATGACCTCACATTTACTAACATTGTCCTCCATCTGCCAGACCCTTGCCCACTCACTTAAACTATCTATATCCCTCTGCAGACTCCGTGTCCTCTGCACACTTGGCTCTGCCACTCATGTTAGTGTCATCTGCGAATTTTGATGCATTACAATTGGTCCCCAACTCCAAATCATCTATGTGAATTGTAAACAATTGCGCTCCCAACACTGATCGCTGAGGCACACCACTAGCCACTGATCGCCACCCAGAAAAACACAATTTATCCCCACTCTTTGCTTTCTGCTGATTAACCAATCCTCTATCCATCCTTATACATTACCCGTTACGCCATGCATCTTTCTATTATGTAGCAGCCTTTTATACGGGAGCTTGTCGAATGACTTCTGGAAACCCAGATAGACCATATCCACTGGTTCTCCGTTGTCCACCACGCTCGTAATTTCCTCAGATAATGCCAGTAAATTAGTCAAATATGACATGTCCTTCATAAACCCATGCTGCATCTGCTCAAGGGGACAATTTCCATCCAGATGTCTCGCTATTTCTTGATGATAGATTCAAGCATTTTCCCCTACTACAGAGGTTATGCTAACCAGGTTATAGTTACCTGCCTTTTGTCTATATCCTTTTTTAAACAGTGGTGTCACATTTGCTGTTTTCCAATCTGCCAGAACCACCTCAGAGTCCAGCGAATTTTGGTAAATTATCACACGTGCATTTGCTTTTTCCCCGCCATGTCTTTTAGTTCCCTGGGATGCATTCCATAAGGGCCAGGAGACCTGTCTACCTGTAGTCCAATTAGCTTGCCCAACACTACCGCCTTACTGATAACAATCATTTCTAAGTCCTCATCTACAATTGTCTCCTTGCCATCAATTACTGGCATGTTATTTGTGTCTTCCACTGTGAACACAAAATACCAGTTCAATAACTCGGTCATTTCCTCATTTCCCATTATTAAATCCCCCTTCTCATCCTCTAAAGGACCAATGTTTACCTCAGCCACTCTTTTTTGTTTTATATATTTGTAGAAACTTTTGCTATCTGTTTTTATATTCTGAGCTAGTTTAGTCTCATAATCTATCTTGCTCTTCTTTATAGCCTTTTTCCATGGCTTTCTGTTGACTTTTAAATATTTCCCATCCTCTAGTTTCCCACTAATCTTTACCACTTTGGATGCATTTTCTTTCAATTGGATACCTTCCTTTATTTCCTTTTATATCTATGGCTGATTATCCTTTTTCTTACAGTCTTTCCTTTTCACTGGCATATATTTTTGCTGAGCACTGTGAAAAATCGCTTTGAAAGTCCTCCACTGCTCCTCAATTGTCTCACCATAAAGTCTTTGCTCCCAGTCTACCTTAGCCAACTCCTCTCTCATCCCATTGTAGCATCTCCTGAGCTCTTCTTCCAAATAACTTTTTTCATAATTATCCATGTCGTTGAACCCACCTCCCCACGTGCTAACCTGCTGCTCTGCTACCCATTAACCATTATACTTCCCGTACTTTTACCCTTCCCTTCCTCCCCACTTGCCAGTTTAAAGCCCTTGTCACCACCCGATCTATACCTTTCGCCAGAACACTGGGCCCACATTGGTTCAGATGGAGACCGTCCCAATGGTACAGATCCCTCCTGTTTCAACACTGATGCAAATGCCCCATGACATTAAACCCCTCTTTCCCGCACCACCCCTTTAGCCACGTGTTTACTTCCCTAATTTTCTCATCCCGATGTCAATTTGCATGTGGCTCGGGTAGCAATCCAGTGATTACCCTTGAGGACCTGTTCTTTAATTTAGTTCCTAGTGCCTGATAATCCCGCAACGTGGACCACAACAACTGGATCCTCAGCCACCTAGGTGGGGCAACTCCTTATTAACCTTTTAACTCACCAACTTAAACTTATTAAAAAGGAAAGAGAAAAACTCACTAATTCAATTCCATTATGTTTTAAATTCTGAAGCTCCCTCAGTCTGTGTCTCCCTCCGGATGTGACCTCTCCCACTGCTTGCGTGCAAAGCTTACTGGAAAGTGGCCACCGACCAGAGCAATCGAACTGCCTCACTCGAGGCAGAAGTTGTAAGGTTGGGATCAACCCAGAGAGTGCTCAAGTGGAAGATCAGAACAGGTCCCACCGCCAGAACCAAGGATTGCTGTGTTACCTGAGGGCACAGAGGGCAGAAACTCGATAGAGTACGTCGTGCAGATGCTCAGAAGGCTGGTCGGTGGGCGGGGGGAAGGATTCACAAAGGCCCCAGAGATAAACCAGACCCACAGGCTGCTCCAGCAAAGGCCCAAAGCAGGAGAACCGCCATGGGCGATCATAGCAAAACTCCATAAATTCCAAGATAAGGAGCACGTTCTGAACTGGGCGAGAACGACGAGGTCCTGTAGATGGGCGGGGCATACAATCTGCATCTATCAGGACATTGGTGCCAACATTGGCAAGTGCCGGCTTGAGTTCAATGGGGTCAAGGCAGCTTTCTTCAAAAACATGGTGCGGTTTGGAATACTGTACCCGCCAAGATTATTTTAACACGCCGGAGGAAATATACGAGTTCATCCAGAAAAACCGGCTGGGAAGGCAGCAATTGCAGATATATAACGACAATTAACATTTTTCTTCATTTTCTGGATTGAACACTTGCACGGTCTGGGGGGGGGGGGGGGGGGGGGGGGGGGGGGTGGTTGGAGAAGGCAGAAGTACACCAAAGCGAGAAGTGAGGGTGGGGGGGGGGGGGGGGGGGGTGGAGAAACAAAACGGGCGTAGAGTAAGGGGAACTGCTCCCAGTAGGGAGCCACCATACTAGCGAGCATGCTAGGGCACGGAAGTAAGAGACGCGGGTGGGGGGGGGGGGGGGGGGGGGGGGGGCCTCTAAAATGACATAAGTGTGCACAAAATAAAATGGCAATGAACATTTTCTGGACTACTCTGAGAATAATAGTTCTCCAGCCTCCTATACTCACATCTCCCTTCAGTAGATTCTAAATACATTACTGCAGCAAACTACACGTTTGTGCAGTTTATTTTTTCTCTCCTGCAATAAAAATAATGGACTGTATGGAATGCCTGCAGCTTAAGTTCTGAAAATCAAATGTCCCTCTGCAATTTCATTATAACTCTGGTCTTCACCAGCTATTCGGTCTTTATTTCTGGCTGTGCCTTTTGGAGCTATGGGTCATTGTTTGCATGATCGGGGCAATTTAGTCAAAGAAGAGTTTGGGAGGTAATTTCGATCTCACAGGGAACTCCACCAAGATTTTACTGGGCTATGAGGCAATCCTGACATGCTTGGGGAAAGAAACCCTCTATGGCCTGAATGGTTCCACTCACTGTGAAGGTCAGATTGGTCGGACTGGAAGCTAATGTAATCTACCCTCTTGCCCAACTCCAGCTGTTGACAATAACACCCACTGGCTGGCCAATTAACAGCTGACCAATGGGAATGGCATTCGTTGAGATGGCCAGAGCTAGAGGGAGGGCAGGAACAGGGCGGGTTCTTCCATTGACTTTTCTGTGGGGAGAAGTGGTTTGCGGAGTGGGTGTTAAAAGGGCAGCCAGTAGTGTGCAGTGACACTGGAGAGAGTAAAGCAATAATCATGAAAATGGAGTGCATTAGAAGGATCATCTTCAGTGACAGCCAGTCTCTGCTATCCTGCAGCACAGGCAACCTGCTGGAAAGTTTGAGGACAAAGCCAAGCTACTGGTAATACAAATGTGCGAAAACACATGGCCTCTCATCTCATATGTGGATGCTTGTGATCTCTTCTGCAGTCAGCCAGTGGTTGATGGGAGACACTGATGCCAGGCGATAGCAGAAGGAAGTCTCCACATCCAACCAAGAAAGTGGGGACAGAGGTGACGACGGTACATGTGGCGGACCCTGGATGCAGTGTCAGAAGAGGGTCAGTGACCTTCTCCACTCTGCAAGGTTGAGTAAGGAAGGCACTTTGCATTTTGAATAAATGGGTGAGCATGAAGTTGGTGGGGTTGGAAGGTGGTACACGAGTGGCTGTGCCCAGTTGTTTAGGTGTAGATAGGATGACAGGCACAGTAAACCCTGCAATGTGTCGGGCACATGGATCAGTGATATTGGAAGGAAGTGTGTACACCTCAGCCACATAGAATAGGGACACATTAACGTGCTCTTGTCTTCACAGGTGAAGAGGACGCACAATGCAGCCAGATAGATGGTAGAGTTCCAAATCTAGCAGTACTGATGCCAGTGAAGGAGGGCATGCTTGGGTTTGCATGTGAGCAGGGGGCAAGATTTACTGGTCTGAGGAGAGTGAGAGTGAAAGAGCTGCACTTGTGACAGGGTGGGGGGCCCCCGAGATAAGAAGGGCTCAGGGGCAGGCAATGCAAGGTTGCGGTGAGTGATCTTTTGAGATCCTGCATCGTTGTGTTTGTGAAGTGCACTATGTCCATGTGTAGAATGTCGTAACAGCTAATTACCGTGCTACTTTACTGCTCATGTATACTCATCCGTTAGATGGCTCATTATCCAGACCAAGCAAAGATCCAGACTGTCCACTGTTCACCTCTGAGAGGAAGGTCTCTCAGATGCTGTATCATTTAGGGCAGCACGGTAGCATGGTGGTTAGCATAAATGCTTCACAGCTCCAGGGTCCCAGGTTCGATTCCCGGCTGGGTCACTGTCTGTGCGGAGTCTGCACGTCCTCCCCGTGTGTGCGTGGGTTTCCTCTGGGTGCTCCGGTTTCCTCCCACAGTCCAAAGATGTGCGGGTTAGGTGGATTGGCCATGCTAAATTGCCCGTAGTGTCCTGTAAGGTTAGGGGGGGGTTGTTGGGTTACGGGTATAGGGTGGATATGTGGGTTTGAGTAGGATGATCATTGCTCGGCACATCATCGAGGGCCGAAGGACCTGTTCTGTGCTGTACTGTTCTATGTTCTATATCCTCACCCCGCATCACCTCAGATATGGGCACTTCTGTGGAATTGAGCGCATCTGTACAGATGGTAGCACAGCATGGGTGCAGCACCTCACTATTGGCTGGGCAGCTGTCGGACACAGAGAGTTCCCGGGACTCTGAGAATCGGAGAAGCATTGGAAACCAGGAAGATGCTGAGTCCCAGGACCTGCATCTGGAGTTGTCCATCAGGCAACAAATGCTGGAAATCTGGTGGAGCTTCAGAGGATATGAGTGACGTTGTCCATACGATGAATGAGATCATTCCTGGCATGAGCACAGCGATCAGCCTCTCCTCTATACAGAGGGGTTGGTAACACGCCTGCCGAGCTGGCTCCAGCAACACAATCAAGCAATTCAGTTAAATCTCCCTGAACCAGCTTCACGTCCATCAATGGTGAAGGGAGCAGGGAGGTCTAAGCAACCCTCAAGTTGGTGGATGAGTGGCAGCTATCTGTGTCTGGGGCTCCTATCAGGGCATGCCTGATGCTGACAGCAAATCCCCTCCCCCACCATCTCCCTGCCAGTGACAGGATTAGCTCAGGATTCCGTGATGATCTTGGATTGTCCTGCCAGTCAGCAGGAATGTGTCACACCATTTAGGACACTCACAGTCTCTGATAACCACGGGATGACTGCCAAGGTCATCCAGGCCAACAGGGAACCTGGGTCAGCAGCCTGCCTCCAATGCAGTTGCCCACAATGGGGGAGAACCAGGATGAAACACTTGTAAACAGTTTAAGAAATCAGATTAAACACTGAAGGGCAATCAAGGGTGCTTTATTTAGCTGTATAACTTGTGTTTTGTTGTTCGACATCATTTTATTAAATTGAGGTTATATGCTGTTGTGCGATGAATGCATGAAGATTCGAGGTCTACAACTCAATACCAAAAATAACTGAGCATGATCATTGTTATTTTTCAGAGGAAGTGTAGGCCCAAGAGGCTGTCACAAGGGATTCCTATGGTCTTTGCAATGATGTAACTTGAGCTTTATAATGACATTGCCTGAGGGTTTGCCAGCCTACTGGAAGCTGCTTTGAATAAGTGCTTCACTTGTCTCCCTGGCTCCCACAAGCTGCTCCCCTGCTGGTTGCTCAACCTGGTCTTGTGGATGTTCACATTCATGCTTGGATTCTCTGTTCGAATCACCTTCATACATCTGTGGCTGTCCGTCCCAGTTTGCCGCTTTTATTTGATCTCCCAGAGCCTGATTGTGCAGGGCAGAACACACAACAATAAGAGTGACACCTGATACAGTGCAAAAGATGAGGCTGAAGTATTTGCAACCATCTTCAGCCATCGTTCAAACATGAACAAAGAGCTGAACTCCAGAGATGAGGTGAGAGTGACTGCCTTTGGCATCAAGGCAGCATTTGATGAATGTGACAGCAAGGAACCCGAGCAAAACTGGAGTTAATGGGAATTGGGGAGAAACTCTGCACTGGTTGGAGTCATATCTGGCACAAAGGAAGAGGGTTGTTGTTGTCCGATGTCAGTCATCTCAGTCCCGGGGCATCACAGCAGGAGTTCCTCAGGGTAATGTCCTGGGCCCAACAATCTTCATCAATTATCTTCATTTCATCATAAGGTCACAAGTGGAGATGTTCGCTGATGACTGCAAAATGTTCAGCACCATTTGTATCTTCCCAGATACTGAAGCAGCCTATGTCCAAATGCAGCAAGACCTGGACAATATCTAGGTTTGGGCTGGCAAGTGGCAAGATGTTACAAAGACAGTGACAGCAAAAAGCTCTGGGGTGCTTTTAAATGGTATGACCATATTCTAAATTAAAACATACAAACATTTTTAAGCATGTGACATGTAAAGTTATATAATGATATAGTGCAGATTTAAATAGTTTCACAGATTTAAAACAAATAATCAAACCTATGTTCACTTATAAATATTCTCCTTTAATCATAAAAAAAATTACTTTAAAATAATAAATAACAGTAATGCCTGTTCAAAAGAGCAGAGAAACTGTTTGAAAAAATGTTTTACATACCTTTAAAACACTTGTTAAAATAGTTGCCTGTTGTCTTCTATCTAGACGGCCGAGTCAGAGGCAAACACACAACAACAGCGAAAACCGACCGGGAAAAGCAAGTAACACCAGGGGCGCTATCCAGAAAAGGTGGGGGTGGAGAAAGCACCCCCCATGACAATGACATATAAAACGTAACTGTCTCTCCATTGGTTCTATGTATATACACTTCCCCAGTTTTTATTTTACAACCTCTTGTTTTTTTTTAAATTCTGTAGCGTTTTTGTCATCTCTTTATGGTTTCTCTATGTGTTTATCTGTAAATATACCATGTATAAAAACCCAATGAAAAACATTTTTAAAAAAATTTACTATTTAAATGCCTGCCCTCAATGGACGTTCCTAAACTGGCCGTGTCATAAGGGGGTGGGGCTGCACTCCTCCTGCACCACGCTGGAGCCTGTGCAGACCAGGGCGCTGGAGGCCCGAGGCTGCTGAAGAGAAAGGAAGGTTAGACGCATCATCCGAGCGCAGGTAAGTGCGCAAATTCCCCTATTAAAATTGGCGGGCCGTGGCTTCCCACCACTAGCCGGAAGTTACGGACCATTAACTCCTAATGATCTAATAGTGAAGATGCCCTTAGGTAACAGCAATCATAATACTTTTGAATTTTACATTCAGTTTGAGGGAGAGAGGAATGGGTCTGAGACTATTTTCAAACTTAAATAACGGCAATTATGAGGACCTAAAAGCTAAACCGGCTAAAGTGGATTGGCAAATTAGGTTTAGGGATAGGTCAATAGAGATGGAGTAGTAAACGTTTAAGGGAATATTTCAGAATGCACAGAATAGATACATTCCAATGAGTAAGAAAAAGTATAAGGGGTGGACCCATCATCCATGGTTAACTGGAAAGGCTAAAGATAGTATCAAACTTAAAGAAAAAGCATATAATCATGGAAAGCCAGGTGGCAGGTCAGAAAGGTGATTAAATATTAGGAACAGCAAAGAATGATGAAAAGATTAATAAGGAGGGGGGAAAAAAGAGTATGAGCGTAAGATAGTTAGAGAAATATAAAAATAGATAGGAAGAGTTTACATAAATATTTTACAACTTAAAAAGTTAACAAAGGAGCAAAGAAATGGAAGCGATAGAGGAACTCAGGAAAATTACAAGCTCCAGAAAAGTGATATTGGTAGATTATTACAACTGCGGGCTAATAAATGCACAGTTCCTGTTCAACTTCACCGTAGGGTCTTAAATGAAGTGATAGTGAGATAGTTGATGCATTGGTTTAAATTTTCCCAAATTCTCTAGATTCAGGGAATATCCCATTTAATTGGAAGATAGCAAATGTAACTCCATTATTCAAAAAGGGAGGGAGACAGAAAATGAGAAATAGGCCAGTTAGCCTAACTACGGAAAATGTTAGAGGCTATTATTGAAGAAGTTATAACAGGGTACTTGGATAAGCTCAAGGTAATCAGGCAGAGTCATCATGGTTTTGTGAAAAGGAAATCATGTCAAATCAACTTATTGGACCTCTTTGCGGAAGTAAACTGTGCTGTGGATAAAGACGAACCGATGACTGTATTATGCTTGAATTTCCAGAAGGAGGGGCAGCACGGTGGCACATTGGTTAGCACTGCTGCCTCACGGCGTCGAGGTCCCAGGTTCGATCCCGGCTCTGGGTGATTGTCCATGTGGAGTTTGCTCATTCTCCCCATTCTTGCGTGGATTTCGCCCCCACAACCCAAAGATGGGCAAGTTAGGTGGACTGGCCGTGCTAGATTGCCCCTTAATTGGAAAAAATGAATTGGGCACTCTAAATTTATTTTAAAATAAATTTCCAGATGGCATTTGTTAAAATACCACATCAAAGGTTATTGCGGAAAATAAAAGCTCACATTATAGGGGGCAACATATTGGCATTGAAAGAAGATTGGCTGCCTTATGGGAAGCAGAGAGTAGGCATAAATGAATCTTTTTCAGGTTGGAAAAATGCAATGAGTTGTGTGCCACAGAAATCAGTCGTCCCCAGTTGTATAATTTATACAAATGTTTTGGATGAAAGGATTGAAGGGATGGTTGCCAAATCTGCTAATGACACAAAAATAGGTAGGAAAGTAAATTATGAAGAGGACATAAGGAGGGTACAAAATATGTAGAGAGGTGAAGTGAGTCCTCAAAGATTTGTCAAATGGAATATCTGTGAGCAAGTGTGAAATTGTCCATTTTGGCGGGAAGAATAAAAAAGCATATTATCTAAATGATGAGAGATTACAGGGATCTGAGGTGCTAGCAAGCAGGTACAGCACGTAGTTAGGAAAGATAATAAAATGTTATCATTTCTTGAAAGGGAAATCGAATATAAAAGTAGGGAAGTCAAGTTTTAGTTTTACAGGGCACTTGCGAGACTGCATTTGGAGTACTGTGTACAATATCAGTCACCTTATTTAAGGAAAGATGTAAATGGGTTGGAAGCAGTTCACAGAAGGTTTAGCAGACTAATAGCTCGAATGGTGGGTTGTCTTCTAATGAACGGCTTGTGTCTGCTGGAGCTTCGAAGAATAAGAGGCGACTTGATTGCAACATATAGGATCCTTAGGGGTCTTAACAAGGTGGAGGTGGAGAGAATGTTTCCTCTTGTGGTAGAATCTAGAACTAGCGGCCTCTATTTAAAAATAAGCCCTGTTAAAACAGATGAGCCAAACTTGTTCCACTCACAGGGTCGCGAATCTTGGAACTCTCTTCCTGAAAAGCCAGTGGTGTTAAGTAATGGGTTAAGAGACATTGCAATTAGTTGTCTCATTTATGTTAAGTGTTGAATGATTGTCTCATTTATGTTAAGTATTAATGATTGACACTGATATGTAAATTGAGTTTAGTGCAGAGTCTGTTAAAGTGAAATAAAGGTGTTTGTGAAAAGGAGCTGGACTTTTGTTTCTTCATACCACAGCATCCATTTGTTTAACAACTGGTAGCAGAGGACGGTTGCTATGTAAATGTGAAGGGTTGAAAGATACAGGGCGTGATTCTCCGAACCCGGGAGAAATCGTGAGGCTGGCGTCAAAAATGGGCGGGCTTGACGCCAGCCTCCGCCCCCCCGACCGGGAACCGATTCTGGTCCCCGGTCGGGGCTAGCATCCCACGGCCGTGAACTCCGGCATCGCGGGCTTAACGAATTTCGTTAAGCCCGCTTGCCAGAGTTTGCGACGGCTGACGCGTCACATGACGTCAGCCGCGCATGCGCGGATTGGAAGACTCCAACCCGCGCATGCGCGGATGACGACATCACGCATTTGCGTGAAACCCGCGCATGCGCGGGCCGGTATGCCCCTCAGCCGCCCCGCGAATGGATACAGCGGGGCGGCGGAAGGATAAAGAGTGCGTGGGGTAAGTACCCGCTGCCCGCGATCGGTGCCCACCGATCGTGGGCCCATGGCACCCTTGGCACGCCCGTGGTACTGCCGTGCCAATCGGTGCCATGGTTCCCCAGATCGCGACTTTACGGCCATTTTTACGAACGGTCAGACCAGGTGTGTTTGACGTTCCTACAAACGCTCGTAAAGGGCTTGGAATTCGGCCCATCGGCCAGCTGAGAATCGCTGCTCGCCATAAAAAAACGGCGGGCAGCGATTCGTGTCGGGAGGCGGGCGTGGGGGGGGGGGGGGGAGAATAGCGGGGGGGGGCGTCAGACCAGCGTGGCCGTAAAAATTTACGACCCCCGCTATTCTCCGCACCGTCGTGAGTGCGGAGAATCGCCCCCACAAACCAAGGAGTGAAAAAAAAGGGGGATATATGGCTGAACCCAGGACGAAGATGGCCAGATATGATTATCCTCCCTTGTTTTCTGAAAGGGAATCATACGACCAATGGAGAAGTGCGGTAGTTATGTGGACTAAGGTGACTGCTTTAGGAAAGAGAAAGCAATGTATGGCATTGGCTCTTTCTTTACCGTATGGCAGTAAAATCCGAAACAAAGTGCTTTCTGAGCTGGAGTTGGAAGAGTTAGACTCAGAAGAAGGTCTGGCGACTTTATTACTTTATATGGATAAGATTCATAAGAAAGATGACTTGTGAAGTGCGGATGAAGCATGGTCAGATTTTGCTAAGTTCCGGAAAATGGAGGATTTATCTATGGAAGACTATATAATGGAATTTGGCAGACTTTATAAAAGGCTGCAGAAACACAGGCTGGAATTTCCACAGTCTGTGTTGGCCTTTAAATTACTTGACTGTGCTAGAGTGAGCAACATGGATAGGCTCTTAGTTTTGACAGGAGTTCAGTTTACGGGTAACGATACCTTATTCGAACAGATGACAACAGCTTTAAAACAAAATTGGGGAAACATTCAATTCCAATGGCTCTGATGACCCAAATAGGTCAGCCTGCAATAAGGCAGAATATGGAAGATACACTACTAACAGGATGGCAAAATCGTATGGCTACGAACAGGCCTCAAGAGTATAAAAGGAGACCGAGACAAGGAAATTATGATGACAGAAACCCAGTTAGAACCTACAATAGGAGGATGAACCCAGAAATGCACGGGGCATGATAAATCGATGTTTTCGATGTGACTCTCAATACCATTATGCTTTCAACTGTCCAACTCGTTATGATAGAAGATTTGAAGCGACACATGACACGGAAGAGTCAGAAGAGGAAAAAGATAGTGACCAGAAAGAAGGCATTGTCCTATTAACAAGCTGTTTTACGCTGGTAATGAGGGTGTTGGTTGCAGAATCTTTTAACTGTGCCGTATTGGACAGTGGCTGCACATCTACTGTGTGTGGGATTGACTGGTGAAAATGTTATCATTGGATGCTGAAAATCGTAACAAGGTTAAGGAATTTAAAGGTTCCACAAATTTCAGGTTTGGGGATGATAATACTCTGAAGTCGCTGAAAAGAGTGGTGATCCCTTGCAATATTGCTGGAGTGAATCATTTTATTAGCACGGATGTTGTATCAAGTGAGATACCTTTGCTTCTGAGCAGACCGTCGATGAAGAAAGCACACATGAAGCTGGATATGGAACAGGATAAGGCAACAATTTTTGGAAAGACAGTGGACTTACAATTTACACAGTCGGGACATTATTGTATTCCATTATTGACAAATAATGTTTCAAGTAGAGTGGTTAAGGATGTGTTAATGGCAGTTGATAATGCGACTTTAGCTGGTAAAAAGCTTATTGTAGTAAAGCTCCATGGGCAATTTGCACATCCGTCTCCTCGGAGGCTGAAAAATTTATCAAAGGATGCAGGGGTAAGGGATGACGACTATTCTAAGCTGATAGAACAGGATAGTGATCGCTGTGAAGTTTGTAGGAAGTACAGAAGGACACCAGCATGACCGATAGTAACCCTACCTTTGGCCAGGGATTTTAATGACATTGTGGCCATGGACCTTAAGATCTGGGATAAAGCAAACAATATATTTATTTTGCATTTTGTAGATTTAGCAACCAGATTTAGTCAATCAACGATTGTACGAAGTAAAGAAAAGAGAGTAATTTTGGATAAAATTGTGGAAAAATGGATCGGGACAGGAATGGGTCCACCAGCAAAATTCTTTACAGACAATGGGGGAGAATTTGCAAATGATGAGTTTAGGGATATGTGTGAAAGCATGAATATCAGAGTTATGAACACGGCTGCAGAAAGCCCGTTTAGTAATGGTGTCTGCGAAAGAAATCATGCTGTTATCGATGACATGCTTTGGAAAATTTTGGGAGATCAACCAAACTGCACGCTAAATTCGGCTTTAGCATGGGCGGTACATGCAAAGAATTCATTGCAAATGGCTGGGGGCTATAGTCCTTATCAATTAGTGTTTGGTAGAAATCCTAAAATTCCCTCCATTTTGGATGACCAGCCTCCAGCTTGGGAAGGGACTACAATTAGCTCAGGTTATGCTGAACATTTAAACGCGTTACATAGCAGTAGAAAAGCTTTTTTGGAAGCAGAAGTCTCTGAAAGAATTTGCAGAGCTTTAAGACATAATGTACGGCCATCAGATGCCATTTCTCAGCAAGGAGACATGGTATACTATAAGAGAGACAATTCTAATGAATGGAAAGGCCCAGGGAAGATCATAGGCATAGATGGCAAAACATTTATTTTGCAACATGGCAATCAAACTGTTAGGATACATTCATCAAGGATAATGGGTACCGATTACAAATTTTCAAATTTAGACAGAGCAGACAGACATGACGAGGAACCAGAGTCATCTGGTATGCATGTGTTACAGAACTATGAGGACCAGTTAATTGATATAGACAGGGTTTCGGTAGAGGAACACAACACTTCTGATAAATTAGATCAGGCCATTTTTCCGAAAGGGCAACTGCCAAAGGTTGGTACAAAAGTGACATACTTGCCTGAATGGTCTAGTCAATGGAAGGATGCAACTGTTATTAGTAGAGCAGGGAAGGCCACTGGAAAGTATAAACATTGGTTGAATGTACAGCATTCAGGGGAGGAAGTTAAGACAATGGATTGGGAAAACGAAGTTCAAAAATGGAGGGCACAGAAACGCAGTGCCAGTTCAGATAGTACATCGGATAGTAAACAGGTTCACAGGAAAAGGTCGAGAACTATTGAAAGGACATCCCGCTACAGTAGAGAAAGATCAAGCAGTAGCAGTACAGAACGAGATACTAGGCAGGAAAGGGGACGTGGTTTATCAAGATCTCGGAACAGGAGTAAGACTACGAATACTAATAGAAGTAGAAGCCCACATGCACGTGAGATTTTGGTGGCTTCAAATAAATTAGATGAAAAAGTTATCAAAGATGCTAAACAGCAAGAATTGCATAGTTGGAGTGAATTTGGGATATACACGGAAGTACTGGATAGGGGGCAAAAAACCCTATCCCACAGATGGATTTGTACAGAAAAGGTTCTTCCAGATGTAACTTATAAGGCAAAGACCAGGCTTGTGGCGAGGGGATTTGAAGAAAACTTAGACGATCAGGACTTAAGGGTAGATTCACCTACAGCAGGAAATGTTATTTTAAAGATCTTCTTGGCTCTATTAGCCACAAAGGCATGGGAATGCAAATCTATAGATATAAAAGCTGCCTTCTTCAGGGGCATCAGCTCCAGAGAGACATTTTTCTCTGTCCTCCTAAAGAAGCAGCTAACACAGAAGGGATACTGTGGAAGTTGAACAAATGTGTATATGGATTAAATGATGCATCTAGAGTGTGGTACTTTTCAGTAAGATCAGTCTTGTTAAAGTTAGGCTGTTGCCAGTTGAAAGCAGATCCTGCAATGTTTTACTGGCATTATAAAGGAAACCTTACTGGCATCTTCATGATGCATGTTGATGATTTTTTGTGAGGTGGGACTAGTGATTTTGAAGCTATTGTAATCTCTGGTTTGAGGAAAGAATTCAGGGTTGGAAGTCAGGCTTCCGGTGCATTTAAATATATTGGCTTGGAAATCGGACAGACTCAGTTAGGGGCAACTTTATGTCAGCAATCTTACTTGGAAAGCATCAGCCCAATAGCAATTAGTCGTGGCCGGGTTTCACAAAAAGACGCAATGGTTTCGGAGATAGAAAAAGAGCAACTGTGAAGTTTAATTGGCCAATTGAACTAGTTAGGAAGACAGACTAGACCGGACGTGAGTTTTGATGTTTTAGAGTTGAGTACAAAGATGAATGATCCCAAAGTGGAAGACATAATAAGAGCAAATAAAGTGTTGGCCAAACTAAAAATGCAGGAGTGTGTTTTGAAGTTCCCTGTTTTAGGTGATCCTAGGCATTTGAAACTCATAGTTTATAGTGATGCGTCCTATGCAATTTATGTGATGGAGTTTCAAGCGCAGGAGGTTTTATAATTTTCCTTTTGGGGAGCAATGGTAAATGTTGCCCTCTTGTGTGGGGAACAAAGAAAATAAGGAGAGTGGTCAAAAGCACTTTGGCTGCTGAGACATTAAGCTTAGTGGAAGCGGTGGATGTGGTCTTTTATATAAGTCAGATATTGACAGAAATTTTGGGATTAGGGGATTTGGGTAATATACCTATTGACTGTCACATTGACAATAAATTCCTGTGGGAAAGTGTGCACTCTACAAAAAGTGTCAACGAAAAGAGGTTACGGATAGACATCGCAAGTTTAAAGCAGATGTTGGACAGAGGGGAAATAACAAAAACTAAATGGGTTGACAGTAGCTATCAACTGTCAGACTGTTTTATGAAAAGAGGGGCTAGTTCACAGAAACTTTTAGATATTGTGAATGAAGGGCGCCTGTTTCTGTGAATGTTTTTTTTTCTTCTACTTAAACAAAAGGGGGGAAGCAGGTGTGTGTTTTAGTTTCTTGAAATGTTGTTTTCACCTAATTGTTTTTTTTTCTCCAAGGAAGGGGAGACTGTTAAGTAATGAGTTAAGAGACATTGCAATTAGTTGTCTCATTTATGTTAAGTGTTCAATGATTGTCTCATTTATGTTAAGTGTTCACGACTGTGCTCGGGAGGGGACAGGCCCGCGATCGGTGCCCACCGATCGTCGGGCCGACGTCTCAATCGGACGCACTATTTCCCCTCCGCCGCCCCACAAGATCAAGCCGCCACGTCTTGCGGGGCGGCTGTGGGGAAAGATGGCCACCGCACATGCGCGGGTTCGAGCTGTCAGCCGTTGTGACAACAGCCACGCATGCGCGGGTTGGAGCCGACCAACCTGCGCATGCGCAGCTGACGTCACATAGGTGGCACCGCCGCCCGGCGGCCAAGGGTTACGGAGCGCCGCTCCTAGCCCCGCCGGGATGGGAGAATGGGGGTGAAGAGCCCTCCCGATTTTTCCCGGGAGTGGAGAATTCTGCCCACAGACTTTACATGGCTGAGTTTATTGCAGTGAAAACATTTGAAACTTTTCATGTCTCTTCCACCCTCCTGGATTTATTTTTCAAACTGAAGTACACTCTCCTTATTATCTCCCATCAGATCACCTTTACCTTTACCACTTGAGTATTTCTCATGTCCCCGGTTTCTATCCCTCACAGGCTGAAACTGATGTCGGAAACCAAGCTTTGATTTATGAACTAATTCATAATCATCTGCCATTGCTGCTGCTAACCTCGCAGTTTTAACCCTCTGTTCTTCCACAAGAGTACTCACTACATTAGGAATTTAATTTTTAAACACCTCCAAAAGTATAATTTCTCTGAGAGCTTGTTACATTTGGTCTATTTTCAAAGCCCATATCTACCTATCAAAATTACTCTGTTTGAGCCTTTAAACTCCATGTATGTTTGACCAAATTCTTTCCTTAAATTTCTAAATCTTTGGCTGTAGGCTTCAGGCACTAGTTCATATGCACCCAAGATGGATTTTTTCACCTCCTCATACATCCCAGATACCTCCTCCAGTTGTGATGCAAACACTTCACTAGCCCTACCTACCAGCTTTGGTTGAATCAGTAATACTCACACGTCCTGTGGCCATTTCATTTGTTTAGCTACCTTCTCAAATGAAATGAAACAGTCTTCCACCTCCTTCTCGTCAAACCTTGGCAATGCTTGCACATATTTAAATAGATTCCCACCAAGTCTTCAACTATGACGCTCTTTCTCACTATCCTCATCACTATCATCCAACTGTACATTTCCCTTTACGTTTGCGAATTTTAACTCACTGTCATGTTTCATGGCCATTTTCTGAAGTTCAAACTCTCTCTCTTTATCTTATTCCCTGATCTGTATCTCCCTTTCTCTTTCTTTTTGTTCTGCTAGGGCTATTCTTTCTTTTCTCCTTTCTTCTCGCTCATTATCTTTTTCCTCTCTCTCTCTTTCATATTAAAGCTGCTTTAAGTCTTGCTCATGTTCCATTTGTTTAAGTTGTAACTGAATTTTTGCCATTTCCAATGAGTCAAACTGTATCTCAGGCAACTTTAAATGCTTAGCTACCACCATAATTACCTCACCTTTTCGCATTTTGTCAGGTAATGTTAACTGCAATGTTTTTGCCAAATCTAACAGCCTGCTTTTAGTCTCTGTCTGTAAGGTACTGTGTGTAACCGTCCCAATGCCCAAAAACTTCAGAGCCTCTGAAAAAGCCATTGTCTACAACACACTCCTCACAGCAACTGGAAAAGCAACCACAATATGCTCACCCCTCACTGTCTTTAAGTTCACTAAGCCAACCCAATAGATAGACTTTTATCCCCCTCAAGCTCCCAATTTGTTATGGACCAGGGTTTAGAGAACCCCAAAGTGTATCATGGAGTTCACCTGGCCACAACTTGTAATAGATTGTGACTAAGGGGAGCACATGGGCCTACTCTGCAGGAGTGGTACAGCAGGAATGGAAAAATAATTTTTAAGCAAAACAATGTTTATTCTATTAACTCAAGTTAACCTTTTTAAAACATACAGTGAACATCTTAGCAACCATCAATTCAAATACAACCCCCAAAGAATACAACACTAAGTAATCCATAAGCTGTCCTTTTAACATCCAGAAGACTTAATAAACACCTTTTAACAGAAGCACATTCGGTTTACATTTACCACTGAGAACATTTATAATTCTGAATTCACCAAATGATCAAGAGATAGTCTTTTATGGCAGAGAGATCAACAGTGCACCTGCTCTGTCTGGCTTCAGCTCCAACACTGAAAACGGAACTAAAACACACCCTGCAGGAAACAGCCTAAAACAAAAGTAAAAGGCTGACAAACAGCCCAGCTCCATCCACACTCTGACATCACTGATAAACGCCTATTTCTTAAAGGTACTCTCACATGACAAAATGTCCTGCTTCCTCACTCTTTGCTACTTCTGAAACTTTATATCTTGTCCTGGATGGAAAAAGTGCTCACTGCAAGGTCCGCACCTGCCTGTACGCCAACCATAAAACCTGCTCGCTGCCTAAAATTATAGTGCATTGCCCTTTTAATTACACCCGCTTGAATTGCCCCCTTAATTAATGTCAGGTGGGCTGCTGACTTTCAGACCAGTCCACCTCCCAAAATATTGTGATTCGGCATAATTATGCCGGGACCCACGCCTGACGTCATTACAATCTATTTTACGGTGGGACAGGTAGATAGATAGATAGAACAGTACAGCACAGAACAGGCCCTTCGGCCCTCGATGTTGTGCCGAGCAATGATCACCCCACTTAAACCCACGTAACCCGTATCCCGTATCCCAACAATCCCCCCATTAACCTTACACTACAGGCAATTTAGCATGGCCAATCCACCTAACCCGCACATCTTTGGACTGTGGGAGGAAACCGGAGCACCCGGAGGAAACCCACGCACACACAGGGAGGACGTGCAGACTCCACACAGACAGTGACCCAGCCGGGAATCGAACCTGGGACCCTGGAGCTGTGAAGCATTGATGCTAACCACCATGCTACCGTGAGGCCCCAAGGTGAATTGCACACCTGCCTCGACACAATAAAACTCAGGTGAATGTACTATACTTAGACTATACTGGTCAACGTCCAGTATGCCGGTCGTTGTCATGTCAACGGGTCAAAGCTCTTCAGAACTACTTTCTGGACAAGCAAAGCTGAGAGGTACCTTAATTTTATTGGAAACCATGAAAGGGTCCCTGGATGGCATGGGCAAGTTTCTCCAGGGAACAAGAATGGAGCATCTATCAAGACCAAGCTGCCAAATTGATATCAAAGACAAGAGATTCTCGAAACAAGAACATTGCGTTCAGCTAGAGTTGGAAGCCTTTAGCCATTCCCAGCCATATCCCCTGTATGCAATTGCTCATTATGGAATGATAGCTTTCTTTGTGCCAGCTGCAAATCGAGACACTTGCTTCATTTAACACCATTTTCCCATATCCTCTGGGAGGCAGTAAGAAAGCACTTAATGATGTAATATTGTGGTGCAGATGCTGCAGCAGGGGGGGATTAATGAATGGGAACTAATGTTTTGGTTCACGTTGCTGGTACTCCATCTTGCTGGAGGAAATGTATGTGAAAGAATGAATTCCGGGAACTCTAACTTAGTTCCAGCTTAGATAGCAATCTATAATAGATCAATAGACAAAATTGAAGGAGCTCATGTCTCAGAATTCAACTTCCAGCTCGAACTTATGTTTTAACTTCCAGCTAAAGTGAAACAATTTATGTTTGTAACCAAAAGGAAGCTGCTGTACTGATTTAAAGTCATTTTGTAGAGCCCTCATTTTAAGTTATGTTAATAATTTAAGTAATTTAAAAAAAAACTGTTTTCTTCTTTGCCAGCATAATTATGTCGGGACCCACGCCTGATCTGATTCTCCGCCGTTTTGCCGGCGCTGGGAGTTTCGCGACGGCGTGGGGCTACCCCACAATGGGAAACCCCATTGACCGGTTGCCGTAACGAGGAATCTCGCCAGCGGGTCGGGGCAGAAATGTGGCGCGCGGCGGGGTGGAGAATCCCGCCCCTCAGAACGAAATGTAAGCTGAAACTGACACCTGCTTTAAAAATAATTTTATTACTATAAATCACTCGAAACATGATAGCTCCTAAAAAAAAAGTTAGCGTTTGATATTCCATACGTTTTATAAATGGTGCAGGTACCTTTGGAAACTATCCCATCAAATAGGTATCAATGATTATTACGGTTACAAAATGTTCGAATTAAACATAGCCATGGGCTTATTTTTACATTCAGTATGTTGGGAAATAGTCAACATGACAGAGTTTTTCAAAAACACATTTTCAGGAAAGCAATGCTATTGAATATTTCAACAGGAGCCAGTAGACAGCCACCGGATGGCTCAGTAGGTTTATCCAGCAAATAGGTGAGAGATGCAGACCAGGATCAGAGTCGACTGATCTGAGTCGACAGAGTTGAGGTGCTGCAATTGGCCTCAGTACCCCATTGCCAGGGTAAGAAAAGTCAGCCAAGTTCCTATTGGTGACCAGCCCTTACATAAAACATCAAGGGTCAAATGTAAGTAATGACCAGTATGGGCAGCACGGTAGCACAGTGGTTAGCACTCTTGCTTCACAGCGCCAAGATCCCAGGTTCGATTCGCGGCTTGGGTCACTGTCTGTGCAGAGTCTGCATGTTCTCCCCTTGTCTGCGTGGGTTTCCTCCAGGAGCTCCGGTTTCCTCCCACAAGTCCCAAAAGACGTGCTTAGTTGAATTGGACATTCTGAATTCTCCCTCTGTGTACCCAAACAGGCGCCGGAATGTGGCGACTTGGGGCTTTTCACGGTAACTTCATTGCAGTGTTAATGTAAGCCTACTTGTGACAATAAAGATTATAAAGATGATTATAAAAAATATTATATTGTAGGGCCAGATGCTGGAGGATGACAAATCCTTGTGTTTCTGTCCTCCTGAAGAGAATCGATGCGTTCAGGATTTGTGTAATAAAACTGGCTCAGGAGATTAAAGTATATTTGAGGATTAATTGGAATTTTGGTCGCCTTATTAAAAATGCAGTATAATTTTGATTCACTTTTTTTTAAAACAAGTGTCAAGTGTGCGAATCAATGTCAGAGACAATGGAGCTAAGATGTGGAGCATTATATTTTCTATTTTGCAGCTTTTCAACGTATCGGGAATATTTTTAGGCCCAGATTTTCCAGCCACTCACGCCGGCCGCCGGTGTAAATGGAGGTTTCAGTGGTTCGCCAGTGGTGCTGGGAAATTCTGGCCTTAAAAGGTCAGGCATGAGCTGGGGTTGGACACTTCTATTGCTCCCTCACCTCAGTTTCAGCCATGCTGCCTGCCATTACCATATCCTTGACGCTTTTCTTTGTGACGTTCTCACGTAAGCACAAAATCTGAGGGTACTTCAGCGATGTGGAATCTGTAATGAGAATTGAAATAAGACCATGCCAACTAAGTTTGCATGAGAGAGAGAGAGAGAGCAAGACTTTTATCTGAAATGAGTTGAAAAACATCCAAAAGTACAAAGCAAATATTCCAACATAATATGCCGTGCAGTTTCCCAAATTTGCAGGTTAAACCGATGATGACAGAATTCTAATTTCAATTATTTATTTCTATTCACCTTGCCAGAAGACAGAATGTGCGTTTGAAATGTAAAATCCTGACTTAATTAGGATTTTTAAATTTACAACTGGCTTCTTTGATTTATAACTCAGTTTGGTGAACCAGTTATACAAACATGTTTTATACATTATAAGTTGTACATCATTTATAAAGATGTAGTTCAAACAAAAATTACAACTCAGCGTATTCTAGAGGCGATGTAATGCGCCAAGGTGGAAAAGATATTTTATAATTTATCGAGGAACAATGCAAACTATTTCATCTTCGCTTAACCCGGCGCTAAAATAGGTGGTATTGTAGACAGTGAGGAAGGTTATCAAAACTTGCAGCAAGGCCTTGATCAGCTGGGGAAGTGGGCCGGGAAATGGCAAATGAAGTTCAATACAGATAAGTGCGAGGTGTTGCATTTTGGAAAGTCAAATCAAGGCAGGCCTTTCACGGTGAATGGTAGGACCTTTGGGAGTATCATGGGACAGAGAGACCTTGGGGTTCAGGTGCACGGTTCTCTGAAGCTGGAGTCACAGGTAGATAGGGTAGTGAAGAAGGCTAAGGGCATTCTGGTCTTCATCAGTCAGGGCATTGAGTATAGAAGTTGATAAGTTATGGTGCAGTTGTACAGGACATTGGTGAGGCTGCAGCTTGTGTTCAGTTTTGGTCGCCTTGCTATAGGAAGGATGTTATTAAACTGGAGAGACTGCAGAAGAGATTTACAAGGATGTTCTTAGGACTCAAGGGACTGAGTTATAGAGAGAGATTGGACAGGCTAGGACTTTTTTTCTTTGGAGCGTAGGAGAGTGAAGGGTGAACTTACAGAAGTATATAAGATCATGACAGGCATGGATAGGGTGAATGCACTCAGGCTTTTACCAGGGTTGGGGATTCAAGAACTGGAGGGCATAGGTTTAAGTTAAGAAGGGAAAGAATTAATGGGAATCCGAGGAGCAACTTTTTATACACAGAGGGTGGTACGTATGTGGAATGAGCTGCCGGAGGAAATGGTTGAGGCAGGGACATTGGCAACATGGATAGCAAAACGTTTTGAGGGATTATGGGCCAAATGCTGGCAAACGGGGTTTGCTTAGATGGGCTTTTTGGTTGGCATGGACCAGTTTGGGCTGTCTCCATGCCATAGATTCTATGATTCCGTGAAACCAAAGTATTACAGGTATCTGAATATACTGATCAAAATGATATTCACTTTCAGGAGAAATTAGTATTTTACTAATTTTCTGATAGCACACTCGTAAGAGTGGACATCAGTTGAGGGAGGGGGGGGGGGGGGGGCGGCAGGGGTAACTGCTTCCATCTGATGAAGGAAAAGACTTTATCAGGTTTGTAAACAGGAATGTCAGTTAGACACTGAAACTGTCAAACTGAATGGAAGAAATTTGCACTGCTCTGTAGAAGGAAATTGTTTGCTATAGTAACGATTGTCATGGTGGCCTCTGCAAGTAGGGTTGCTGTGTTTCTTGTGTTGGCTGTTTATGGAATGGAGCCGAAATGAAGCTCTCAACCCGTCAAAGCTCCTTCACGAGTGAAGTAACTTCTCTCCCGGATTCTATGCTCAAAATGATTTTGAAATTTAACCAAAATCATTATGGAGCATTGGATGCTTAAATTGTACTTTCATTGCAACGTAAGTCGCAGTGAGAGCTCTAAATGCTAATTATTTTCCATTGCTAAATAAGCTATAATTGGGAACATACTAGTACACCCTGTACTAATTGTTGTCTGTATTTAAAGCAGCTGTTTGCTCATTAAACCACGGCTAATCCATTGTGGCATGCCTTTGAAATTTTTTCTCTTCTTTTTGCCGATCATGAGTGCAAAAAAAAAATTCCAACAACTGGTTTTTAAATAAATGCAGCAATTAGTAGTAATTAGAGACAGGCTGTTTTTACAAAGTGCCATCAGATTCTGAAAGTTCTTTCTGTCTCAGTTTCACAATTCCTCAATTGCTGTACGGCGCCCAGCTCTTTATTTCACAAAACAAATACTGGCAATTTTTATCCAATGCTCATTGATGTGTTTTCGAACATGTACATTTTAAAAATAAACATTTTCTCAATACTGCAACACATCTCCCAGAAAAATACCTGATAATTTAGTTAGGTGGTGTAATAATGTGCGGTTGGGGACATTTGGCCACGATGAAGGTATCTTAGTTTTTTTCTTCTGAGGTTACTGGAAGCAGAGAAAGATTAGGAGAGGTTGTACTGACATTCTAACAGGCAACTGATTTCTTATCGAATGCATCCTGCAATACTACTAGTTGAATAAGTGGTAGTTAACCCTGCATCTAAATTCGAGGTGCAAAGAACATATCCAGACAGCAACAGTTCCACGGGCAGGAGAAACTATCTGAAGATTCACTTCTATTCACCTCTGCGGAGTTTTCCTCTCGTAAAGAAAGATGATGGGTAGATACATCAATTCAAGTATGAGAGAAACATTGAGGTCTGCCTTAAGTGGGCTCGGAACTGAGAATGGAAATTGCTGGAAATGCCCAGCAGGTCAAGTCAGCTCCCATGGAGAGGGATGATTTTTCAGACTGGAAGAATGGTGAAATAGTGAGCTTTGCCAATGATCTTTCTCTGAGCCACAACGCCAGCATCTGCCCTTCGGGTTTCGCGACCAGTCAGGGAGAGCGGGCGGAATGGCACAGCCGCTCCATCGGAGGAAGGGTTTCTCATTGAACGAAAGGCTGCCCGTAGACTCTGTTTCGGGGGGTGTTGCCTCCTTCCTGCTGCATCTCGGTGTCCAAGCACTCTGCCTCATGGAGGGGAATGTGGCTGAGGAGATGCTGCTCCTGGTATTTCTCCTTTTGGTGCTGTTGGTGGTGGCGTTGCTTATCCTCATCACAGATGCAAGGAGGAGCTGCTCCCTGTTGCGGTGAAGGCTGACAGCACAGAAGTGCAGTTGATGGTGAATGAAGTGTTCGACAGGTGAACAACTTTTCCGAAAGATGGCAATCAGTGTCAAGCACTCTCTTCGAGGAGCAGCCTCTGACCTGACGAGGGTTGGAGCTCTTCAGCTTAACTGATTCCAGCTGGTCAGTTCCACTGAAGAAATTCATCCCACTGTCCACTTCCCTCAGTGACCCTGGAAAATTGCTGACTGGCCAGGGTATAGACTCCTGGCTGGCAAACTCAGAACTGAGGGTTCAAATAGTTTCTAACTGGCTATCAAGTGCCTTAATTACTTACGTAACAGATCCAAGGGGCTTCCCTTCAATCGCAACCAGGTGGCATGATGCCAGGACCCTGATCTAACATCACTTAGAGAATTCAAGCCACGCACAAGCCAGTGTACCTCCGCTGCCCTCAGGAATCTCCCTCCAGTCTTTCAAATTGGTAACCTTTCCTCTGTTTTGTGCAATTATGTTAAAACTTGTGGATGGTACGGAGGGACAGTGGTTAGCACTGCTGCCTCAAAGCTCCAGGGTCCTGGGCTCAATTCCGGCCTTGGGTGAATGCCTGTGTGGAGTCTGCACGTTCGCCCCGTGTGTGCGTGGGTTTCCTCCAGGTGCTCCGGTTTCCTCCCACAGTCCAAAATTGTGCAGGTTTGGTGGATTGGCCATGATCAATTGCCCCTTTGTATCCAAAAGGTTAGATGGGGTTACTAGGTTACGGGGGTTGGGTGCTCTTTCCAAAGGCTGATGCAGACTCAATGGGCCGAATGGCCTCCTTCTGCACTGTAAATTCTATGATTACACATCATAGAGGAGAGGCTCTGACACAAGAGGACGTTTGCCAGCCTGCTGGGCATGGCTATAGTCTTCAGGAATTAAAGATTAATCTCAAGAACCTGGCCAACATGGCTCCAAGCCATGGAGAAGAATATCGCCAATGTTTTTAAAAGTTGTGCTTTGACCCATTTTCTTGAACATTTATTTATTAATTATAAAAATATTGGAGATGGGATGTGGCCACTTGACTGATACCCAAACTTCATCTCATAATGTATAGGAGTTTGTTCACTTTCCAACTGGCATAGGAAGGATGTCACATCACCATTGGGACTGTTACGGCAAGCCAGTTGGCATCAAGTGGTTATGATGAAACTTCATAAATTATGTCAAACTAGATTTTCCAATCCTCATCTATTCGACTGGTCCTTATAACTTTGCCTTGTATTTTTTTTAATATAAATTTTTTTTATTTAGAGTACCCAATTAATTTTTTCCAATTAAGGGGCAATTTAGCATGGCCTATCCTGCACATCTTTGGGTTATGGGGCCAAAACCCATGCAAACACGGAGAGAATGTTCCAGCTCCACACGGACAGTGACCCAGAGCAGGGATCGAACCTGGGACCTCAGCGCCGTGAGGCAGCAGGGCAAACCCACTGCGCCACCGCGCTGCCCTTACTTTGCCTTGTATTGAGTCCAGGACCAAGAGATGGATTTGCTTGGTGGTTTGCATCATTTCATCATTCATTGGCAGATGCAAGCTTCCTGGACTTCAAAGTAGCAATAAACGTGGGGTCAGATCAATCCTTCTTTGTTATTTCTCTTCATGTACTTAGTGATGCACAAGACAGATTGTCAACTGTTTCCCGAGTGAGGGGTTTTCCTGGAACAGGTCGCTAGTCTGTTGCAAGAGATTTATCGCTTGAGGGGCCCCACTCTGCATCAAACATGGCTGACCAGGAGTCTCTGGCATTCTCACCGCCACCACTGCGGTGTGTTGGAAGGAAATTGCAGTTTGATACTCAACCTGTTTGACTGCATTATAAATGCAACTTCTTTGGCCATCAAGTCCTGGGGTGGGACTCAAACCCAGAGATTCTGGTTCAGAGGCAGGGGCATTACCCACTGTGGTGTCCATTGTGTTGCTAAATTCAGGATGGTTGGCGTAGTGTTCACAAAGACCACAAAATTGCTTTAACTTAGGGATTGAGTTCCGGAGCCATGAGGTCATGTTGCAGTTGTACAAAACTCTAGTACGGCCGCATTTGGAGTATTGCGTACAGTTCTGGTCGCCTCATTATAGGAAGGACGTGGAAGCTTTGGAACGGGTGCAGAGGAGATTTACCAGGATGTTGCCTGGTATGGAGGGAAGATCTTATGAGGGAAGGCTGAGGGACTTGAGGTTGTTTTCGTTAGAGAGAAGAAGGTTAAGAGGTGACTTAATAGAGGCATACAAAATGATCAGAGGGTTAGATAGGGTGGACAGCGAGAGCCTTCTCCCGCGGATGGAGGTGGCTAGCACGAGGGGACATAGCCTTAAATTGAGGGGTAATAGATATAGGACAGAGGTCAGAGGTGGGTTTTTTACGCAAAGAGTGGTGAGGCCGTGGAATGCCCTACCTGCAACAGTAGTGAACACGCCAACATTGAGGGCATTTAAAAATTTATTGGATAAGCATATGGATGATAAGGGCATAGTGTAGGTTAGATGGCCTTTAGATTTTTTCCATGTCGGTGCAACATCGAGGGCCGAAGGGCCTGTACTGCGCTGTATCGTTCTATGTTCTATGTTCTAACTTGAACAAAACTATAAATTTATTAACACTACTAATTTGGATTTGACACATACTCCAAAATAATGCACAGTTGATAATTAATATGTAATCTACACTCACCTACATCTAATCTCTACACGATAATAAACTATGATCTGCTCTTACTCACACTGTCTTTCCTTCAGTCTGTACTCTAGCTAACGCCTTTACTTCTCTCCCCACATGGCTTAGCATCAATGTCTTATATACTTGTAACTCCAGCTCCCTCTAGTGGCTGTTCTAGACATTTCATTAACTGTTGCAGTTCTTCCATTTATGATAATACCACACCCACTGTGCCACAAGACTTGCCCAATTCTTCTTCAGGATTCCAAAATTATAATTAGCTTGTCCAACCATATCCAACTTCATTGACTCAGCATCATGAAGACCCGGTCATTAGATCAAGGAGTTGAATGTTTGTAATTAAAGTCAGCTTACAACCATTTTATCAAAGGGAAAATTGTGTTTGAATAATTTATTGTGGGAGAAACTAGAACGCGGGGGCACAGTTTAAAAACGGGGTCCCATACTTAAGACTGGGATGAGGAGACTTTCTCTCACAAGAGGATTGTGGGTGCGTGGAACTCGCTTCCCTACAGAACGGTGGAGGCTGGGTCGTTGAATAATTTTAAGAAAAAGGAGGACAGATATTTGACTAACAAGTGAGTCAAAGAGTATTGGGGTAGGCAGGAACATGGAATTGAAGCCATGATCAGATGTGGCATGATTTTATCAAATGGCGGAGCAGGATTGAGGGGTCAAGTAGCCTACACCTGCTCATAATTCATATGTACGTATATATTATTGCGTAGAATGTGTGTAGGCAACACCGTTATCTATCTTTTCCCAGAAATATTAGCATTGGTCTTCTTGGCATTAAAATAAAGCATAATGCTAACCTATTCTG